>NC_133751.1:209271805-209585689 GCF_036562045.2 Rhinolophus sinicus | reverse complement strand
AATTAATAGACTCAGACTAAGATAAAATCGAATTTTAACACATGCGCGCGGGAATTCACATACATGTAAGAATTCCTAACACAGCAGGTAACATTGGGTGCTTTGCAGGTAATTTAGGAAGAGTGGCACTCTCACAGAAGGTAAATAGTTGTTAGGCAACCCACAAAAGAATGGGACATGGGGGAAGGGTGGTCACCAGGCTCCACTGGGCGTCTTCCCGCCTTATGCTAAGGAGTTTATGCCAAGGTTCCCTCCCTAAACCAGGTCTTTCAAACTGAATCTCTTAGGCAGAAAAAGGGGAGGGTCAAAGGTTCTTTACGAGTCTTTTGTTTCCTAAGAAGCAGCTTAAAGTCAATTTGCCCAAGGGCAAAACTTTTGGTCCTCTTCTTTCCACCTTTGAAACTTGAATAAAAGTTTCACATCCAGAAGTTAAATTGGTAGATTATCACATATTTCATTGATCTAATCACTCAGTCCTGAAAATAACTTAGTTTAGTTAAATTGACGAATCTTATTTCAGGACCTGGTGATGTAGTACACTCCCATATTTCACCTTTTAAATATCTGATTACTTGCTTATATGGGGGAGAAACAGACTTTCCTTTACCCGCAGGCTTCTGACTACTGTAACAATCAAATAGACATGAAACAGATTAGCAAGAGAAAATAAGCAGATTTAATACATATATATAGGAACCCTGCATAAAGGAGAGAGTCAGGGACCCCACATGCAGGAAACGTAGGGAAATAGAAAGGGAACAGGGGTAGATAAGACATCCTGAGCTAAGGATGAAGTAAGGTCTCTTGGGGGCTCTAAAGGGTCACTGCAGGGTGATTCAGGGTGATGACAAGAGCATGAGGATGGAAAAGGGGCCACTGATTAAACCTGACAAGCTCAGGAGACTGAAAATAACCACATAGGACGGCTTGAACATAAACATTCCTAATTAAGGTGGGCCATGACGGGAAGTCACATCCTTGGCCTGTAGCTTCCTTCACAGAGGTCAATCTTTACCTTAAGTGAGCCTGTCTGTTGTCTTTTTGCATCTAAGATAACATACCTTTGGAATGTCAGTAATCGCTTTTTCTGGACCAGAGCAGGAAGCTGTAAACCCCTCATTATTATTCTTGTCCGAATGACCAGCTCTATGTGCTGTAAAAAGTGAACTATTAACTATCCTGTACCCACCTGTGTGGAAGAAGTACCTGTCTCTCTAATTTACTTCAATCACAGAGATTTCCCCACTCTGCTTTCTCCCACCCCATTAATCTACCACCAGCGGATTTCATGTAACCCTCCTCCTGTGATTCTAGGTATAAAATCAGCTGCAAACTGCTATTTTGTGGAGCGTTGTCTCAGTCCGTTGAGATTTTGTGTCCCAGCAATTGGCATCACTTTTGACTCAAATAAACTCTTTACAGGATTTTTCTTAGGCTGGATGTTTTCTCATCGACAAGCATGTTTCATGAATATCTTGAACCTCGTCAAAGACAGATGTTGACAGAGACTGAAGGAGAAGGTCAGACAGTGACAGAAATAGATGGAGAATGTGGGGTGTGGGGTGCTGAGCTGCTGCCAGCCCGTGGTTGCTGACTGTGAGCATGGCCTATTGCTTTGGGATCTCTTGGGGTGTCCTTGGCTGACTCTGCACTGTGTTCCCAGGTCTTCCATATATCTCTTTAGGCCCCCCAGGACTGGAGTTCCCACACCAGGCCAGCCCTCTGGACCTGAGGGTGGCCCCACACTTGGACAAGACACCTTATGGCAGGGAAAAGCTGAGTGACTCTACCCCAATCCACCGACAGGTCCAGCTACCACAGCTGTGCAGGGCAGTGGCTGTTCCAGCAAAGCTGCCCCAGGAGCCTGGTGTTCAGCTCCCCCTGCAAATGCTGCACCTGGAGGAGTCCCCAAGGCCCCTTCAGCTACAGTCCCCAGGCCAGAGCCTGGGATCCCACCACAGCCTGCCTCCCCAGCGCTGCCTGGGGGCTGCAGTCTGGCCCCTGCAGGCCTCCCCATGGTCTTTCCATACCCAGGCTTTCATCACTCAGACCTGGTTTCCTTTTGGCCTGGTCCTCCTGGGCTGACTCTTACATGCAACATAAATATTTAGTTTGCACCCCACTCCCCCGGATGTGGCGACTTACAGAGACTCTCTCTGCACACTGTGAGTTCAAAACACGGCCCTGGGGAAGGTCGGGAGGCAAGAGAGGAGGGTGGCATAAGGCAGCATAGGTAAGAGCCAGGCGAGAGGCAGTTAATTCAGGTGTGCCAAGCCCTGGGCCAGGTTTCACCGCGAGGACTCCACATTCCAGTGGGCAGCTCCCAGGGCACAGATGACTGCACCTGGGGCACTGAGTCTGACGCGTTCTTCCTTGGCTCGGAAACCTTTGGAGAGAGAAGAGCATTTCCTGGTGACCTCCGCTCAGGTGTTATGCCCATGATGCACACTAGATGGCAGCAGAGAAGAGCATTTTCTCACCACTTCCATGACCTTGGATTTAGGAACAGTATCTTAGATATGACACCACATAGAAGCAACAACAAAAAGATGAATTGGGCTTCCTCAAAATTAAAAACTTATGTGCGTCAAAAGACGCTGTCCAGAAAGTGAAAGGACAGCCCAGAGAATGGGAGCATATAATTGCTAATTATATCTCTGCTAAAAGTCTGTTATCCAGATTAAAGGATTTTTAAAGCTCATCAACAAAACGAAAGCTAAAATTTTAAAATGGACTTGAATAGACGCTTCTCCAGAGAAGACGTACAAAGCACACTAAGATGTTCAGCATCCTCAGTCACGATGGGAACGCAGATTATAACCAGTGTGATCCCCTCACACAGATAGGAACGCAGATTATAGCCAGTGTGATCCCCTTACACAGATGGGAACGCAGATTATAACCAGTGTGATCCCCTCACACAGATGGGAATGCAGATTATAACCAGTGTGATCCCCTCACACAGATGGGAACGCAGATTATAGCCAGTGTGATCCCCTCAGACAGATGGGAACACGAATTATAACCAGTGTGATCCCCTCACACAGATGGGAACGCAGATTATAACCAGTGTGATCCCCTCACACAGATGGGAACGCAGATTATAACCAGTGTGATCCCCTCACACAGATGGGAACGCGAATTATAACCAGTGTGATCCCCTCACACAGATGGGAACGCAAATTATAACCAGTGTGATACCCCCTCACACAAACCAGAACGGCTGTAATCAAGAAAACTAAAACTAACAAATGGAATAGAGAAATTAGAACCCTTAAACATACCTTGTGAAAATGTAAAATGGTGTGACTTACGCATACAATACTTTGAAATTTCCACCCTGCAAAACATTCCTCTGTTCATCTCTAACCACTCAGTTGGTTCAACAAATCCACTTCTAGAAATATACCCTCCAAAATTGAAACCAGGCGTTAAAAGCTGATGCCTGAATCCGCAGCAGCTCTGTTCACAAGAGCAAAGAGGCATAAACAATTAAATATCCATCTTAATCTGTAGTGAAAACTGAGTAAGCAATTGTGCAGTTACACCAGAATTCTTTAGCTAGTTGTGAATGTGATTAATAATTTCTAGAAATATATTTCCTCACAACACATACAAAAATTTTAGTGTTTAGTAATACACCCAAATATATTAAGTTCCTATACAATAAATAGCAAAAAGTTGATAAATCTATGTTCAGTAATTAGTGTTTCACTATTTTCACTTATTTGGAAATGGTCTAGACATTCAATGAATATTCATCAGATAAATGAGATAATGAAACTTTACAGTTTCAAATTACTAAAGACACCAAGAACCTTTTCAATGTATTCGTACAATATTATCACTGAAGTTTACTTAAAACCTTTTATTTGTACCTATTTTATTTATTAGTTAAAACTTACTGAGATTTCAGAGTCAATAATTGTGCAAGCAATCTTCGTGACAGGTCATGTAACATAAGACATACACTTAATGTTGTAAACCCACCTAAAACAAATACATTTTATGTTAATCCTTCTCATCTCCTGGCAAACACCTGGGGTGGGGACTGCTGGGCCATACGTGTGTCTGTCGTACATATTTTGGTTACAGGATGAGTGGGGGACAGCTCTCTGGCAGCCTCCCTGCTTACTGCATCTGCTCCCCCACGAACACCCCTGGGTGCCTTCCCCACCCAACCCGACTTAACAGTCTCACGCAGGGACCTCAGACCAGGGGGCCTCGCTTTCCAGGCCAGGGTGCAGGAGGGCAGATCCCCCAAGACCGACTTCAGTTGGCCTGTGCACTCAGCTGTGACTTGTCTCTTTTCTGATCCGATGGGACGGTCTGTGGACACCCTGGCCACCCACGAGCCTCGTTCAGCTCTACTTGCAGATAGAGAGCCCGTCGGAACCTAGTTCTGGTCTGTGACTCATGTCGTTAACGTCACACTTGGAGGCCCAGACACTGCCCAAAACTCAGCCGAAGTGGAGGAAACGGCTAGCACAGGGGCTGTCCTGCAGCCTGTCCTCGGAGCCCAGCACTCGGAATGTCATCTTACCAAAGCAGCTTTCAGTGTCAAAGAGACATTCAGCTCAACCAGGCGGCTGTTACAGACAGTTCACTGTGTTCGCTCAAGAATAAAAGGAACGTAAAATAAGCAACATTTCATTAGTGTCAGTGTGTTACCCTCCCTGCTTGCACATGACATTCGTCAGCATGAAGACTACAAGTCAGATGAATGAGCAGCACCCACCTCCCGTTAAGTTCCACACCGTGGCCCCCAGAGCCCTAGGGTGGCCACAAAGCTGCTGGAGGGAAGGAAGGGGGGCTGAAAATAAAGGGATGGTAGAGCCTGGACCCAGCCCTGCTGGAAAGATGGTCGTTTGCAGGCGATGTGCTCCCAACAGGACGAGTGTGAAGAACAAGCAGAGCTTTGGAAATAAGTCTTGAGAAATAACTGGATTTCAGTAGCAACTTAGACGAACCAAACCAGGCCCCCGGGCGAATGCTGCAGGGAGCTGTGGGTGCAGCCCGAGTGGCATCTGACCTCAGGGCTGGGCTGACCGTGAGCAAGTTCACATCACGGGAGAAGGGGGACAAAGCCACACCCGGAGGGAGCCCTCCAGATGCAGAGAATGTATGACATGGGCCCAGCTAAAGAGGAAAAGTGAAAGGCAAGATCCCCAAGTGAACGTGAGGCCCTCTACCCTCAGTGTGAGGCTCCCGGCCCCACTCTGACTTACGACTAAGCACACAGATAAACATGCACATGTGCGCACACACATGCACACACAATCACAATCCCCTTTTCTCTCGGGACAAGGCTGGCCATCATCAGCTCCACGTCCAGTGACTGTGATGAGGCTGGTGGCCAGTGGGGTGTGACAAAGAAGCCTCACAAGGAAGCCTGTCCCATCAGGGTTGACGCATCCCCTTGGGGTTCACCCCTAACTTTGACCTCTGACACTGAACTGCAGCTAAACTGGGGGATCCTGGTTCGAGGAAACTGGAACCAGCCCCTGTCATCCAAACCAATCACAGCTGCAGATGGGTCCCTGCAGCCAGAAGGACGCCATGTGTGCCTGGCACGCCGGTTCAAGAGACTGTGCGGCTCAGTGTCCAATCAGAGAACAGTCTCTGGAAGGGGCCTGAGGGGCAGGCCTGTGCTCACAGTCTGCCTGCTTCCCCCAGAGGCAAAGAACCACAAACAGGAACCGCTTGGCCAGCGTGCAGTCGGCATGTATGGGTCCTGAAGAGCCAGCCTGCACTTTCTGACCTGTGGGGGACATCTGCACATACCCAGTGCCAGTGTCTTAATCCCACAACACCTGCTGCTGTCCCCAGGCCCCATCAGAGTCACAGAATGCTCCAGCTCCAGCGCCTGGCAAGACCCTGCAGGCTAACAGGAGAGTCAGGTGCATCTGGAGGCCCACCTCCCCGTCTCCACTTGCTCTTAGATGGCAAGAGCCAGGCCTGGGACAAGGGAGGCTTTCAAAGGTCTGGGAAAGCACTGCCCGCCCAAACACACCCTCAGAAATGTCTCTTGAAACACCGCAGTCAGTGAATGCCTAAGCTGGCTTATATCACTGAGACCAGGGCAAGCTTACTTTGTCCTGAAAAGTACAAGACCTGCTTACGTTTTATAAACCAGGCACTTGCTCTCCACACTTGGTTTAAGATGAAACATAAATAACCTCTGGCCAGTCTCCTTGCACACACCAGCCCCCTATGAAAATCAGAGTGGGCAGCAGACAGACACATCTCTGACCAAACTCAGACAGGTAAGAACAGCCTATGGGGAAAGGCAAACACACCGTGAATGCCAGGAAGGGAATGCCAGGGGCTGGTCTCCCCAAAGCCTCCCAGGGACAAGGGGAAGGTGAGTGGGGCTGCCAGAGTCCAGCCTGGGCTGTGGGCCGGCAGGCAGAGACCCGTGCCATTACCCTTTTCAGGACAGTGTGTGCATTGGCAGGTACAGGAGAAACACTGCACTTTGCGGTTCTGCCATCTTGTTTGCAAGTCTGGTGTAGTCCTGTGCACATTCCTGTGTTTCCATTTCCCCACTGAACAAGCCACCTGGTGCCCTCCAGCCCCTGGTCCCAGCCCCACTGCACACCCATTTCCATGATGGAATTGGCAGGCTCATCATCGTGGGCCATTCACCTTGTCCCCAGGATTCCACAGCTGGCGTGATTATCAGGGTGCTCTCTCTACAGAACATGGGGACCACATGCAAGGGGGATGCAGGAAGACACTGAGGCAAGGGGGCCCCTGGGACATGCTGTGCATAAGTGACAGGCAGTGGGCACAGGCAGATGAAGGAGAAGGGAGCAGGCTCAGAATCATGACTGGGAGGCAGCTGGAGGGTGGAGAGGTGGGTCCCATTTGCAGCTCTCCACAGACACTTGACCTTGACTGCCTTATTACATTTTAGGCGTTATTGGCAAGAACAGTCTATTCAAAACGGTGCACATTAGATTTCTTTGGTGCCAGTGGGTCATCCTGAGTCATTCGCCGAATTTGGGAATCTCAGGAGAGAGGGAGAGCTGAAGCATCAGCTGAGGGGCCAGATGTGTCCTCCCAGGTGTGTCTTCCCAGGTGTGTCCTGCCAGATGTGTCCTCCCAAATTCCTTCTTTAGCTCTGATTTTCAGATTACACAAGTAATACATACTCAATATAAACATTTCACAATGCACTAAAAAATAAGAAAAAGGCTACTTACGATCTTGCTGCTTTACCATAAGCATAATCAGTGTATTATTTGGAGACCATCCGTTCATACAACTCTCTCCATACAGATTAAAATCCAGGGGAGAGAGTGGCTGCACACTGCTTTTTAAAAGCCTTCACCTACAAGGAGTCTTGAGATCAGCCATCAGGAGAAGGCGTTTTTGTCCCCCTGGTAACAGGATCTTGCAGGGAGCGAGCCAAGCAGAGGATGCTGGCGGAGCTGCCCTCTGGATTTCTGGAGGAGGAGCCAAGGGACGTGTGCCCACCAGTAAGTGTGTGCTGGGAGCCAGATTGTCTCCAGGGACCACAGCCAGACCAAAGGCAGCTGATGTTTCCTGGGAACTGCAGTGATGCCAAGTGCCGTGTCACAGAGCCCATATAAGAGGTGACAGGAGAGACCTCGGTGTGCGGCCTGCAGACGGTGCTCGCTCGGAGGACGCCCGCCACCAGGAGACCCACCGGCTTGGCTGAGGAGCGACTGAAAAGTCAGGTCTGTCTGACTTGGTGGATGAGACTCTCCTTGCATGTGGTGGCTTAAATTGCTAAGCCTCATCCGTCTTTACCTAAGATCTCCCAACAGCAAACACGCACAAGAGGGGATCATCATTTAAATTTTGAAGTGACCGAGGCTCAAAAGGGGTGTTGCCATCAGCTGCTACTTCCACAAACTCAGGACTCTGTTCCAGAGACAGCCGTGCACCCTCTGAGAGTCCCACTCCCAACACCCCTGCTTGGTGCTCGGGACACCCAGGGACATTCTGAGTTTGGGGCAGAGCAGGGTCTTTATCGTGAACCTGCTGGTTGTCCTGTGCCCTCGAACTCACACACAACCCAGATGAGTCCTTATAAATGTTCCTTTTCCAGAAAATGAATAAAAACCACACTTGGAAGCTCCCAGAAAGAGTAGCCTACGATGCAGACGTGCTAAAGCTGTTCTGGGAGAAAAAAATTGAGCTTCACGCGGAACGACTGCAGAGTGAGGACGTGAGGATGCACAGGAGCGCCCTGGACAGGTGGGCTAAGGGCACAGCACGGGGGTCGCTGCAGCATGCAACCGGGACCAGGCCCAGCCCTCAGGCCTCCAGGCACACAGCACCACACTCCAGCGACAGCACCCCTCCCCTCAGATCCCGTGACGCAGGCGGAGGGGAGCCCCATAGGAAACACCACCCACATCAACTCAGCTTCAGACTCACAACAGAGATGAAGTAGGAGAGAGGGAGACCCCAGGATGCCAGCACCATCCTTCTGCCCCACACCCCTCCCTCCATCCCCACACTCCTGAGTGCTGTAGAATTTTTCATGGAGGCGTGTCCTGCTTTGGTCTGATTTTCTGACAGTTGCTCCCACTGCTGAAAGACACCCCTGTGTCCTCCCCCCCCGTCCACACGTGTGCATGGCTGCCCAACAAAAGCTGACAGCCCTCTTCTCTCTGCCACTGAGTGCAGGGGCCTTAGTGCTGATGGGGTCTCCTAGGTCACCCCAAGTGTACCCAGGATAATTGCTCTCAAGGACAGCTAGGAGAGTGGATTAGCACATAATTCACACCTTGAGACAGACTCAAGTGGCCAGAAACTCAAAAGTAGTCACAGCCTCTTCTCCAGATAGCACCAGCAGCTGCTGCCCTGGGAGTGGGCTGGGGAGGACGATCCTGGCTCCTGGCAAGACCAGGTTGGACTGATGCTTCAGCCACCAGAGCTCTGGTTGCTGTGGTGGCCCAGCTATGGGGGCAGTTGTGCCCAACTCTGCCTGTCCTGGCCCCTCAGAACCGAGTGCTGTACCCACCTCACCCCTCGGGCCGTGTCCAGCAGAACCCCCTGCCCCCAAACATGGGAAAAGGGGACCCCCCCACTGATGCCTCCTCCCAGCCTCAGCTCCCCCCTGGGGTCTCAGAACCTCACCCTGCCCTCTCATGCCATCAGGCCCTGGGACATTCTGGGTCTGCTGCCCAGGGGTGCAGGTCCCAGGAGTGGGCTCTGGGTCAGACAATAGGCTGCCATCAGCTCAAGCTGGGTAGGTCAGCAAGGTCCAGGGCTGACCGGGACAGGGCTGTGGGCCATGACATTCGGTACCCGTGTGGGGAGATGTGGCTGGTTCCGGGGCCGGAGGCCATAGCCGGGACATGCCCTGGTCTCTGACGGCAACCCCGCAGCCATCCTGCAGTTTCTAGGATTCGTCTGCTTTACATGCCTGGCCTGGGGGCAGCCAATCAGCAACCAGCACCTGGTGAAGGGGCAGAAACGTGGCCGTCATGCACGGACACCCGTGGGCACTGCTGTCCTGGGGCCACCGTGTGCTGCTTGGAGGCACCTGCCTCTCTTAGGTCCCTGGGTGCTGGGACAACCATCTGAGTGGATGCCATTTACCAAATTGCCACCAAGCCCAGAGGTCAGCCAGAGCCGGGCACCCACCCCACTCTCCACCCTCTAAAGCCAAACCATACACTCGACCCTGAAGGTACCTTGTGGTCATCGCCTGTGGGTGGTTGTCTGGGGGGCCTGGACTCCTGCACCAGGCTGTCTCTGTGCCCGACCACTCCACGCATTGTGCTGTCGTCACAACGCCATGCCACCTTCCGAGGCAGTCAGGATGGTGGGCGGTCTTGGAAGAAAGTTGGGGAACAAGGCCCAGTGAGAGGGCGCTCAGAGGGGCACAAGCGACCGTGGGCCTGTGTCCGGTCTGCATGAGCCAGTGGTCCTGTGCGAGAAACTGGGCACTTACCAGGTTGGCAGCTCAGGACACAGCTCAGTTTCTCTGGGGCACAGACATTCCCAGAGGCTGCTTCACGGGGCAAAGTGCTTTCCCTCCTGGGCAGGCAGGTCTGGAGTGAGACCCTCCATGACCTGGCCCAGGTCACAGGGCTCTCCTGGACCCCACAAGGTCACGGCTATGGCTGGACGGGGACGCAGCCCTGCCCACAGTCCCACAGCCCGTGAGGGGGCGGCTGTGTTCACACATATGCTCAGGTGCCGACAGACACAGCCTGGCTGGCACATGGTCCCTGAAGCTGACTCATAGCTCCGAAATTGCCACCATCCCAGGCTCCGTGGAGAATGGGCCCAGAAGCTGGAGGAGAGGCATAGGATGCTGCAGGCCCCCCCGCGGCCATCCATGCAGGGTGCCAAGTCCTTCCACGCCCCTGACAAGATGGCAGCCTGAGGCTCTGCGCAGGTGCAGACACACAGCCAACAGCTCAGAGAGCCCTCAGCCGGCCGTGCCTGGACCCCAGCCTCCGCCGGCGCACTCCTCCTGCTTCACTCCAGCTCGCTTTTCTAGCACATGGCAGGTACCAATAAAACCTATGATGACTGGATTGGGTGTGCTGTGCAAAACGTCCTTCGTCTCTCTAAAGTTTGCTCTCATTAAAAGCTTCCCTGGATATTACTAGCTGGCAACAAGCCATCGAAAGCAAGTGCATGCAAGGCTTTCGGGCCATCTCCTGCCTGCTGGTTGTACCTCACCTTTGCTCAAAATATTTCCACAAATGTCAACCCCAGGACACTGCCCTATACGATGTGTACAAAGCTTTGTGATTTTCCAAAAGTCCTTCCAACACTTCATCCGTCACCAAGAACACCTTAGAAAACTAAATCCCCTTACCTCTAGAGTGGGAAAAGCTCAGGTGTGGAGAAGTCACGAACGCCATTAAAGCCAGGATCCCCCCTTCATGCTCAGGCTCCCTCCCGGATCCCTGTTGACTGTAACTACCCTGGAAGGGCAGGAGGGTGAGCTCACAGTGGGGGCCAGGCCATCGGGGGACCTGGGATGTCTCACCTCCTGATGAGGACCCAGACTCTCGCAGAGCCTGTCCTCACGTTTGCACCCAAAATGTAACCCAAGTCTCACTGGCCTGTGCCCTGCTGTGACCACTGTGGCCTCCACCCTTGGTGGTGCAGAAGCTGCTGGGTTGGGGCTGGGGTCTGGCTTGTGGCACTCTCTGTGGTCTCATGTCATCTCTCTAGGCTTTACCACTTGTGGGTTTCGGTTGCTCTGTGTTGACCCTCTTATCAGATTGGCAAATGGAGGGGAAGGACCCCGTCTTCGCCCGGAATGGGGACTCTCCAGAATTAATCAGAGAAAGACTCTGAAACCAGCAGGCAATGACGTTCTGTGCCCAACAAAGATTCCTCACAGGGCATTCCAGAGCTGACCGCACAGGCTGGACAGGCAAGTGGAAAGTCCAGAAAGAAAGGTCTGGAATCTGGCACACAGCACGTACATTTGGTTTGCCAAGGGAATATGTGGGAAGAACCCAGCATGGGTCCCTTACGACACAGATGGAAAAACACGTGCTCCTTCAGTCATCGCCCCAACTGTCCGTCATCATTCATGATTCAGGAGATTCCGTTGACTGTGAATAACCCCCAAAATAGTTTGAGAATAGGAGTCACTGACACTTGCAAAGCTAAAAGTTGTTGGAGGGTAATTTTATCTGAGAACATACTTAGAGCACCACCGCTGTCGACACCGGTAAACTGAGGACGCACACTAGGCCATCCTTGTGAAGCTGTGCAGAGCCCTCCTGGCCAGCTGGCACAATCTCAGTGACCCAATCACCCCCCATGAACGGCAGAAGCCAAAACCACATGAACACAAGCAGTCTCCCAACCATGTCTTCACTCTCTGTGTTATTAATCTCTTCCTCAGGCACAGCTGAGCCAGACTCCAGGTTGGAAGGGGCTCAGTGAGGAGCAGGAAGAAGGAGCCGATGGGAGGGCGGGCAGGCCTGGGAGTGCGGTGGGTGGGACCCCAGCCCCAAGGCCCTCGTGAGGACTCCGCGCTGAGAGAAACTGTGAGCAGGCACTGCTGTGGGGTCGAGGGGTCATCTTCTAACTCCCCATCTGCTTCTCTCCTCTTTTTCCAAAGTAAGTATGTGTCGTTTTCATGATTTCCTTGTGTTTAAAAGAAACAATGCCACCCTTCTATACCTGGCACCCCCTGCTGCCAGGTACAGCCACAGGGGTCCTGGACCATCGCTGGGAAGGTTAAAAACCACACACCAGCCAAAGTCACAGCCGGTCACGGTGGCCAGACCCAGCTGTTTGTTGAATGAACCGTGCTATGGAAAAGATTATTGGGGCTTTTGAAGACCACGCACAAAACCTCACACTGCCCTTATCTAGGGATGGTAATCCTGGACCGCACAGAAAGGACACTTGGGGAGAACCAGTTGTTAACTCAGTGCTCCACTCCTGTCACTTCCATAATCAGAACGGAGGCAGCATTCAAGCCACCAGCACGCTAAGTGTGTGGTTGCTGTGAGGCCCCCAGTGAGCAGCAGCAGCTGTGCCGGGGGGCAAGCCCACCCCCAGTGCCTGGAAAACGAAGCAGCATGGCCATGAGCAGCCCAGTCCACGCAAGGTCTCTGGGGGCGGGGACCTGCCTTGGCCAGCAAGGGATTCGAGGATCTGCCCTGACTGTCACCCACACTGACCCAGCCCCTTTCTGATGAGAGCTTTGAGACTTCCTAGAACTTTCTAGAAGTTTCTACCCTTGCTGATGAGAACATCTGTCCTACAGGATCTATATGTTCCCTAATCAAAGTTAAGTTGTCCTCTGACTTTTCAACTAAGAGAAAAGGTGCTTAAAAAGCTTTCTAGGTGGGGCAGTTTGCACACGGTGGGTTCCCAGAGCCCCCTGAGGGGCCTTGGGCAAGGGGATCTGGCACCTGCAGGGGCTGTGCTCTGAATGAGGACGCTGTCAGCTAGGTCACATCCCCTGGTCCCGGCCTGGAAGTCTGCCCTGGAGACAGGTTGGGCCCCAGGCCTTGAAAGTCAGGTTGAGCCTCCCCACCCTTCCTTTCCCCTGCTGGAGAAGAAGAGGGGTGCATCTCCTGGACTACAAGAAATTGGATTCTTCTCCCTTCACTAGGAAATTTACCAAAAGCCAGGAAATTGTTCCCATTTTTAGTCCCCACAACTTTGGCTGAGCAGTATTTGCATTTAAAATGTGCGTGCCTTTAATCCTTTTAGAGACTTTTCAGTCTGTATCTCTATTATTAATTCGGTTTCCAAAAATAGTTATTGTACACATTTAAATCAGCCCAACCTGGTTATTCAGACTACAGGAAGGGCTCAGGGGTGGGTTCAGGGGTGGACTCCCGTGTGGGCTCAGGGGTGGCCTCTGGCGCCATCGTCCCTGGAGCTGAGGCCCAGGCCCGCCCTTGGGGCTCTGGCGTCCCTGCGCTGGAAGTCCCCGAGGAGGGTGTGAAGGAGCAGAGTCCAAGGCGGACGTGTGCGCGTGCGCATACGGTCGGTCAGCAGACCGGGGTGCTCATTGAAGTCACTGTCGTTCTTAGCGGTGAATTCTAATTCTAATGAATTAATTACTAATGAACTAAATGAAATTTAATTATTCATTGAAACTAATGTAAACGCTTGTGATGTGTGCCGTTTGGGTTTAATGAAACCGCCTGATTCAACACTTAAACAGCAGCGGCGACTTCCAGACCCCACCATCGCAGGGCTGCGCGTCCCGCCAGCGGCCACGCGGGGGCGCTGCAGGACAGCGCGGGCGGAGGAGGCGGGGTCCCAGAGGGGGAGGGAGGGGACCCAGGACCCCACCATGCGACCTGCAGGTGGCAGGACCAGCAGCCCCCCACCTTCTCGCCACCTTCCACCCTGCCCAGGTGCCGACTGGCTTCGGTCCCCCCAATCGGAAGAGCTGCCAGGCTGAAGCTCCCCACCCCACGCTGCGTCCTGGTGGGGCAGGAACATGGCAGGTGGCACGTGTCCTGTTCCGGAAAACACCATGGGCAGCACAGGGAGGGTGATTCCCACCTGATCGGCAGGGGTTGGCCTGGGCTTCCTGCCCCATCACATATGCGGGAATGCAGAAGCCATCCAGGGGAAGACGTGCTGGCGTGCTTGCGGTCCCTGCAGGGCCACAGTGTCCCTGCCACCCTCCCACTTAGCACGCAGTTTCCTCTCAGGTGGTGGCTTCAGCTCAGCCCAGGAGTGCTGTACGGTTTTCTCTTTTCATTTTTCACTTTATTGGAGTGTAAGACTCACACAAATATACCTGAACACCAGGGACAACTGGGGGAATAATCTCACGTGGATGTCTGCAGAGTCTCCTCAGGAGAGCGGACACAGAAGCGAGAGGTGGAAGCAGAGGCCTCCGCTCAGGGAGGGCAAAGCAGTCTTGCCAGCGGGGACAGGCAGGCCGTGTGCACCGTCATGTGGGCGCGGCCCTGCGAGAGTGGTGCGCGGGGACCACAGAGGGAGGGTCACCCTCACAGTCGCTGCTGGGAGTTGTCAGGGCTGAAGGTGCACAGGTATATTACCCAGAGAATGAAGGCCGCCATGCACACCCAGATCCAAACCTCCTCGTAGGGGTCCAAGTACGGCCCCCAGCAGGAGCCCTGCTCCCTGTGGGCCCTGGGGCGCCTGTGCCTCCTGCTCCTGCAGCAGCCACTTGCATGCAGGCCCCCCCGCTTTATGACGCTGAGGACGGACAGGGGGATGGTCAGGGAGCCCTTGCACGTGGAGCTGGGGCTGGGCTCTGGTCCCACCCGGATGAGGCCACTGCCACCCTGTCCCCAGTGCCCATCAGTGAAGACGAAGGGGAAGGTGAGGGAGCCATTGACGTCAGAGGGGTAGCCCGGGCCTGGGATGACGTGGGCTAAGGACGAGGGGAAGGTGAGGGAGCCATCACCGTCTTCTGTGAGGCCAATGATATAGGACACAGGCAGGAAGTCCTCTCCAGCTGGTCGGCCGCTGCTGCCGGGGACCGAGCCCGGACCCTGCCTGTGCGTGCCAGCTGGGCAGGACACAGAGCCGTGGCCTTTGTAGATGAAGCCTGTGACCTGGAAGGGCTTGATGCTGCTGAGCAGGCGGCCTTTGCCGTGGAGGATTGGGGCCTTGATGTTCACCAGGACGCCCCTGCCCGTGGACGTGGCTGTGACGCTGGCGGGCAGGTAGATGGAACCTCTGTCGATGATAAGCGGTCCCCGGGCACCCCGTCCAGGGCCTAGAAGTCCCCTGTCACTGCGCGTGCGCACGAGGGAGAAGGGGACGGTGACAATGTCGATGTCCTCGCTGAAGAACTGGTTGCTCTCAGAGAGGGGGCTTCTGATGACGTCGGGCATGGCAGGGGGCACGGTGCTGCAGCTGGGGGTGCGGCCCCGGGCACGGTGGACCACGGGGCCACTGCCACACAGAGAGTCCTGGCTAGGGCCGCAGCTCCTAACTTCGGGCCCCCAAGCAGGGTCTGGGGGCTTCTGGAAGAAGCAGACCCCAAGCTCGCAGGCCTCACACTGGTCCCCGAAGCAGATCTCAGGGCACTGGTCGGAGCTGAGGCCCTCACGGTAGCAATTGTGCAGGACGAACAGGACCAGCTTGTGCAGGAAGAGCCGCACATTCAGGAGGCTCACTTGGCAGTGTCCCCGGGCGTCCCGCGGGCATGCCTGACAGCCCTGGCCCCACACGCGCATCTTCACCAGCCCCAGGTGGCTGTCCTCGTCCCACCACACATGGAAGAGGATGTGCACGTGGGCCGAGGACCAGCCCCACTGGCAGCGGCCGCACTGGAGCCTGGTAAGAACAGAGGCAGCAGTGAGAGGAGGGGACGGAGCGGCTGTGCTCCCTGGTGCCCCACACCACTCGTGGGCAGAGTGGGGCCTTTGCCTGCACCCCATAATCTGAGAAGCAAATGCCTGTTTGGCACCAAAGCACGCTGGGTGGCCAAGCCTGGCTTGACACACGTGAGGGCTCGCTCTGCACTTACTTGGGGCTGCGAGCTACTGCATTTCTGTCATATTATGACCTGGAGCTTCAGTGTCCTGAGGCAATGTCAGCAAAAAACAAACACAGGCCTGTGGAGACCAGTGAGAGGATGAAAAGAAGGCATCTGTGGTGGACAGACAGGCAGAGCTGAGGAAAGGGCCATGGGGCCTCAGAGGGGGCAGCCCACCCCAGGGAGGGAAGGTGACAGGAAGTAAAACCAGGAGGCAGGGGCCTGGGTGATGGGGATGGAGGAGGGGGTTGTGTGATGGGAACAACGCAGCTGACAGACAAGCATGGAGACAGTGGAGGGGCGGGGGTTCCTGGAGGATGAGGTGTGTCCTGGGCCCTCTGGCTTTGACCGTGTGAACAGGGGAGCCACACTCCACCCCTGCATGGAAGAGGGCCAGCTGCTTGGGTCAGAGAGTACATGGTGAAGGTGCTGGTGCCCCAGGCCATCTGAGGCTGCGTGTCCCAGGGCCGGGCAGGTGGGGCCTCTCTCCAAGACCCTCAGGTCACAGACGAGTGACCCCTGTGTGGCACATGCATGCAGGCACGGGAACCCACATGCGTGGGAAGGCTCCGAATGTTCCCAGGAAGCCCTGCGGGTCTGTCCTTGGAACTTTCCGTGACTGTGGCATGGCTCTGCCTCTGCGCCAGCCTGCAGCCACAAGTGGCTGGGGAGACTGCCTATACGTGGAGAGTGCCCTGAGGACCGAACAACCAACCGTGTTGAGATTTCATTAATGAGCACTTCACAAGCTGCACGTGCCGGAGGGCTGGGTGGAAGAATGTAGGCTGTGTTTGTGACCATCCCACCAGCTGGTGTTGCCATTGGAAACTGAAAACCTGCTTGGCCGTGTCCCCGTCCTCACCTGCCATTTAGAGCAGCTCTTCGCTTTGGCTGTGGGAACAGCCAGGTGTTTAACGTGCTTCTCAGACCTGAGAAAGCCAGCATTCCACGGCAGTCAGGCCCGCTCCTCCACTGCGCCACCTCCCAGCTCCCTGTGAGGACTGGGGTGCCTGGCTAGGGGGGGGCCCTGCAGGTCTGGGTCATCCCACTGTACTGACAGCTGTCATCATGGCAATGATGACGATGATGATGAAGATGGAGGCTCACATAGTGACACAAGGCCACCAGGACTCCCAAATGGCCTCCCACTCTGCCTGTGACCCAGGCGGGGCACAGCTCCCCCTTTTCGAGGGCTGTGCCCCTCAGTGCACCTCTCAGCTTCCGGTCCCTCAGGCCCAGCTGCAGTGTAGGGCTGGGTGGTAGCCGCAGGCCCCTGCCCATCCCTTGCTCACATCAGCGCTGCCGTGGAGACCAGGAGATGCGCCGTACGCCGATGGAGCCCTCCTGAGTGGGTGGCCATATCACCCCACCAGCCCCCAACTGGCAAGGCCCCCCTGGACTCCAGGGGTCTAGCACTGCCAGGCAGGGTCTCTGCCTGCCACTGAGAGGGATCACAAGCACCCAGCCACCCACCTGTTGGGGGACAAGACCAGGACGGACACATGCCCCTCCCCACATGCCCAGGTGCCAGGACGCACCCAGCCTGGCCTTGGGACTCAGGCCCAGCCTAGGGCCAGTGGTCAAGCAGCCTTCAGTCCCTGTCCACCCCCAGGACCCAGCAAGAGGCCCCACCCTCCACCGCACCTTGAAAGCCCCCTCAGCCGGTACTGGAAACCTCCGCCGTCCACGTGACCAAAGGCCAAGTTCTCGTCGGGGACCAGCTCCCAGGTGTCCTGCGGCTTACTCTTGGCCATCAGCTGGGCCAATGTGCGGGCCCACACTTGCACCCCGTCCATTCTGGCACTGGGCCGCAGTGCGGACTGAGGCTCCCCAGCTCTGGCTGGAGGACGCCTCTGCAGCCCCACCCGCCCATCGCTGCCTTGACAACCGGTCAGTCTCCATGGCAACCGGTTTGTCTCAGAGAAAGGAGAAACAGGCCTGTTTTTCTTATCCTTTTTTTTAATATTTTTAATCACGCAAGCAATCCATTTTCTTTAGGACAAATGAGAAGCAAACAGATAAATGACAAGGAAAAACAATCCAAGGTGATGACATTGCGGGGCAGCCGGCCACCCAGAGACGGTAGCGGAGCTGCACGTGCACACGCAGATATTCGTGTGCTCTTGTCACAAACAGGAAACTATGCTAAACATGTCACCTGAAGCCTGGCGTTTCCCTCCACGCCGTGCCCCGGACAATGCCCCACGCTCTCCCCTTCATCATCTGTGTCTTATGTCCCGTGGCTCTACCCTGTCTGTCCTGCCTGTTCCCAAGCTGCTCAGTGATGGTTCTCTGCCATCACAAACAAGGCTGTGAAGAACTTTAACTTTATGTGTCATTGCAAATTTTCAAACTTTTTATTGGCTAGAAATGTACGTCATTTACGTAAAAATGCCTAAAACATACACGCACAGCTTCATGAACTTCTATAAAGTCTGAGGTCAGCACCTCAAAGAAGCCAGCCTCCAAAAGCTCTCTGTGTGTTCTTTCCCACCAAGGCACTGCCAGCCCGCTGGGCCAGAAAATCACCACCTGCACAGTGTGTGCCCCGAGCAGCTGCAAGGGAGTACGGACAATGCTTTCTGTACACATGTGTCTGGCTTCTCCCGTCTTTTTGGAGTTTTGTGTGTGACTTTCAAGAGCATGCATAGCAGCAGTTTGTCAGGTGCAATGAGAACAAGTGAATTGAGGAAAGAATGGCCGATGTTCAAGCAGAGTGGGGAGGAGCCTGACCCCTGGACCCCAAGGGAAGGACAATGCGAATGAAGCACAGAGGAGGTCCACCTGTGGGTGCCCATGGTTGAGGAAGCACCCTCAGGACAAGGGCCACACAGAGGCATGACGTTCGCACCTATTCAAGCAGCCATGCTGAGTGAGCAGGCTTCTCCACGTGACTGTTGACAGGCAGTCAAATGGGACCAAAGCCATAAAACACTCGCTCAGCATTGGTGTTCTCCAGTGAGGCTGACAAGTACCTGCAGTTCCCAACACCCCGCAAGGCCTTGTCCCCCAGCAGCGTCCACAATGGCCCAGACGTGGTGGAGAGCACACTCTCCCCAGGCAATTCGGCAGCCTGTCCTAGGAGACAGCCAGAGCGAATCAGGGGCGTACCCTTCCCCCGATATGGGCCCTTGCCACATCTGTGTGCCTGGGGCCCCACCCTCCCCATGGGCACATGGAAGCACTCACTGTAGCCAGCCACCCTTCTCGTCCACAGGGACAGAGTGTGTGCTGTGTCCCTAGCTGAGGGCCATGATGCCTGCTGGCCAACGGTTTCCAGGTTCTAGAACCACAGCCTCCACCCCTTCCGACAGGTGACAGGCTGAGAACCAGGCCCCTCCATGCCTTTTCTGTCGCCTGCAGAGTCTTAAGTTAGTCGCCCTTCATTCAGCTCTTCAACTCACCAGTCTGAGCCAGCCACCCCCTCTGGCTGACATCCCAGGGGCTCTTCCCTCTCGTGCCACCTTGTCGTGGAGTAACTATCGTTCCATTCTCATCCTCCCACAAGTTTAGGTGCCACACTCTCTGTTTCTCTTATTTTGATGGTGGCCATAGAAATTCCAACACACAAATTTAGGGTAACCATCACCTGAAGTAAATCAAGACCTGCAGAAGGATGGAAGTGGTGCTCTGCCCTCGCCTGCGCGCTCCTCCTCCTGGAATCCAGACGCGCGTGCGCCAGCCCTTCCCACCATGCTGTCCACGTTGCCATGACTCTGTCTCTCTAACATGCATACTGTAACCCGTCTCTCTAACCTGCTGTCACGTGGGGCGGCCTGCGGGGTCTCTGGTCCCGCTCCCCACATAAGAACGCAGGATATAGTGAGGCCAAAAAGGAACACCCATGGAGCCATAGATAGGGGAGTCATACCACTGTAGTCTCGCTGGCGGCGGCTGGGTTGGGGACACAGGAGGCAGGAGCCACACGATCCACAACCCAACGCCATCCACTTGTCTCTGCCAACCAACCTCACTTGCTAACTGCAGTCCGCCTCTGCAATCCGTAATCTACACTCCACCGTGCCACGCCACTACACCACCACTTTGCTAGCTTAGCCGCTGCAGTTATATCTGTGGCTAATGGCTAACCGGTAACAGCCGATGGCCAACTAGTCACAGCTGTTGACCATCCACTACCTACTACAGAGCCAGCACCTTTCTATGTGAGGCAGAGAGCCTGGAAACTGCTCTCTGGGGCTCTGTCCCCACACCTTCACACTCTAACTCGTCTCTCTAACCAGCATACTCTAACTTGTTTCTCTAACCTGCACACTGAACAATTTCTTCTCATTTTTCTACCAGTTCATCAGTTCTCCCCTCACCTTTGTCTAGTCTGTAGCTAATTCTGTCAAGTGAGTTGATGTGTTTACCATGTTTTTCATTGCTGACACTTTTTTTTTTTTTTAACAGGACTTTATTGGGGAACAGTGTGTACTTCCACCGATTTTTTCCAAGTCAAGTTGTCCTTTCAATCGTAGTTGTGGAGGGCACAGCCCAGCTCCAGGTCCAGTTGCCATTGCTAGTTGCAGGGGGCACAGCCAACCATCCCTTGCGGGACTGGAACCGGCAACCTTGTGGTTGAGAGGATGCACTCCAACCAACTGAGCCATCCTGGAGCTCAGTGGCAGCTCAGCTCAAGGTGCTGTGTTCAATCTTAGTTGCAGGGGGCAGAGCCTCCCATCCCTTGTGAGAGTTGAACTGGCAACCTTGTGGTTGAGAGGATGCACTCCAACCAACTGAGCCATCCTGGAGCTCAGTGGCAGCTCAGCTCAAGGTGCTGTGTTCAATCTTAGTTGCAGGGGGCGGAGCCCACCGTCCCTTGCAGGAGTCGAGGAGTCGAACTGGCAACCTTGTGGTTGAGAGCCCACTGGCCCATGTGGGAATCGAACCGGCAGCCTTCGGCATTAGGAGCGCAGAGCTCCAACCTCCTGAGCCACCGGGCCGGCCCCCTGACACTTCTTTTGGCTCTTTCAACCATGTGACATCTTTGCCTTGCAGCTAAGTGTGACAGTAAGATACAAGGTATGTGCTTCCAAGAAAGTTCCAGGATGAGACCAGATAGCTGGGCATCATCCGACTCTTTCCACTCTACTTTCACCTTCCTTTGGTCCACAGTGCAGAGATGATGGCCAGCCCTCCAGCAGCCATCTCAGACCATGGGGTCACCTTGCTGAGGGAGCAGAAAGGTAAGGCCTGGATTCCTGAGAACAGCTGGCATTGCCATCCTACTTCCAGGCGGGTTATGTCCGGATTTCTTACTCAAGAGAGAAATAAACTTCTAGCTGCCACTATTTCTTAAGGCACTGTTTTCTAAGGTTTTGGGAGTATAAACCAGCCAATCATAGCAAAGCTAACTGATACCCTGGGGCTGTGCCTAAAGTCCAGGGTTTTGGTACACACATACACATGCTTACACATGAATGCACATATAGGAACATGCATGCCTACACACATGCAACATATATACACATTACACACACACACATTTGGAAATTTAAATTATAAATTCACATTTAAACCACTAACAGCATTCTAGAAAGTTTGGAAAATAAAAGGGTAAGAGTTTCCTGTGACCCCCCGCCCTCCACCTCAACAAACAAAAAATCCAGCTAACTTTATTCTTGTGTATAGTCAATGGTGAAAATACTCCATTCAATTTGTTTAATTTGGCTCTTGAATTGGGCAGCTAAATTAGGCACCCTTCTTTAACTTCTGGGAAATGCTTTAAAAACAGGATAGAACAGAAAGTTTTTATTTGCAAACACTATTAACCATTTCCTGTTCCCGCCTCAGAAGTAGCTGTGCCCCACAGACGGTGGTGGGTCACTGACATCACCAGCAGCCTCCTCAGAGAGGTTTCGGGATGATCCTGCTGCTTCCTGGGTTTCTCCCCACTGATGGAAACTGCCTCAGGAGCGTGCGGGGGATCCCCTCTCCCCCACTTTCCATCTGTGCTGGCGCATGTTCCACCGCCCGCTGCGAGCGCGTCACCTGGGGCGGTCACCTTGGAAACTCTAGAGCTCTTCTCCCCAACCAGATGGGGCCCATGTAGGGAGCTTTCACAGCCCCCAGGACCAGCCGGGTCTCAGGAAGTGGGGTGTAAACAGCCCCAGGGTCCCCTTTGCTCATTTCTCTTCCTCTTTGGTCCAGCAGGAAGCAGGTGGGCAGCCGGGCTCACCAGACAGCAGGAAAGGACACCGGGGGTGCAGGAGCTCACACGCCAGCACCCGAGGCCAAGGTGGCCATGTGCTCCCAGGACCGAAGCTGATTCCGCACAGAACCCGCACACACTGTTCCTCGCAGCACAATCAGCAAAGCTCAACAGAGAGGGTCCAGGCAAACCACTCGGCCCGTCCGGAGCTCTGCTTGGGGGTCAAAGGTGCCCACGGAGACACGCTTACTCATGGGCCAAGTCCACAGATGAGTCACACTGTGTGACAGCCCTGCCCAACAGGCCACACACAGCTCATCCATTTGTATGCGTTGTGCAAACCCAAAGGCACAGAGATGGAGGCACAGCAGGTGGCAGCAGGGATATCAGGCAGGAGGGAGGAGGGCCTGGTAACAGTGGGCACATGCCCTCGCATGGCGAAACACTGTGCAGCAAACATACACACAATTAGTGTGTGTGGTGGGGACAGGGGGGCCCTGAATATGACCCCCATGTGGCCGTCCCCAGGTCAGCGTCCTGGCTGGCTATGGATTGTGACCGTGCAAATGTTATCACTGAAGAAGCTAGACTGAGTGTGCAGGGCTGGCTCTTTGTTACTCACACTCACGCGAACCTACAGTTACTGATAAGAACAAAAAATGTCCTTCCTTAGTGCAGAGCGTGTTGAGCTGGTGTGCTGGGTGATCTCAGATGCCCCCAGCCCAGAACCTGGTTGTTAGAGAGGGTTAGAGTTGAGGGCAAGAGACGGGCGACCCTGGCTGTGACCCCAGTTGCAGCCTCTTGAGCATGAAGTGCTGAAGCCAGGACACAGGGCAGGGAGGAGAGGACACAGGAAGGGGGCAGATGGAGCCCCCAACCTTCCCTCCTTCCTCCACCCAGGGAACCTGTCCTGCCCTAATGAAGATGGTGAGGGATGGGGCAGTGTGTAGTGGGGACAGCGTGGGGTGGGGACAGTACAGGGTGGGGACAGTGTGTAGTGGGGACAGTGTGTGTGGTGGGGACAATGAGTGATGGGAACAGTGCATGTTTGGGGACATAGTGTTCTGATAAACAGTGGGGAGCTCACCTTGGGCATGCTGTAACCCAAGAGGCCCTGGAACCCCAGCCCCCTCCCCAGGCTCTAACCCAGTTATCCTGCTCACACCAGGTGGGTGTGAGGCTCCTCAAGAGCCCGTTTCCCCCCTTCCTCCACAGTCTCTGTGCCCCCCATCTGCTCGCATCTACCCCCTGCCAACCCTGACCTCCCGGGGCCCAAGTGCCCCTTCCAGCCTCCTGAGTCTGGGCCCCCATCTAGCCCACTGCCGCAAGAGGCATCAGTGAGAAGGCAGGAGACAGGGAAGGAGAGAGAGGAGGGCAGGGAAGGAAGGGGGATGGACAGAAGGGAGGACAGGAAAGGGTTAGGGGACGAGAAGGAGGGGGAGGGGAAGGACGGAGTGGAGACACAAGGCCCCCTCTGTGGCATGGACACGTGGCCAGCCTCTTACAGAGAGAATCGCATGGTGGGGGTGCTGGAGTGCTGAGGAGACCCATCCCCAGGGATCAGAGCACACGACCCACCCTCCCCCACAGCCCCTTAGCCCAGATCTAACATGAAGGGACTGCTGTGCCCAGGGCAGAGAGATGCTGGGCACCGAGCTGAAGTGCCAGGTTCTGTGCTGGCCAGACGCCTGCCCTGACCTCACCCCCTCCCCAGCCCCAGGCTACACCCCCAGCCCACCTTTAGCACAGCAGCCCTCTGAGGGGGGGCCCCAAGGGTCTGTGTGCCGCAGACACCTGTCCACATGGGGGATCACGCTCTTCCTCCCAGACCAGGTGCCAAACCGGCGCCCAGCTTCCCTGCACCCACGGGGCCCACCTGGCCGGCAGCCCCCCCACAAGCCACCCACCCACCCAGGCGCCTCGGTTCGGGGAGTGGCCCTTTGTTCACAGACTAAAGCTCCACGCTTGCTCATGTCGCCTGTAGACATCATCTTTGATGCTCTTTTTCCACCGGTTCAGGTTTCTTTAATGTTTTCCCTTCACAGCCAAACCCTGAGAGTCTCGAAGAGCTGGGCTGCAGCACCAGCTGTCAGGCGGTTTCTGTCTCCGTTATTTTAGACTGATGAGACCTATGCATCATCACTAATATCAGCACTTTCAGTTCTCCTGTTTTCCATTCAATGTAATAAAATGCTTAAAGGGGAATGCAACAAAATAATCAAAGTAGCTCACGAACTTCCAGACTATGCAGCCAGGCCAGGACCCCTGGAGGCCCCAGGACCACCCCCACCCCAAACTGAGGAGGTCTGCGCACAGGCTGAGCCCCCAGCACTGCAGGCTGTCAGGAGGCTGCTGATGGTGGAACGATCTGGAAACAGGGCACCCGGAGCCTGGCATGGGGCTTCCTGAAAGCCTGAAGCTGGGAGGGGGGTGCTAAACACCCGAAGCCCTTCAGAGGGGACCAGCAGGCAAGACCACCCTGCAGATGAGGAGGGCCCAGTCCCCGGGGTAGAACACGGAGAAGGGTCTCGGGTGGGCCTGGTGGAAATGCCCCAGACCAGGCCTTGGGGCGCAACAGCCCCTCAGCTGCCCACTACATGTGCCTTGCATCCCGGGGGGAAGGCTGTGTCTCTCCTGGAGCAGGAAGGCGGGCGAGCCCTTGGCAGGATGTGTCCACGCTGCCCACTGCCCAGAGGAGTGGCTGGTGGCAGGTCGCCAAGGTCTGGCCAGGCACTTGCCTGCCCGCCCCTCCAGCAGTGGCAGAGTGGTGGGTTGAAACACTGTGGCCACTAGGGCACTAGATAAGGCAGAACCCACCCTTCAATGCTGCCCCCGGGACCTGAGCCCAGAAAGGGGGACCTACTTCCCATGGACAGGAGGATGGCTGGGGGGGGAGGAGAGAAGTTCCCCTCGCCCACCCATCCTGTGAAAAGGGAAATAGGCAACAACAAATAAAGAGACCACAGTTTGCCCAAGATAGAGCGAACTTCATGGTGGGGCAGGAGCACTGGACCCTCCCCTCCATCTGCCTGTCTTTCTTGGTTCCCCGCCCCCTGCCCTCCCCTCTGTCTCGTGTCTGTGTCTCCATCTCTATCTCTGTATTGCTATCTCTCCTTCACCCCTCTACCCCATCCCCTCCCCCTACTCTGTCACTCTCCCCATCGCTCATTCTCGCCTCCCTCTCTCTCTGCCCACCCCCACTACCCTCCTATGTGGGGGAGGAAGAGGGGGCGGGGGTTTGGGGCGTGTCCCTTCGATCTCACAGGGACAGTTTCCTTTCTGCGTGCACTTCCACTGGAGCAGAGGAAGAGAGGAGGTCAGGTTGACAGACCGCTGGCGCTCGGGGCATGGGGACCCCATGGGCACCCTGGCCACTCCTCTGGGTCGTGCTGCAGCTGGGCTGGCGGCCAGGGTGGCTCCTAGGTACGTGGCTCAAAGGGGTGGTGTGGGGAGTCGGGGCTGGGAACGCGCCGTGGTCCCCGGGGGTGTGGAGGGGGCTGTGGGGGCGCCAGGCGCCTGGGGCCTAACACTGCTCCAGCAGGCAGCATGCTGTGTGGTTTTGGGCTGGAGAAGTGCCTTTTCTGGGTTCACCTGGTTGTGAGTCTTTTGAGCAGGCAGGAGTGTCCCAGCTCTTCCTCTGTGCCCAGTGGGACGGGCGGGCCTGTCTGTAGGGTGACAGGGACAGGCTGGGCAGAGCCCAGCTGCCCCCACTTATGTTTTCCTGGGATGGGACGAACCTCATAGGGGCTTGACTGGTTCCTGAGGGACAGGCTAGATGGCCTGAAGATTTACTTCAATTACACCAAAGTGTAACCTTGTGAGTAAAGACTCTTTGCCCTCACCCCATCAGGGGTCTATGGACGAGATTCCTGGGTGTACAGTGCTAGGCATGGCTGACAGCGTCCACAGCCGGCTCTGCTGAGGGCCTCTGGCCCCAAGCCCCCCATGCGGGCTGTCCTGTGGTCAAAGCCTGATGGTCAGGGAGGGAGCGACTCCTGGCTGCCCTCATCCCCAGTCTGTGACGCACAGATGGGAACCGGGACAGTGAGCTTCCATGCCTGGCCCAAGGCCTTCCCACAAGGCCTCGCTGGGCTGGGAGATGATGGCCTTGGAAGGATCAAGATGAGGTGGGGTCCCTGACACCTCACCGTGACCGCCTGTCCTGGAGTACCAGTGCCCAAGAGCTCTCGGTCATCTCTGCCCCCTTGGAGCCTGTTCGGTGACCATGGGGGCACCAGGCAGCCCAGCTTTTCCTCCTCAGCAGGAAGACCTCAGGATTGGTGGAGGAAGCTGGGGTCAATGGTCCAAGGGCCTGTGGCAGAAAGGTGCCTAGTGGAGGGCCTTACAGGAGCCCAGCCATGGGAGCAGAAGCGGTGTGTGTTATCCTGGGAAGGGACCGAAAGCATAAAGGGGGCTGTGAGGCCTCCTGTGACCCGCTCCCCATCACGACCACTTCCCAAAGCTGGGAAAGATGAGAAAAAGGTTCTGCAGGCAGACTCTCCAGTGTCAGATGCACTAGCTTGTGTGTCAAGCAAGGTTTTCAAACTCAGTGTGCCTCAGTTTCCCCATCTGTGACGTGGGCGCCAGCCCGTGTCGGCACCGAGCCCTTGGAGCTGCCCATGTCACGTGTGGGGTGACCCTCCTGCTCATCCCCAGACTCGCGCAATCAGGGCGCAGGTCACTTCTCATCCCATGACACAGCTCGTTTCTTTCCTCATTTTTAATTTAGTCGTTCCCATGGAAAGCCTGCTTCATGTGCGTGTTTTCTTGCATTGTATGAAATATCCCAAACCCAGTGGGTGGCCGCCCCCGTCCTAGGGGGTGAGGGCCAACAGCAGTGCAGATAAAGGCACTTGTTGTTGACCTTTGTAATCT
The DNA here is from genome assembly GCF_036562045.2 of Rhinolophus sinicus. NCBI lineage: Eukaryota > Metazoa > Chordata > Mammalia > Chiroptera > Rhinolophidae > Rhinolophus > Rhinolophus sinicus. The sequence continues at coordinate 209,558,711 of NC_133751.1, read as the reverse complement.
CTGTCAGATCCCTTACCTCTCTGAGCAACAGCTCTTTTGTCCCCTGCAAGTTGGGGACAATATGCCTGCCCGACAGGGCTGTGAGAACTGAGTCAAGCAATTTATAAAAAGTGTCCAGCCCAGCCCATCATACACTTTTTTCAAGTCAGATTGTTTCATTTCTTTTTTTTAACTTACAATTTTGAAAATATTGGAAACATATAGAAAAGTTACAAAAATACAGCAGTGAATACCCTTCACCCAGAGCTGCCAGCTGACAACATTAGCACACTTGCTCTCTGTGTCAGAGGCTGTAACAAACACCACAGACCAGCAGTCTACACAACAGTTCATTGTCTCATTGTCTGGAGGCCAGAAGTCCAAGATCGAGGTGCTGGCCAGGGTGGTTTGTCCAGAGGCCCAGAGGGAGCGTGTGTTCCAGGCTTTTCCAGGCCACTCCAGCTTCCAGTGATGGCCGTCAATCCTTGGTGTCCTTTGGCTTGTAGATACATCACCCTATGTCTGCCTCCGTCTTCACGTGGCCCTCTCTTGTGTGTCTGTCCAAATGTCCCCCTTCCTAGAAGGACACAGTCGTGTTGAATTAGGGGCCCCCTTCAGGCTTCATCTGGAATAATTGTATGTGCAACGTCCCTGTATCCACATAAGGCCAAGCCCTGAGGCGTGTCTGTCCATCTGTGCACTGTCCCAACTTTGGGCCGAGCCTTTGGCGCTACTGCAGACGGATGCCCCTCCCGGGACAGTAGCTGCCATGCAGCCCCAAGTTCAGATGCCCCCGTGTCCTACCTGAGGCCTCGGGCGGGTTTATCTTCCCCTGATGGAGCCGCGTTGAGGACGGCCTGCTTGTGTGGATGTCACTGTCCTCTGCAGGCCCGCCTCTCTCTGTCTCTGCCTCTGTCGGCCCTGGAGCTCTTTTTTTTTTTCCAATCAAATCTCAATTTTATTTAGACATGGAAAGCCTTAAGATTAGGAATGTTTTATTGAGATGTAATTGACATAACAGTCTATCAGCTTCAGCTGTAGGATGTAACGATTCGGTGTTGTCTGTATTGTGAAATGATGGCCAAGACAGACACAGGAAATAGGTGATGGTGGGCAAGGGGGGGGGGGCTGTGCACAGGGGCAGCAGGAAGGGCCTTCAGGGGACACAGGACAGCTCTGCTCTGTACCGTGACTGGGCTGGTGCTACATGGATCAAGCACTTGTCGAAACTCAGTCATACCCCAAGATGAGTGCATCTTACTCCATGTAAAGAAGACAAAAACGTACCAAATGTGCGGGAACCCAAAATGGAATATGAGCGCTCACTCATGTTACCAATGAATCTGAGAGCGACACCAGCACCCTGACGTGGGCGGGAGAGAAGAACTAGCCGGGGAAAAGCATATTTTGATCAACTACTATTAAAGCAAAAGACACACGTTATTGTACATATGTACCACCCTCCATTTAATATGCGTGTTTCTCACAGACAAATGAGCCAGCAATTTTGAGCCTTCTTGTGTATATTAAGATGGGACAACAAAGGAATATATTGTAAACTCTGAGAACCAGGTGTCCAGCTGTCAGGGAGGGAAGAAAGCCCGTGCGACTGGGTTGGAGCTGTGACCCCGCAGTTTCACACATGCATACACACTATAGATAGTTGTTAGCATGTGTGTATATACACTCATCTATACCGATGAAGATGTAGAAATAAATAGGAATGTGTGATGCATGGGGTTAATATACATTCTACAAACACACATCTGTATATAAACATATTACCTGGCTTTTGTCGATTCAAATTCATGCACCTCCTTTGAGAGCAGTTGATGCCTCCTCCTCCACGAGGCTTCCCAGCTTTCCCTGGGCCAAGTCCTGCCCACTTTAGCAGCCTCTTATAACACGTACCAGAGGATCTTATACTTCTGTGTGTATCTTAGATGTCCTTCCAGACAGCAAATGTAAAGGTCTTGTGTGGCTGCCACCTTTTGCAGCACCCTCTGTGGTCTCTCAAGCAGCACAGGCACTCAGTGAACTTGCTGATGGTTCGTGTCAGAGACATGGAGACACAAACCTGAGTGTCTGGGCATCTGCAGGCCCGGGAAGCATGTAGCTCCATTCCCAGGCTCCACAGGACCCCAGACATGCCCTGGGGGGTTCAGTCCTTTCCATTCTCTTCAGACCAGGCAATTCTGAGGCTGAAAAAGCCAACTTCCAGTGATGTCTGGACATGGGTACCCAGCCCCATTTCCTCCACTGACAAACGGCACCCACCTTCCAGACCCTCCCCTCCCCCCATTACCTCCAGCTCTTCAGGGTCATGTGCCAGCTCTTCCACCTCCATCCCAGTGAACTCTCTCCTTCCCATCACAGCCACATCTGGGCCATCGTCACTTCCAGGAAACTTCTGGGAACTTCCCAGGGATGGTCCTGTCTCACACTCTCTAATTCATTTCAACTTGTTCTTCACAAGGCAGTTAGAATGATTTTTTAATCTAAATGGCATCATATATCTTTTTGAAACTTTGTAAATTCTGCAGTAGCTTCCCATTGCACTCAAGTCAAAGCCAGGCCTTTATGTTTTTCTTCCTCAAAGTTCTCACATCGCCGTCCTCCGGCCACCACTCAGGGTCAGCCCCTCCTCCCTCAGAGCAGAGTGGCTCCACCTGTCTGCGGTAACAGGCCACGTCTACCCTTTTCTTCAGTCTGTCATAGGAACATCTAAAATGCAGTAAAATTCAACTACTGAGAAAAACTGTACAGAAATATGTTTTCTATTTAGATTTAACAGACATAAAAGCAGTCTATCAAATTACTATAAACATTTCAAAGGCTTATTCTCACTCTCTGTGCAGATGTCATTAGAGTTCAAGAACAGCTTCTGATGGGGACGACCCGGGGGCATCTGAGTAGCCCTGTTACTGTGTGTGCCTGATTCCACCTGCCCTCTGCCGAAATGTCACTTCCTCAGAGACTGTGCCCCTGACCAGGCCACCTAACTAGATCCATCCTCTTGATCGTATTTCTTATCACTGCATCTAATTGGCTTCATTCAAAACACCTATTAAACTCCCCCACACAGACACCCACATACACACAGAGATACATGCTCACACACAGACACACTCACACTCATAGACATACAACAGAGACACATTCACACACACCACACACACACAGATATACTCACACAGACACACACACATTCACAGACACACACACGGACAGACACACAGACACACATACTCCTGTCTGCTTACTTTAGTTCCTGCTTCTCCCTCACAGACAGGGGTGGCAGGGACTGTGACCATTTTTTCCGCTAATGCATACTAATTGCAAAGCCAAAAATGTCAAAGTCGGTTGACACTGGTAAATATCTCAGAGACCTTAATATGCTCATATGAAGGGTGACATTCCAAAGGGGTCAAGTGAAGACTCTGCCAGGCTCACTGTAGAGCTTCCTCAGAGTGCTTTGTGGGAACTGCTCCTTAAGGGAGCTGCTGGAGGTGTCTGTATGTGCTAAAGCTAGTCTTGCCAAGTTAGAGTTGAAGTTACACTGATGTTTAAACTTGACCTGCTATCGTTATTTCGTGGATGGAAAAAGTAGAGAATTAAAATTATGCTGAAGATTTGGTGGGATTGGGTGTGTGACACTCGCTGGCCTTTTTTTCCTTAGCTTCCTTCCTACGTTTTCTCATTCTGGGGCCAAAACACTGAGAATTAAATCTCCCAGATTTCACAGCCAGGTGACTTCTGGATTGGTTCTTCCAAAAAGAGGAACTGGCAAAAGATGGGAAAGCTGAAGGAAAAGAAAAATTTGATTTTGATTTTGAAAAGCTCTAGGTGTTTCTGACAACAGTGGTTGGCTTCAGCCTGCCAGTTTCAGCAGGAAACCAGCCACCACAAGCCAGTGGCTATGGCCTCTAGGGAGTGGGCAGCTGCAGCCGTGATGACAGTGGACTTGGCAGTGCTGGCTGTGAGCCTCCTGGGCCTGGCTGCTCCCCGCCACCCAGTGCTGCCCTGCAGCCAAGGCGCATGTGTCTTCTGTGTCTTCCCTTTCCTCGTCAGCCATTCCAACACTGCTGAGACCAATTCCTTGTGTAAAACCCCTGTTTGGAGCCCTATGGGGGCTTCTGTTCCTCGGGACTCTGGTTGACATGGGGTCAGGGTGAGAGAAGGTGAACTCTGCCTTCCACACAGATTAGGGTAGAAAATACCATCTCAGGGCGGCAGTTTTCTCAGTGGTTGGAGCGCAGTGTTCATAATACCAAGGTCGCTGGTTCGATTCCCACATGGGCCAGAGAGCTGCGCCCTCCACAAGATTGAAAACGACTTGACATGGAGCTAATGGGTCCTGGAAAAACAACTGTTCCACAATATTCCTTGATTAAAAAAAAACATAAAAGACAATGCCATCTGCTCAGGGTGGTGTCAGCATGTGTCAAAAACTAAATGACAAGAGCAAACCCAGAGATAAAAGGGAGACACCACAGGGAAAAAAAACATGAGTGAATCAAGCAGCTCAGGTATGGTGACTGTGCAAGTACCTCCCTGTGCCCAACTGTGGGCCCAACTGTACTCATGTCCTCGCTCCCTGTATCCACACAAGGGGTGCATGCATGCCCGTAGCCCCATGAGCTCTGCCTCCAAATAAGCCGTCTCAGTCAATGCCGCGTTTGTTCTGCCAGTGCAGCTGCAAGACGGACTTGTCTCAGCTTCCCCCCGACTGGACTGTCACCCAAAACCCAGGGTGAGTGGAGGACCTGGCGTTGTCACTCTTTGGCCACTGTTTCTTCATCCTTGTCCCATGAGGCACTGGGCTGGGGACCAAACTCACACCTTCACATTAAGATAAATGTGTACTGGGAGGGGGACAGTTAATTCTGTGGGAATGCCTCCAGGGGTGTCACAGACAGTCCCTTGTGCAAGGACCTGGGACCACAGAGGTAGGGCAGGGTCTATACTGTCACCAGTATGGCACTTGGAAGCCACATACGGCTTTTAAACTAAAAACGGATGTGAAAATATTGTAAACCTTGAAATATATAAATATAGGAAACGGTTGTTGAGGGTTGGTGTTACTTGAAGAAGAAAATATTAACCATTTCATACTATTTTTATATACCTGTTATCCCATCAGTGGGCTGCCAAAGACCTAATAAGCAAAAAGAATTGTCTCAGTAAATTGTCATACGGATGACACAGGCAGGCCAACTAGAAAGTTGCTGTAAAAAAAAAAAAAAAAAAGAAAGAAAGTTGCTGTGAAGCAATAAGTATTCTGAAAAGCTAAAAATGCAGTTGCAAGAAAGACTTTGGTAACTCTTTGAACACTGTTGAATGAAACAATAGATTTAAGTTTCCAGAGATTGCTGACTTGGAAAGAATCTGGGAAATAATAATACTTTGTGGATATAAAGAAGCTGGAAATGTGATTCAATGTTGCATAATGAGAAGCAAATGACAGAAATGTGTTCTAACCCATTTAATTCTTGCATATTCCGTGATCGCTGACAAAATAGCAAAGGCCTAGGGTTCTTTGAACGCCATTCCACGGGAGACATGATCGAATCTTCCAAGTAAAATGATAAAAATACCTGTAAAGTCGGCACTATTCTGAGTTCTACATGAACAAGGGGCTCCGTCACAGTGAGGGAATTCTAAAACCTCTGAAACAACCTGGAGCTAGACTGTGCCCGAAATATGTCGTTCACCTTTGATAAGTACTATTTGGGAAGATGAAGACAAATGGAACGCAAGACTAAGAAAAGCACCTTTGTACTAAGCAAGCTGCTCTGTGAAAGACATTATAGGAACAGAATGTGTGTGGTTTTGCAGAGATGGCTGAGAAGTGATGACAGCCTGTAAATATTTGGATGACATGAACACCCAGGCAGGAAGGAATTCTTCAGCATGTTAGCAAGAGCTATAATTACAGTTTATGGAATGAAATCAAGAGCAAGGTTTAAAGCATTTACAACCACCTGCCTTGGGCCCGGGAGACCCGTGTTTGAAAACATAAGCAGTGTGACTTTTGGGACCTCTGAGGGCTCTCCTCTGTTGTTTTTATTCTTTCTAGTTTTTAAAATATACTCAGTGTAATGAAGACAGAGCTATAACTCTCTTGTCAAGTACAAGTGCAATGAACAACTTGGTTTATTTTATTGAGGTAGAACAGGCCCTTGTGGAAGACTCTGGGAGGCTCACTGAACTGCTTGCAGGGAGGACGGAGACGCAAACCCCACCGTCCTCTGGTGATCAATCGAGGGGGAATCGTCCCACTGGGCTCACTTATGGCCGAAAGCAGAACTCATTGTTGCACTTGGCCTGAGCGTCACTGAGGGCGCTTCGTCAGTCTAGACTGACCGGAGTTCTGTACTGACTGAGGCAATGAGCAGTGCCTGTGCTGTGCCCCAAAAAGAATCGAGCTCTTATTTGCACTTGACGCATTACCCGCTACCTGGATTGTGTCCTCCCCGGAAAGACCTAAACCTCAATCCCAACCACTTTCCTGCACCAGGTTCCGTGCCTCCTGCTGACTGCCTCACACTCGGTTGTCCCAGAATCAAAGCCACCTGACGTGTGACTTCAGTGTGCTGCCCAGCACGAGCAACCCTCCCTGAGCGCCTGCAGCTCACCTGCCCTCCGCTGGCCAACGCCAGGCTTGTAGCAACCTGATCCCATTGTCACGGCACCAGCACTGGGTGCTGCAGAAGGACACGACTTACTGAGGGTCTGGTGTTCAGGATCGATGGGACACACGCTCAGGATAAAGGGGAGAAGCTCCACGAGGCTGCAGCCTGGTCTGCAGGGACCTTGGGGCACAAACATACCACTGAGTTGGTCCCCCCTTGAAGCAAGAAGCTCTGGGGGCTACCTCCCCAGAGAGGCTGTGTGTGACCGCCTCACGTTAATGCTCTCATTCCAGGGACAGCTGTGAGTCATGACCAGCCCTGCTTGCCAAGAACAGCACCTGGCCGCTTAGCGTCACACTGCTATTCCTGACCAGCCACACTGCATTGTCACTAAATCTCGAAAATCCTCCCTTGGTGCGTTGTCTCATGTTCTTTCCTTCACGTTGTGCCCCGGGCACCACTTAGAGCAGTCCAAGCTCTTACTGATTCACACTTAACTCACCATCATATGTTCCCAACTGGTTCCAAAGATTTCCAGAAGCAAAGAAGGTGCTACAGGTGGACAAAGCGTCGGGTGGGGACTGGGGTGTCCTGGCAAGTGCACGCCTCCATGAAAGGGGCAGCCACTACCCAGCTCCAGACGTGGGAGTGACGCCCAGTATCCCAGGTCTTCCAGAAATCCAAATTGTTATGTGAAGTCTATATTGTATAATATTAACTCACTCTAGACTGTTTTGGTTTTCTTAAGTTCCATGTGAAGTAAAAGGAAAAACACGTCTTCAGGTCGAATGTACCCACCACCAGCATTTTGCAAGTTCTGGCCAAAGCTTATGAGAGGAGATGGCATCTACATAAATAACTAATGTTTCTCGGTCCCGCAGGGACTGGTCCCAGGGCTCCCACGGGCACCAAACGCAAGGCTGCCCAAGACCACAGACAAAACGGCGGGGCACCTGCTGATAATGTAGGCTACAGCAGAGCACCCCTACCCTTTCTTTCGCGTGGCTTCAGCAGAGATCCTGGCACGTGGCAAAGTCAAGTTTGAGGTTTGGGAATTTTCCGGGCACTGTGGTTTTTTCAAACATTTCGCTATGAGGCTGGTCAAGGCCACTGCTGTGGGTGCTGGGGGCCGACTGTGCAGTGCTGTGGCCTGGTTGGCACGCTGTGCTCACAGCCCAGCTCTGCCTCCTGTTATATCTGCCAGCTTGTGCCCTGGGACCCCTTCCCTCAGCTCCCACCCCACCAGTGTTCTCTGTGTCCACACACTCGCTTCTTGGTTTTGTTTTAGGTTCCATATATCAGTGAGAGCATGGGGCATTTGTATTTCTCAGGCTGACTTGTCTCACTCAGCATGTCCACCCATGTTGTTGCCAATGGTAAGACTTCATTCTCTTTATGGCTGAGTAATACTCCGTTGTGTAATGAACCACCTCCTCTTTATCCCGTCACCTACTGATGGGCACTTAGGTTGCTTCTGTATCTTGGCTGTTGTAAATAGTGCTGCAGTGAAAACATGGGTGCAGATATCTTTTCGAATCGGTGTTTCGGATTTCTTCAGATAAATACCCAGAAATGGAATTGCTGGATCATATTCTTAATTTTTTGAGGACCCTCCACACTGTTTTCCATGGCAGCTGCACCGTCTGCAATCCCACCAACAGTGCACAAGTTTCCCTTTTCTCCACATCCTCGCCAGCACTTGTTTGTTGGTTTACTGATGACAGCTGTTTTGACAGCTGTGAGGTGATTTTTGCATTGTGTTTTTCATTTGTATTTCTCTGATGACTGGTGACATTGAGTGTCTTTTCGTATGTCTGCTGTCCATCTGTGTGTCCTCTTTGGAAAAGTGTCCTTTCAGGTTCTCTGTTCATTTTTTAATTGGATTGTTTGTTGTTCTGCTAGTGAGTTGTACGAGTAGTTTATATATTTTGGACAGTAACCCCTTATCAGATACATGGTTTGCAAACATCATCTCCCACTCAACAGGCTGCCTTTTAGTTGTGTGGGTGGTCTCCTTTGCTATGAGAAACTTTTCAGTTTGATGCCGTCCCACTTGTTTATCTTTGCTTTGCTGCCAGCTCTGACATTCTTGGAGGGTCACAGATGTGTTGGTCCTTCTTGGGGCATCCGTTGGAGACCCCACAATGGGGATGTTCCCTCTGGGCCCACAGCAAAGGAAATGAATTGTCCTTTTCATTTGTGATGAATTAGAGACCTGTATGGGCATGTGGACAGGGACCCAGGTAGCCCAAGTTTACACCTGGTCAAGTTCAGATGCCATGAGAGACATCACAAAGAGCCAACTCAAATAGTCACAAATTAAGGAGAAGGGGAGCAGATGAGAGCCTAAACCGGAGAGAAGCAGGGCAACCTGGCCACGCAAGGTGAAGACAGGGTCCCAGGACCCGTCAGCCAATGTCCACGCAGGGGTTTCCTGGGGGAAGCCTCCTGGAGAGGTCCCGAGGGGAGCTTCTTAGGTCGCTTTGGCCACAAGAGGGGTCTGCTTGGAGGTCTTGGCAGGCTGGACCCGGTTGGTGGCATGGATTTGGGGTGGGGGTAAGAGACCAACCTGGGGTGGTGCTGTTCAGACTGGGAATCCCTAGGGGTGTTTGTGGGGGGTACGGGCAGGTGATGCTCAGAGCAGGGTGGCCCATGGAACCAACACTGTCCCTTCTGGTGCTGCAGTGTCATGGCACGACCTTGCCAAATCTGTGTCCAGGTGGGACTGTCACTCACTGATGTTTCCTCAGGTAGACTGTGTTTCCTGAGTGAATGTTTGGGAAGACACATGTTGGCACTGCCAGGGGCAGCCTGCTGTGGCTTGCTGGTGGCCCGTGGTTTCAGCGCAGGAGCACAGATAAGAAAAGGGCTGATGGCCCCACTGGTGCTTGTGTCACCACCGGGAAATGGAGGGAGTGAGCAGACGCCCAGGCTCCGCGGGGCAGTGGGTCTCGCTAAGAGCAAGGACCCAGCTACACCGGCCACTCCCAGCCCAGGCCTGGACCCCGCCCAGGCTTCCTCAGACTCCCTGATACCCCGTGCCCCTCTGCAGGGATGGGCGGACTACTACTCACCCTGCACAGAGCCATCCTTTCACAGGGACCGTGGACCCCAGCCTGGGGACCCTCCTGGCTCCGGCTCATGCTCACGTCTGGCTGGTGCTTGACAGGACTCGTAGGGACAGCACCTGCAGCTACACAGCTATCCATGTGCCAGCCTTTTCCATCCATCAGTGGCCAGAAGAGGTGCCAGGGAGGGGAAATAGCGGGAGGTCCAGGCTGACTGGGCCCTGGTGTATCCAAGCCAGTGTCCTCAGTGTCCTCGGGGTGGTGGTGGTCCTGTGTGTCCCTGAGCAGAAGTGGAGGGATGGTGGCAACCCCTCAGGGCCCACCTGGCCTCACCACCTCAAGGCCCAACTGCTCTTCCTAAGTATTTGTGATTTTGCCCCATGCAAGGTGCTCAGTGAGCATGGGCAGAGGGCATTCTCCTGGTCACATGTGCCCTGATGTGGCCCAGACTGAAAGGGCACTGGGTCCCGCACCATCCCTTTCTCCTGGGAGCCGCCAGCTCCGTGATCAGAGCAGGCTGGGCCTACAGAAGCAGCACTCTCAGCTCTGGTTGCACTGCACCGGCCTTGGGTCACCCTGCCCTTGGAAGCAGCCAGACCCGTAACCAAGGCAACCAAGCCTCCAGTCTGTGTCACAGTATGGGAGGAACCACTCCCAGTAAACATTCCTAACCGACGGACCTGAGGGCAAAAATAAATGCACAGCCAGGAAGAAGAGAAGCGTGAACATGAGTGTGCGTGAGCGTGAGCTGCTGTGTCAGGAAGCAGGCCCTTTGTGGGGAGAGCCTTGAGCCCCGCGCCGTGGGGACGTCCCCAGACAGAGTGTGGGCCAGAGCCCAGGACGGTCGGGGCCTCGTTTCTGTCCATATCAGGGGTGATGGCCCAGCTGCTTCTAAACTCTAGCCCCCAGTCTTGGCAGAGGCATGGAGGGCTCCAGGCTCCCAAGTCAGCAGTGTCCTCGTGGACATCTCAGCTCTGAGCCTGTCCTGGGAGGGGGCAAAGGCTGGACCCTGAGCCCAGGACCCTGCCTCCCCTCCCCTCCACCAGCACAGGTCAGACAGGACTGGGCCAGGCGGCTGCTCAAGGACCCAGGATGCAGAGCTGGGGTCATGGGGTCAGTAAGGGATGGGGTGAAGGTCCTTACAACCACCGCTTGAGGGAGCAACGGGAGACCTGGGGTCAGAGCCAGAAGGCAGCCAGCCCCAGGTCTCAACACAATCAGAGGACAAGGTCCCACCATGGTGTTACTTGGTGAGAGGTGACCGCCTTGTCCCTGGGGTGTGTGAGGAGACGCTGCAAGTCTCCATGGCAGCAGGCTCAGAGGGGCCGCCAGTGTGGGCTGGGTCTTCCAGAACCTTCCTATTGCACAGGATGTGGGAAAGTGAGAAGGGGTCTTGTTGGGCTGTTCCCACGTCCCTTCCTCATAGTCTGCTGGTTCTCTGTCCACCCCCAGGTGCCCCTGACAGGCCCTGGGGCCCCTTGACCTTCAACCCACGCCATCTCACAGTGGCTGAGGGGGACACAGCCACCTTCACCTGCAGCTTCTCCAACACGTCCACGAACTTTGTGCTGAACTGGTATCGCATGAGCCCCAGAAACCAGATGGACAAGCTGGCTGCCTTCCCTGAGGACAGCAGCCAGCCCGGCCGGGACCAGCGCTTCCGTGTCACACAGTTGCCCAACGGGCGAGACTTCAGAATGAGCGTCCTCACCGCCCGGCAAAATGACAGCGGCATCTACCTCTGTGGGGCCATCCACCTGTTCCCCGACACGAAGATCAGTGAGAGCCCTCACGCCAACCTCACAGTGACAGGTGAGGGTCTGGGACACCTCAGGGTAGGGGTGAGACCCCGCAGCAGGGGTGACACCCCAGGGGTGAGCAGGGACTCTCCAGGCTCCACTCCAGGGCTCTGTCCCATGTCTGGGACCATGGTGACCAATAGCTGTGGGCCTCTGCGATTGGAAGCACCCCAGACCCACTTGTCCTGAGGGAGGGGCAGGTGACAGGGACCTCTCAGGATGAAGCTGTGCAGGCCTGGGTGAGACTGGTCAGTGCAGGTCTGAGATCGAGGCCCCTTGGGACTTGCAGAGGACAGGGCAGGACGCTGAGTCTCCATTCTTGTGTCCCTGTCCCTGAGTCTCTTTTTGCATCTCCAGAGAGAGTCCCAGAGCCACCAACTGAGGGCCCCAGCTCCCCAACCAGTCCCGCAGGCCAAATGCAGGGCCTGGTCATCGGTGTCACAAGCATCCTGGTGGGAGTGTTGCTGCTGCTGCTGCTGACCTGGGCCCTGGCCACCGCCTTCCCCAGGGCCATGCGAGGTAATGTCCTAGCCAGCCCACCGCCATCCCCGCGGGGCATTTCCCAAGGCAATGCCCACAGCCTCATCCACCAGTCCCTACCCCCACTGCCGTCCGGTGAGGACCCCTGCGGGGAGGGGGTGGACTGGCCCTCCTAGGATCTGGGCCCCTCAGAGACACCAGCCGTGTCCCTTACCCCTTGCTTGCTCTCAGAAGGGGCCTGAAGGGTGGGGGGAGTGGGGAGGACAGTTGTCAAGATCACACAGGAAGACAAGGAGAGTCATCATGGGGTTGAACCACCTGTGCCGAGCCTGCCCCCAAACCTCAGCTTGCACCTCAGGCTACAGGACAATATGAAAGTGTTTCCAGCACTGGTGGTACTTGTGGCCACAGCCACAGTCACAGCGGTGTGTTATGATGCCCCCACCCAACTCTGACTGCCTGTGGATGCCCACCCCCGCCTACACACACCCTGACCAGGTCCAGGCATCTGGCCCTCACTCAGCCCCTCTGATGATGGGTAGATGTCTCTGGGGCTGGAAGGAGGGGCCAGAGTCGATTCTTCTGGAGCTCTGACCCAGAGGGGACCCAGCCCAGGGTTAGGTCAGCCCCTCCACAGGCCCTGAGCTGCAGGTCATGCTCTCCCTTCACAGGCACCTGTGGCCAGGTGCCCAGATAACTCATGTCCAGACAGGACCCTTGGGAGATGAGCAGGGGGTCAGGTTGTTATATGGGGGGGGGGCGCAGGCGGGGAGGGTGCTGGGCCACCAGGCTGCAAGGTTTGGGGCCCTTCCTCTGGCTGAGGCTTCCCCAAGTTCCACCCAGACCCCCTGAGACCCCACCCCTGCTGGGCCTCTAGGGTTCACTGACCTGTCTGTGTTTCTCTGCAGGAGTCTGTGCCTGTAGGAGCCAAGACAGGCCTCTGGTGAGTTTCCTTCGCTTTCTGGCAATGGTGCTCGGGTTTGGCCAGGCAACTCTGCCCCAGGGGTGAGTGGCCTCGAGCAGCCATACCTGTCCCCAAACATTTGAGCATGGGGACTTGTCATGGAACCCAGCCCAGCCCCATAGTGCTGTGCTATTTGCACATGTGTGTGTCTGTGTGTGCATATGTGCACCTTTGAATGTGCATGTGTGCATCTGTGTGTGCACATGTGTGGGTATGTGTGTGCACCTGTGTTTGTGCATGTGTATATCTATGCATGTGTTCATGTTTGCATGTGTGCATCTGTGTGGGCGTGTGTGCATGTGTCTGTGTCTGTGTGTGTATGTGTATGTGTGCATCTGTGTATGCGTGTGTGAGCATCTGTGTGGGCGTGTGTGCATGTGTCTGTGTGTGTATGTGTCTGTGTGTGTATGTGTGTGTCTGTGTATGCGTGTGTGAGCATCTGTGTGGGCGTGTGTGCATGTGTCTATGTGTGCATGTGTGTATGTGTGTGTCTGTGTGTGTGCCAGCCACTCGGAGAGCACTCACTCCTCTCTCCCTCTCCCCCTAAGAAGCAGGGCCCCTCCCCTGGGCCTGTGTTCTCCGTGTACTACGGGGAACTGGACTTCCAGTGGCGGGAGAAGACCCCGGAGCCTCCAGCCCCCTGTGTTCCTGAACAGACGGAGTATGCCACCATCGTCTTCCCAGGCAGCCCAGCCTCCCCCAGCCGCAGGGCCTCAGCTGACAGCCCACAGAGTTCCCAGCCTGTGAGGCCTGAGCACGGACATTGCTCTTGGCCCCTCTGACAGCTCCCTCACTGGCCCGTGGCCTTCAGACCCTCCACCCAGGGCTGGGGTCATGCCTTCCCTGGAGGAGCACGCAGTTGGGAGAGCTGGGGGGCCACTGGTGCTGAGCCATGTCGGGATAACACCCTTGCGCTCAGCCAACCCTGCCTGGCTCTCCTTTCAATGCTCTCGGGTACCTGAGCACAGGAGGGACCACTGTTCCATCTGGGCAAAGAGAGGAGACCGCCCAGGACTCCAGGCCCAGACCGAGCTGAGCCAGCCAGAGTCTCCCTCCTGAACTGCTGCTCTGAGCTTCCTCCATACCTTCCCTGAGGGTGTCAGGGGGCTTTAGCATCCCTGGGGCCTCCACTGCCTCCGAGGGATATGGGTGCTTGGACATGAGCGCACGGGGTCCTGCTTGGAGACTCTGCCTTGGGGTGGCCAGTGAAGTACCCGTCACGAGGAGGTGCAGCACACACCTCCAGAAGCACACGGGGGAGTGCGGGGGCCGCTAGGCCTGAGTGCAACTCCTGGCTGGTGGGCGGGGCAGTACTCCAGAGTGGCCTCGTCCTTGGCACATGTTCATGGTGCTATTTAAAGGGGCCACGGGGGGCTCTGCCTGTGCTGCTGGTGGGTGCAAGTGTCTTCTCGCTGGGCACCCTCAGCCAGGCCCACTGTTCCTCACCAACCCCACATTGAAGGGAAGCTGTCAGGGCAGAGCAGCCAGTGGGCACTGGGTTTGGGGACTCAGAAACACATGTCCCTAGTGGCCGCCACGTACACTTGAGAGGCCCTTTCCTTTCCTATTATATTATAATTAAATAATGACGGAAGCTCTAAGAAGGCCCCCAGTTGTCTCCTGCTCACTGGTCATGGGGAGGAGGAGGGGAGGAGGCCCTGCTGGCACTGACACATGGAGGTCTCTGTGGCCATCGTCCTCACTGTCCCAGAAACACGAAGGCCCGAAGGCCCCTCATCTGTTCCTTCCACACTCACACCCTCAGCCTCTGACTTCAGGGAACCGCCAGGGACCACCCCCAAAAGCCTCCTGGGTTTCACACCCCAGGACCCTAAGGCCTCTGCCATGCGGGGTCTCTGCTCCCGCTCCCTGCACAAGAACGCAGGATATGGTGAGGCCTAAAAGGAACACCCACAGAACCATAGATAGGGGAGTCTTACCACTATAGTCTCGCTGGCGGCTGGGTTGGAGACAGGAAGCAGGAGCCACAATCTGCCGCCCACCTCTCTGCCAATCAACCAACCAACCCCCCCACCCCTCCCGGAGTAGCCACAGCAGTTATATTAGTGGCTAATGGCTAACCGGTAACAGCTGACGGCCAACTAGTCACAGCTGACAGCCATCCAATCACAGTTGATGGCCATCTACTACCTGAGCCAGCACCTTTCCACATGAGGCCGAGAGCCTGGAAACTGCTCTCTGGGGCTCTGTCCCCACACTCCACCCCTACAGGGTGTCGCCTCACAATCTACACAACAAGCGTCTTTTGCAAGGAGCCCTGTGTCGTATTAGCCCATAGGTACCTATGGGTAGAAAGAAATAGCAGTCTTAGGAACCAACAATGGCAAATCCCTTCCATCTGGGAGGATTCATGCTAGCTTTTTGTCCTGGGAAAGGAGGGTCGCTGCCACTGGCACCTTTCCCGGTTTATGGTACCAGACCTTTATGGCAGTGCTTGGGGTCCCTTGCGTAGTTTCAACATGTAACAGAAAAGGGGACCCCATAATAGGCCACAGCGAGAGCACATATGTTCCCCACAAAATCATCCCGGTATCGGGACCTCTGTATTCCACAGTCACTTGCGGTGGCCACTCAGCCACCACCCCTGGCATCACTTGCAAATAATGAGCCAAACCAGCCCCCCATGGGGCTATCAGGCCCAACCACTGACAGTGGGGGCTTTTGACCTGCCAGGGCCAAGTCCATTGCTGCCATTCCGCTGTTTTCAAGCATGTGGGTGCTGGCAGCAAAATGTTTCCATTTCTGCTGTAGCCAGGCTTTAACAGAGTCTCACTGGTGGTAACTTGTAATTGAATGGGAGCGGTGCAGGCCCTCCCTTCCGTGGTCTCTCATTCAGGACTCTCAGGACGTCCCATAGATGCGAGGCCCAGTCATGCATCATGGGAGGGTGTTTTGACACCCGGAGGCCTTGCTTCAAAGGGCCGTTTTAGCGTTCAATCATGCCAGCTGCTTGTGGATTGTACGGGGTGTGAAACAACCATTGCACGTCCATCCTGGCAGCCCAGCGCTGCACTTCTTGCTCCGTAAAATGAGTCACATTCAATGACTTGGGGGCGCCCATAGAGGGCACACAGCCATGTAAGAGCGACCACTGTATGCCGCTGATCCACAGCCGGACCGGGCCAAGCAAACATCAACCCCGAAGCAGTGTCCACTACTGTAAATGTGTATATCGCATTGCGGGCCTTAGGCAGGGGTCCAATGTAATCCACTTGCCAGCGAGTGAGGGGCACCTTCCCTCGCGTAATCTGCTGTGTCTCCCAGGGGCGCCTCCGCCTTTAGGGGCTGTCCTGGGCACAGATGGCACAGTCATAGCAGGCATCTGCTATCTCCTGCCATTTCAAAGGCAGGCCCCAGCATCTGCTTACCTGCCACATGGTTCGGCTTCCAACGTGTTGCAATTTCCTGTGCAGCCAAAGGGCCACATCAGTGGCAGGAGTCTGTTCTAACCATTGGACACATGCTAGGGCATCTGCTTCATCATTACCTGGGGACACTAAGGGGGAGTGACCTGTGACATGCATTAGGGTCACCTCCTTTCTCTGCCCTAGTTCCCAGAGGTCCTGCCACATGGCTTGACCCCACAGTGGACGGTGTCCCACCAACCAGTTTTGGTGTTTCCATGTAGGGAGCCACAACGTTAGGGCCTGGAACACCACCCAGCTGTCAGTACAAATAACTAGGGGCCCGGGCTCCTGGCTGATTACCATCCACACAGCCCGTAATTCAGCCCACTGGGTACTCTGGCCCATCCCAGTATCAAACCAAATGGTGTCTGTTTTGGGCTGCACACCAATAGCCATCCAAACGGCTACAGCCCCTCAGCTAGAACCATCGGTAAACCAGGCATCCTCAGGTACTGGGGACTGTCCTTCTTTGTAGGGCGAGGGCTCCAAGTCCTCCCCTCTAGGCAGAGCACTTGGCTCAGCCTGGGCTACAAGCTCCACAGGCCCCAGGACCTGTTGTAGCTCTGTGCTCAAAGGGCTTGAACTAAGGGTGCTACGTTGCTCCAAGTAGGCACCCCACTTGGCGAGGGTGGTGGTCTGTGCCACCCCTGTTTTGGGTCCCTGGGTCCATGTACGGACCCACTCCTGGACAGGATAGGTTGCTGAAACCAACACCCATGCTGTTCCTGTGATGGCTTCTGTGGCCACTAGGGCTGCATACACAGCAGCGAGCTGTTTCTCTGTTAGAGAGTAGCGGACCTGCGCTCCTTTCCATAATTGGGACCAAAATCCCACTGGCAACCGGAGACGCTCCTGCCGTTGCCAGAGGCCCCATCCGTACCCCTCTTGGGTTACGTGAACATCAAGTTCAAATGGGCGGCCTGGGTCCACTACTTGCAGAGCCTGTGCCTGCTGCACTGCCCGTTTCGTGGCAACGAAGGCTTGCTCTATAGCCTCAGTCCAATCCCATGAGGCCCCCTTTTTTATCATATTGTACAAGGGCCTTGCCATTTGTGCTAAATGGGGTACAAACGCCCGCCAATATCCTAGCAGACCCAAATACGTCTGCAGTTGGGAGACCTTGGTCGGCCGGGGAAAGGCTTGTATTTTGTCAATGATTGCCTCAGGTATGACCTTTGTCTTACCCGACCACACAACACCCAAAAACTTGACGGATAAGCCAGGGCCTTGGACCTTTTCCTCATTCACTGCCCAGCCCCGTGACTTCAGGTGGCAGAGAAGAGAGGGAGCTGCTTGCTCTAAATCAGAAAGAGAATCTGAGGTTAACAGAATGTCATCAACATAATGAAACAAGGCCACAGAGGATGGGCGATCCCACTGTGCCAAATCCTGGTCCACGAGCCCATGGCAGAGAGTGGGGCTGTGCAAGTATCCTTGCGGAAGGACTTGAAAAGTCCACCACTGCCCGTCCCAAGTAAAAGTAAACTGCTCTTGACACTTGGGTGCAAAGTCAATGGAGAAAAAAGCATTGGCCAATCCACTACATAGTGATATGTCCCCAGGCGGACAGTCAGCCGATCCATCAAATCATGAACTGAAGGCACTGCAGCGTGCAAGGGTGGCGTCACCTTATTTAACTCCCTATAGTCCACAGTCATTCGCCAGGTCCCATCTGGCTTCTTGACAGGCCATACTGGGGAGTTAAAGGGACTGTGCGTTGGCCTCACAATATGTGCCTTCTCCAATTCCAATATTGTACGACCAATCTCCTCCTGTCCTCCTGGCAGGCGGTACTGTCGCACTGTAACCACGCGCCAGGGCTGTGGCAACACTTGAGGAGGGTGGTGAGCATGCCCGCGTGTCACCGCTTTCACCACCCAGATCCGGAGACGGAATTCTCCTACCGACGTCCGTAAGCTGAGGCCATGTAGCACGTCTACCCCTAGAATATACTCCAGAACGGGGGAGACATAAACCTTGTAGGTACGAGGAGGAAGCCTTCCTATACCCAGTGGTAAGGAAACGGCTTTCACAGTCACAGTTTTTCCCCCATAGCCATCAATGCAAATTGCTGGTCCAGGGAACAGTTCTGGGTTCCCATAAACGAGACTGCAGTCGGCGCCAGTGTCAACTAGAGCAAAAACCCTCTGTACATTCGAAGGGGACCAATGTATGGACAGTTCCACGTGGGGCCTCCGGTCCCCATTCGTTCCCTCTGACCGGGTACCGTGGTCCCACCCCTAATCAAGCTGAAAGGAGTCGGCCTCAAGTGGCCGCATGAAGTCCTGGAGGGACACGGGTCGCGCTTTCCCAGACTTCTCCTTTAGGCTTCTCCGGATTTGCTGTTCCAGACACAACTATTTCCAAAGTTCCAACAAGAGTGCATTGGGTTGTCGGTCTGTTTTTTCCCGATCGACCCCTGCTGCCACCGGATCACACCACATCAGTGCGTGTGTTACTCTCTGAGGCCTGTGACCTCGCCCTTTACTTTTTTTTTAATTTATTTTTTAAATTTTTGGGGTGACAATTGTTAGTAAAATTACATAGATTTCAGGTGTACAATTCTGTATTACATCATCTATAAATCCCATTGTGTGTTCACGCCCTTTTACTTTTGATTTGGGCTTCCAGGTCTCAACTGCTCAGACCTCCTGTCTTAACTTCCTTCGCCTCCGGCTTTCAACATCCCCTAGGGTAGCCATGGCAACGGTAACTTCATGGATTCCCCCGCCCCACATAGGGCTTAAGAATGGCAACCAAGGATCCAAAAGCACTCACAGGGGCAGTATCCAAAACCAGATCTCTCATGCTGGCTGTAAAAAGCTCGTCATCCGGCCCCCGCATATTGAAAATAGCATATCTCATACCCATTTCACGGATGATTTGAGTAAGTTCAGTATATGACTGCCATTGACTCACAGTGTCTGGCAGCTCGCCAGCCTGTCCCCATACTGTGCGTACCGCAGCAGTGAGCCACTCCATTAGAGAATGGTTGCCCTGGTCATGGGCCAACCTGTGGCAGTTCTGTAACCTTTGTCGCTTTGTTGCAGGGACAGATGCACTGCCACGAAGGCTAGCATTTCCATCTCGCCTGGGGAGCAGAGAATGTTGTCTGCTCCCTCATCCCATAAACGTAGTAGGCTAAGAGCCTGGAAAATGCTCTCTGGGACTCTGTCCCCACACCCTCCCAGTAAGTCTCGTCCAGGCCCCGCCCACTCCCCAGCACCCTAAGCTCACAACCTGTGCCCAGGACACTGGGGCCCTGTCCTGGGAGGCTTCAGGGGGCATTCAGGGTCATCGTGACCCCCACTGCTCGCAGGGGAGCCCGGTGCCACACCTCCAGGATGAGTCGAGGATACCACACAAGGTCACGCATGGAGGAGCAGCTACCCAGCTGCTGGAGGTCTGGGGGTGGTGCGTTTTTGCAATCCTGGAAAACCCAGTAGGTTCTGTTCGAGAAATACTACAGCAACAAGAAACTCTAGGCAAGTAGCAGATATAAAGTTAACTTCCCGAAATAAAGGGCTATCACATGTTCAAACACTAACCAGTTTGCAGAAAAAGGGGTAGAGTGTGTTCCTTTGCAATAGAACAGAACAGATGAAATGGCTGAGGTGTGATTTAATAAGAAATGTACAAACCCAAAGGAGGAGAGCAGTGTGGGCCTGACTGACGCAAACACACGCCTGGGTTAGGATGACTCGACACCATCAAGACGTCAGTTTTTCCTGAGTTACTTTATAAATCTAACAAGATCCCAACAAAAACCCACATATCTGCAATTGTAAAATTCACATGGAAAAACAAGTCAGTAACAGCCAAGAAAACCACGAAGAGAAAGTGAAAGAAAGACCAGTTCAATCGGATCTAAACTCATCGCAATTAAAACAGCAGGATTAGCTCATGAAGAGATAGGAATGGGTCCGACCGTGGAGAGAGACACTTTTTAACCTGTGGTGCAGGGACCACACAGCTGCATGGAAAACATCCAGGTAGACTCACCTTATGCTGCACACGTGCAGAAATCCCAAATGCAGCCGGGATGTAAGTATAAAGAAAAAACCCTACAAGACATAGAAGGAAATGTGGGTGACACCATCCTTACACTGGCTCGGAATTACAGTGCCAGGAGAGAAAGGAGACCTCAGTGGTGTATGTTGGGAAAGCTTGTTAGCATGGCAAAAGCATCACCGGCAAATGGGGGAAGGTGTTTGCAATATCACACAGGTTAAGGCTCCAATTACATAAAGACCGAGAAATATGGAGGAACAACTCAGAGGTGCCGTGGAGAAGTGAGGTGACAGTTCACACACGCGCACATGCACAGCCGCACACACACATATTGTACGTATATGTATTATATACACATTCCTTAAACAGAGAAAAGATGTTCGAGTTTACTCATAGTGGAAAAATGCAGATTGCAATGGCACCCGTTGCCTGGCGAACTCTGAAAGCCTGACAGCAGGTCAAGGACCCCCGTGAAGCAGTCTGCTTACGCACAGCGGGTGGAAATGCCAAACGGGAGAAAATTGGTGACATCTGGCAGTCAGTGAAGCATTTGTCCTTTGACCCGTGAACCACGCCTGAAATACCTCCCGGGGGCTGACCAGCACAAATATGAACCGCACTAGGGTTCACTGTGCTGGGTCTGTGGTCACAGGAGGGGCAGGGACAGGGCCGCAGCGGGGGCAGACCCAGCCTGGCTTGGACACTGGGGGACCGCCGCTCCTTGGACCAGTGGCCACACCCGTCTTTGTGGGGTGTGGGCAGAGGGAACCAGATGACACAAATCGCTGCCACCAAAGGCAAGGAACAAAACTGGGGTCCTGTCACAAGACAAGGGAGCAACTTGATCTAGCACACTGAGTATGTTTAAAACAATATTTCATATAGATTAAAAAAAAAAAAAAGAAAAAAGCACGCGCAGCGGTGAGGGAGGAAGCGGTGGCCTCTCCAGTGGCAGGCGTCCTGGCTGGTGGCAGCGCCTCAGATAAGAAGTGAGAGCCGACAGTCAGCACTTTGCATGTATCTTCCCGTAAGGCTCCTGCCGCCCGCCAGCACTCAGTTTTTCCGTTCCCCTGCTGCCCCAGCACATGTGTCACGGCAGCGGCCAGGGTATCTCACCCACCCCCACCCACGCCACCATGTCTGTGCATCTCAGGGAGAGGGCAGTGGCTCCAAGGGGCGGGTGTAGCTGGGTCTCAGGGTTCCCCTCCCCAGGCCAGGGCTTCCTAGATGAGGCAGGAGGCCCAGTGCAGGCCTGGTGTGGCTGCCCCAGCAGCCTGGGGCCCGCCCAGCTGCATCCTCGCCCCCGTGTCCTCCACCCTTGCAACCCTTGTGCCCTCCACGTCCTGGTGTGCAGCAGATGGGGGAAGGGGGGTGCTGGACACCTTGCCGTAGGAGCCTAGGGTTCCACGGGACTGGAAGGACAGGAAATCCAAGGTCAGGCCTGTAAGACCAGTGGGGGCTCTGGCCAAGTTCTCCTGGCAAGAAAAAGGCATGGATCCCAAAGGGAACTCACTCTTGGGGTCATGGAGCAGGGTTGGTGGCCAGTATATGGCCCTTGGGGGCCTGGTGTGGGGGCCCTGGGGTCTCAGCCCTAGTGGGTTGGTGTGAATGGATCCCCTTTGTGTCTGGCTGAGGCTGCTCAGTTTTTCAAGATGTGGGGGGTCCTCCTGAAGGTGATCATGGGGGTGTGGTCAGCACCGTGCTGAACCCAAACACAGGAGCCCCCTGATTGCTGCTCAATCAAACACTTGAGAGGAGATCGGGGGTGGCCTGTGCTGTCTGACCCCAGTCAGGCTGCCCTACCTGCCTGTGGGGACCTGTGTTTGCGGCTCCTGTGGCGTGGTGTGGGGTGCTCTGGGCTCAAGCTCTTGGGGCCCTCAGGCAGGAAGACGCTCTGGGCAGAGGTGCCAGTGTATCCAGGCCCAGCCCGGCAGCCTCGGGTCTGCCCTGGGGTACCCCCCCCACCTCCTTTGGCTCCTCCCAGCCAAGGGTCCCAGCCTTGCCACACATCCCCAGGACTCAGCTCTTACTGGTCCTTCTGGCATAATGAAGCTTGCCTGAGAGGATGGCCCAGCTGGCAGGAGCTGCCTCTGGGCTCCAGTGACAGGGGACCCCTGCCTTGGGCACAAACCCATGGCTGTTTTTCGTTCTTGTTGTTGTGTTTTTTAACTCAATCTAAATTCCAAAAATAAATTATCACATGGAATATTATTCAACCGTTAAAATAATTACTTTTTAAAAGTTAGTACGTCAATGCACAAAACATCAATGTACTATAGCAAACAGCTGGCAGTACCCCCATGGCCTGGGGGGAGGAAAGGACCAACACACGTGGTGCCTACAGTGCAATATTATTCAGACTGAAACAGGACTTTCTGACACCTGCTGCTACATGTATAGACCTGAGAGTATGTGAGCTGTGAAATAAGCCAGACACAGAGGGACAAATGCTGTGTGATCACCCTTATAAGAGGTTGCTAGAGGAGTCAGATTCAGAGACGGAAGTTGATGGTGGTGCCAGGGCTGGAGAGAGGAGGGGAGTGAGTGTTTCATGGGGACAGAATGTCACTTTGGGAAGATGGAAGTGTTGTGGGTTAGGAGGTCAGGGTCAGCCCCTGGGCTGCAGACACAGGGCGCCTTGTCAGGCACCAGCTTGCCCTCCAAAGGCTGTCCCCTGGGCCAGGTGTAGGAGAGGCGGGATGGCCCATGTATGGCCTGCAGTTCTGGTTGCCTCCACCCACCACTGACGTACAGGAAGGAACACAAAGCCCTGTATCCATCATGGATCTCCAGGGAAAGAGAACCAATAGCATGTGTGTATAGCGATTTGTTTTAAGGAATTATCTCAGGTGACCCTGGCCAGTCAGCAGCCTGGAGACACAGGTGCTGCAGCGGGAGCCCAAGGCCGCCTATAAGCAGAAGTCCCTCTTCCTTGGGGATCTCAGTCTTGTCTCCTAAATCTCAACTGATTGGATGAGACCTACCACATCATGGAGGGTTATACACTTTACTCCAAGTCTGCTGATTTAAATGTTAATCTCATTTAAAAACAAAAAACAAACAACAAAAAAAACCTTCACAGAAACATGGGGACTGGCATTTGACCCAACCCCAGGGTACTGTGGCCAGGTTGACACATTTAATCAACCACCACAGCACCTACAGGCCAAGGGAAGCGTGGGTGGACGGGAGCGCGACCCAGAGCTGGCACAACGCCAAGCCACAGGCTTGTGGGGGGCAGCTGGGCCTCCCCCCCGCCAGAGCAGTGCCTGTGACTCCACCCAGGGCACGGTGGGCAGGCTGGGATGTTGCTACCAGGACCAGGGGCTGAAATTTTTAGCTCAATTTCACTGTAATTTTCGATCCTTTGAAGTCTGTGGAGACTTGGCTTTAAGGTCTGACGGAAGTGAGTCTTTGCATCTGAGTGTATTTTGAAAGGTTGTGCCTCCTTTCACTGTTCTGTGCAGTGTCCACATGTATCGCTTAAGTCAAGCTTTTTAGGCCAAAGCTACTCTGTCCCACAGATGTTATTTTTGTCGGCTTGCTCTGTCAGTCACTGACAGACTCGTGTCTAAAACTTGCTGCTATAACAGTGGGTCTATTTTTCCCAGTAGATCTGTCCACTTTGGTTTCATATTTTGAGGCGTAGTATCAGGTACACAGAAGTCTAAAAGTATTATAATTTTCTGTTGAATCCAATGTTTATAATTTTGAAATGTGTCCCCTCATCACTAGTCATGCTTTGGCCCTGAGAAAAGCATACCTCAGGTGCGTACTTGCATGTTTTCATGCTCTCTCTTCCTCTCTTAACTTTCAACTTTTCTGTGTCTTTATGCCTTATACCTGGATGCTGTCAGTGCGATGCAGCTGGATTTGAGACAGGGTTTGTTGTTGTTTTGCTTTGTGCGTGACCACTTTTGTCTCTTCATTGGAATATAGTCAGTTTACAGTAATGGGGTTCTGGTGTGTTTCTGTTTCAATCGTCTGTTTTAATATTTGCTTTCTATTTATCTTACTACCACTATGTATATTTTCTCTGATTCTTTGCCTTTTTTGAATTGAACACTTCCTATTTTTCCATTTGTCACCCCAATTGCTTTGGTGCCTATACAATTTTGCTATTCTTTTAGCGTTTGCACTGGAGATCATAGAAGGCACGATCCACCGCCAGTGGGTGCGTTCAATGTCCGTGGACAGTACCAGGAGCTCAGAATACTCCTGCCCACTTGCTGTGCTCTCAACGTAAGTGCTGTCCTTATTCTGTAGTGAAGTCTATACTTTGCTGAAAACCTACAATCCACTGTCACTTCCTATGGCCAGGACTTACCCAGACTTACCAGCTGTTTGAGCTTGCCACCACTCTCCGTCTGACTTTCTGGCAGCAGTCACCTTTGTTCCACTTAAATATTGAGCTTTCACATTTCCTCAGTGTGTCTGCTGGTGACAAATTAAGTCATTCTGTTTATTTGAGAACATCACTATTGTCCCTTCATTCTTAAAGAACTCTGTTGCTAGGCATAAATTTTGGTGGCTATTTTCTCTCAGCACTTTGAAGAGACCATTCGCTCCACTGTTTTCCAGTTTCCGTGCTCTCTGGTGAGAAGTACACTCCCAATCGAAACATTTCTCCTTTCAGGGACTTTTTAGACTCCTCCCTCTCTTTTGTTTCATCAGTTTTACTATGATGTGCTAAGGTGTGGTGTTTTTTTTTAATTCTGCTTGGAGTTCGTGGGTGGCCAGGGGCATCCCTGTGCCCAAACGCTCCACACCCAGGTGTAACCGCCACCCTCAGGTCTATGCAGACAGGGTGTGGCCAACATGCCATCAGGCCATCTCTCTGTAGGAGAACCACTGTGCTGCAGCCCACAGCCCTCCAGCCCAGACAAGAGGGCTGAGGGGACAGGCTCTGAGTAGGTAGATGGTCACACGCTCAGGACTCCATATTGCATGTCTTCACAGATGCCAGCTGAACGTCTCCTTAGCGTGAGCATCCTGGAAGGGGCCCCCAGCAGTTCTTCTCACTCCCATCAGAGCTCCTCACTCCCATCCCACAGGACTGCTGATGTGGGCAGCCGGCCCTGCTTGCTCTCGCCCAAACCATTCTTTTTTTTTTTTTTTTTTTTAAGTACGAGCTGATCAAAAGCCCTGGTTTTTTGTTTGTTTTTAATTTTTTTTAAATTGGGGAACAGTGTGTTTCTCCAGGGCCCATCAGCTCCAATTCATTCTCCTTCAATCTAGTTGTGGCAGGTACAGCTCAGCTCCAAGTCCAGTCACCATTTTCAATCTTTAGTTGCAGGGGGTGCAGCCCACCATCCCATGCGGGAAATGAACTGGCAACCTATTGTTGAGAACTCACACTCTAACCAGCTGAGCCACCCGGCTGCCCCACCGGAAACTCAGCGGTAGCTCATTGTCTTCAATCTAGTTGTGGAGGGTGCAGCTCACTTGTCCATGTGGGAATCGAACTGGCAACCCTGTTGTTCAGAGCTCGCGCTCTAGCCAACTGAGCCATCTGGCCACCCCAAACCATTCTTGATAAATGGCTATTTGGAGACTGGTGAAGATAACTCCACTTTATTTATGGACTCTGTTCTTGGTGCTTTCCTGAGAGGCCGACAACCCAGAGCACAGTTATTTTTTCCTTTCGCTTCTGTTAAGATGTTACCTGGCAGGGAGTGGACCCACTCCATCCCCCAGTTCCCACTGGGTGGGACCTAACAGAACTGTGTTTTCTGCCAGGAGGGGGAATTTGCAGTCATGATGGTGAAGGCTAAGATCCCACTGTTTGGCCATGAGGCTGACGCTCACCCTCTGAGGCTACACCCTGACCTAGGAAGAGCGCCCGTGAAAGTTCACCATCACCTGGGCAATGAATGACAGGCCACTGTGCACCCATCAAACTGGAAAAGACTTAAAGGGTAGACAATGTGTAAAGCCCACAAGTGTGCGAAGAGAAGCCTCTCACACGAGGCTGTGAACTGTTTCTTCTGCTGAGAAAGTAGTCTGTTATCCATTAAAGTAAAAATGACAAGGATCTTTGCTCAGCCACCCTTATTGTGAACCCATCTGCAGAATCAAAGTCTCAGCTTGTGGGATGTTCAAGGTGTGCACTGTGGCTTTGTTTGCAGGGTGATAATAATAAAACCACTGGAAACATGTGGGTGTCCCTCCATAAGGAACGCTGACCAGGTCACAGTCACCAACGCTACAGAACCTATTGGGCGTCACTAAGAAAGGGACTTGGGGCGCGAGCCCGGATTATGTTGGGGTTGCTGGTCAGGCTCCACAAGAAACAGACGCTGGGACAGGGTGCGCAGGTGGGACGCCTTGGGACTTGGGGGTTGAGGGAACCAGCCACGAGCCGTCAGCAGATCACACGGGACAGCCTCACCTGAGGAGAATGCGTCCCAGCCGTGCACATGGTGAGACCGCCGTGGAACTCTACTTCGGGAAGGGACCATGAAAGTGTATGATGTTGTCACCCCAGGGGCCGGAGGGATGGGAGGATTGGTTTCACCAGTTAAAACAAACACTTGTGGCCACTGTGATTTTTTTATCCCAGGAAGTGGATCACACTTAAGAGAATGGATGTGGAACCCACCAAATGGATTACGAGCTGCCTTCTACCCTGAAACTGTGACGCCATCGGCAAGTCTCAATTTCCACATCTGGAAAGCAGAACTAATATCCACCTTAAGGGGTTTTGATTTTATTAAATGGAACATGTAAAGCATGCAGCACATGGGAGCCTTCCACACGTTATCATGTTAGCCTTTCCCTGCATGGGGGGGGGGGGGGGCGGGACCCAATATTCAACATATTCAACAGCTGCTTGGAGGTCCGTGCAGATGGCTGGAGGACAGACGACAAGTGAAAGGTGTATCAGTTACCACAGTGTCCCAGACCGGCACTTAAACAGCAGGCGTTCATCCTCACCCAGTGCTGGAGCCGGGACTCTGCCCTTAAGTGGTCACAGGGCTGCGCTCCCTGTAGCCTCCAGGAGGGTCCTTCCTGCCTCCTCAGTTTTGGGAGGCGGGGCAGGTGTCCCTGGCTTGTGGCAAAATCAGTCCTGTCTCTGCCTCCGTCTTCAAGTGCCTTTTCCCTGAGTGTCCTTTCCTGCCTCTTCTAAGGACCCACCTTCATTCAGGACAACCTCATCTTAGTCCTTACTTAATCACATCTGCAAAGACCTTATTTCCAAATAAGTCACAATCTGAGGTTCCGAGTGGACATGGTTCGGGGTGACATTACCCACGCCGTCCATGCCTGAGTCTGTACCTCCAGAAAGCCTGCGCCCACCCCCACCCTACCCCTGGCCCATCTTTGTTGGCTTCTCTGGTTTACATTTTAAAACAGAAAAGCGGACCCCTACTATTGCCCAGGCGTCCCAGGCAGACCAGCTGTCCTCATGTGGGGGAGCGGAGAATGAAGGTGAGCGCTGAGGGGGTCGCTCTGCTCCTGTGGGGACCGCTGCCTGAGTTCCCTGGGCAGCCGTGGGCCCTTGGTGGCTCCGGGGCTTCCTGGACACTCCCACCCTTTGGGGAGGCAGCACGCTGTCCTAGAACCCAGCATAAGGAGGTGACTGGAAACCCGGGTCACCCAGAGACTCTCCAAAGGTGCTCAGTGAACAAGATTCAGAACTGGGAATGACTAGTGCCAGGTCACCCAGCAGGGGACTTGTGAAGAAATAATGCTCTGAGCCACGAAAGGGAGCTGGCGGGAGTGTGACAGACGAGGGAGTGCTTGTGCTAAAACACCGGTATCTTTTACAAAGAAGAAAAAGAGTCAGGGAGAAGCACCAAAAGGACCATCGCCTTGTGGCCATGACAGGGATCCATGTGGGGTCATTTCTATTTTTTCTTTATAGTTTTTTACATATCTCAAATTTGCTGCAATGAGCATGTTTTATTTTTATAACCAGAAACGAAGACTTTGAAAAGCAGAAGAAATAAAAAGGTGCTTCTGTGAGCTTACAGGTCCTGGGAGGTGACCTGACTCGGGGGGGCCCCAACGTCTGCTCCTCCAACTGAAAACGCAGCCTGTTTGCTGACCCCAGACACACCTGGCGGCTGCCACAATAAGATGGATCTGCTTTTCCTGTCCCCATCCTGCCCCCACCTCTGAGGACCCCCGCTTGGGAGAGTGTGGCCAAGGTGGGGCGTGGGTGGTCAGAGAAGTGGGCTAGGGACCTGGGGTCCCTCCCCAGGGCTTCCACAAAGAAAGACTCAAGAGAAACGTCCCTTTATTTCCCGTTCAAAAGGCAGAAAGCAAAGTGAGATTAAAGACCCAAACGCCAGGACCCCAGGACCACGAAGCATTAACCTGAGTGTCATCAAGGGTCGCCCTTGCCCTCCGCCCACCTCTTGCCCCCACTGAGCCCACCGCCCTTGGCTTCCAGCTGCATGCCCCCTCCTCAAAGACCAGCCCTGCTTGTTCGGAAGTATTAGAACTGAAGTTCTGTGTGATTCCACAGAGCCTTTCCCAAAGACCCACCCTCACGACTCTCCAAAGGACAAAGGTGCCTCGAAGCATGTGCCCCAGAGCTCTGCCCAAGCCTGGGGTCACAACACCCCCATCGTTCCTGCCCCTCCTCCCAGCTTCCCAGGGGACAGGCCTGGCCAGAGGGCCCTTCAGCATGGCCAGCAGAGCTCCCGAGGCTTGCCCCCAAGGCTGAGTGGCTTGGGGCCTGGCAGTACATTCTCCAGGACCTCGTGAAGGGAGAAAAGACAGAAGGAGATCTCCTCGTAGGAGACCCTCGCCCCGCTCTCATACAGACAGGCGAAGATCAGGGCGCCCTCAGGGGTGGGTCCAATGGACGCCAGATCAGAGTAGCCACTGGGGCCCTCATAGATCACCCAGGGCTCTGTCCAGCTGTGGGGGTTCAGGGGGGATCTGCTCAGATAGATGCCCATACGGAGCCGAGCTCTGCGCCCCGCAGGGTGGGAATACAGCAGCCACGTGGGGCCCTGAGACAAGGCAGCAGGGGGCCCAAGGAGCTTCAGAGTCCAGGTGTCCCTGTCCCCACCGAGCCCAGGCTTTGGGCCAGGCTCCCCAGGGCCAAGGTCTCCTGGGCTGTCCCCATGCCCCTCTGTCCCGCCCCGCCCCCCACCCCCTTGGGTGTCTCCAGCACCCATCTCTAGGGGTGTCTGGACTCCAGGACACAGGCTTGGAACGGAGGGGGCCTTCTTGGATCCCACTGAGCATCCCGCATCCCCAGACCTGCAAGAGGGCGGGGCCGAGAAGCCCAGGATGCTGCCCTGGCAGCCACGGGCGGTCTCGGCCAGGGTGGGCACCAGTTCCCCAGGCAGGAAGGAGGTGCCCTCGTCTGAGCTGAGCGCCTGCACACGGCTGCCCAGGGGGCTCCGGGCATTGCAGTAGAGGACACTGCCGGCCTGCCCTCCATCCACTGCAGCCAGCTGGCACTCGCCCGAGCGCAGGTTGGGCACGAGGCTTCCATGCTGCCAGGTCTGGCCATGGTCATCGCTGTAGAAAACGAAGGCGTGGGGGCTGGTCCTGCAGATCTTGCCAAAACACTCACGTCGGTCCACGCGGTAGGTGTAGGCTGGTACCAGCAGGCGGCCGGAGCGCAGCTGGATGCCATGACCAGGGCCCACAGCAAACGTGGCCCAGTCTGCAGATGGGAGGGGCTGCTGGTTACCCCAGAAGGGGACAGCCTCAGCGGCAGGGACTGGGAAGATGCGGGGCGGGGGCAAGGGGGGCGACAGTGCCTCAGACTAGGGCATGGCTTGTGAGGAAGCCACCCGTTGACCATGCCTCCACTCCTCCCAGCCACCCTGTGTCCTCCCAACTGCACCAGCCTCTCCAGGCCATTAGCAGGAGTGGGGAGTCCAGGCAGGCCATTCGGCTAGATTCTCAGCATGTCAGTAGGTGGCCAGTCTCAGAACACAGGTGTGAGCACTGTCCAGACAGAGGGGCAGCTCAGGGGTCGGGTGAGCCAAGTTTCAGGACTGAGTCTCAGGCAGCTTCCCCTGGCCCCAGGGGGTGGGGTCTACACCAGCAGGTACTTTTTCATTAGCTCTGTGTGTCCTGTCCTGTCTCAGAGCCTGCCACGACCTTCAGTTTACCTCCCACCTGCCAGGATTGGGGTGGCCCCTGAGAGCAGTGGGTGGTCAGGCCCTTGGGGAGGGGCCAGCAGAAGTGGAGGGAAAACTATGAGGTAAGGCTGACCTTGGACCTGCCCGCAACCCCGGCTGGGCCCCACTGGGCGGGGTGAGAAGGAGCAGGAGGAGGAGGAAGTGGTTTAGGAGTTGAGGCCTTGGGGTTTGGGGGCTCAGATTAAGACACAGCTCAGGAAGATGGAGGAGCCTGCTCCTGCCGCCAGGCCAGCCTGGGTGTGACCAACAGCCGTTTGTGAGACTGAGGGGTTCGGGGACGCAACAACCCACAAACGCTGTGTCGTGTCCCTTAGGCTGGGGGCGGGGCGGAGCGGGGACGGGCAGCCCAGGGACCGGGAGCCAGACTGTCCCCCACCCTACCGCCTGCAGACCACCCCCGGTGCAGACCACCCCCGGTGTAGACCCCCGTGCGCCCACCTACCCCGCTCGGCGCCGCCCACCGCCTCCGCCGTGAGGTCCCGCGCTCCGCCCCAGCTGCGCCCCGAGTCCTGGCTGGTCACGCAGCAGAGGCGCGCAGCGTTCCGGCCCGCGGCGATCTGTGCGGCCTCGGGTGTGCGGCCGCGCACCGCCACGAAGAAGAGGAAGACGGTGCCGGTGCGCGCATCGTGCACAGGGCATGGGTTCATGGAGCGGTGCCCCTCCAGGGCCGCGGTGCCCATCACGCGCGCGGCGCCCCACTGCCGGGAGGTGGGGGGCCTCAGCTTCCTGCCCTCACATACTGGGCGCCCGTCCCGGACCGCCGACCCCTCCCCCGCTCGCCCAATCTCTCACCAGCACGGAGCCCCCCGCCAGCGTGCCGCGCCTCTGCACCAGGCGGTGGGCGTGTGTGTCGTCAGGGCTGAGTCGCTGCTCCGCGAAGGCCAGCAGAGTGGGCCCGGGGGGCACGGGCAGCAGCGCAGGCACGCGGTAGGTCAGGCCGCTTCGCTCGCTCTGGAAGAGCACGTTCCGCGCGGGGACTCGGGGGGCCCCCATGCTCTGCGGGCCCAGGACCAGCGGGTCAGCAGGCAGGGTCCATGCACCCTCCCCTCTCTTTGTCTGGATGGAGGAGGGGGCTCTGCATGCGTAGACGGCCCCCACCCACGCCCAGCCGCCTCCTGTGCCCACCTCCGACCGTCCTGTCCCTGGATCCTTACCCACCCCTCCTCCACAGCCAATGTTCCCCCAAATGTCTGGAATCAGTCCTTCCTGTCAACACAGCTCACCGAGGTGAAGCAGGGGAGCCTGGCCAGAACCCCCGACCTACCCACCCATGTGCCTGGGACATGTCATCATGAAACACCCAGCACACAGCTGCCCAAGCGCACAATCAAGACCCAAGGCTTTGCACAAGAAGGGGTTCAGTGTCCCCAATTAGGGGTCCCACGACCCTGGGAGCCATGACAAACACAGAGGCACAGAAACAGACACACTAAAACAGAGAGGGACTTAAATTCACGCAGGCACACACAGGCACAAGGCTTCCAGGAGGAACATGCCCTAGCTCCTGCCACCACCCGTTTCAGACCTGAGGGGTCACCAGGGCCAGGGGGTCTGGGGAGTGGCCAGGAGAGGTGAGGGTCACTTGCAGAAACCCAAGTGTGTCCCAGCAGGTCTGCAGAGAAGGGGCCTGAACTCCAGGCCCAAGCAGGACATTCTGAGTGAGGCTGGGGTCGTGAGGAGGTCCAGCAGACCCATTGCCATCCATAGGACGCCCCAAATAGCTCCCACAAGTGCCTCAAGAGAGCTAGGAACCGCAGGAGGGGCGGGGGCACACCAGCTCCAGTCTGTGCACTGAGGAGCAGCTGCTCCTCACGGCGATGGGAGGAAGATGGGCACCGTCTCCCGCTGAGCCCCATTAGCTGGTGCACACACAGGAGACACGCCTGGCTGGGGGCTGAGGGCTGGGGGGTTGGGGTGGGGCGGAGGCTGGGTGGTTCCTGGTGCAGAGCTAAGGGTGGAGGGGCAAAGGGGAGGTGACATTCCAGCTTCCAGGGGAGCCTGACAGAAGGGAGCACCTGGTTATTCAGCGAGGGTAAAGAAGGCCCCCCTCCCCACCTGCCTCTGGGCCCATGCCCCACACAGTTCAGCTCCCTAAAGCTCCACTGGGCTCCTGTGGGGGTGACGAGGGGGCCTGGGGAAGTCTTTCTGTGGGCAACCCCATTCCCAGGAGAATGGTCCTGAGGGAGACTCACGGGGCAGGACCTTGGGTGGGGGTGCATTTGGGCACAAATGGGTCTGCACTCCAAACAGCCCTCTGCCAGACGGCCTCTTCCTGTGGCCGGGCCCCATGGAGGGTGGGCCAGGTGGGCTGGGGGCTGCAGATGTCGCTGAGGAGGGAGGAGGAACACAGCATATGCGAGGAGACCATCGGATGAGAAGCATGTGATGAGAAGGAACATACACACACATCCCTAAACGAGAGGGGCCTCACTCAGACGCACAGGATAGGGTGTCTCCATGCCTGGGGTCCCTGACACAGACAGACCTGAGCCACCTCTATCCAGGATGGGCCTGCTGCCCGCTGAGCCTAGCAGACCCCTGCCTAACCTCAGGTCTGCCCACCCCACTTGGCTCTGGGGTTTCTGACAACAGCTGCCCATGTCCCTGAAGCCCTGGGCCCCATTCCCAGTCTGCATCCAAGGGGCAGTTGTGCCCAAGCAGTACACAGACGTGAGTGCCACGTGTCCCTCCAGGCTGAATGAACACAGTGGGACATTCTCTCCACTTGGCTCGCTCCCCTGGTACTGAGACCACTGGGAGCAGAAGCAAGGGGCCCAGGTCTACCCCCTTCTGGGGACAGATGGAAGAGAGGGAGGCTCCCAAGACCAGCTGGACAGAGCGGGACAGGGCTGCCGAGCACTCCTTGCCCCGGCCAGAGCCCCAAAGTCCTGGGGAAACCCCCTCAATCTAAGAGGAGGAGTCGGCCCTGCCCAATTAGGCCAATTCAACAGGTTCCGGGGCTTTGGCTTGAGCCGGTGTCTACGTCCCAGGGTTAACTGGAGCCCCTTTGAGTCTTGGTGCCCGTCTTCCCTCCACAGCGAGGCCCTCTGGGAGAGGCACATCGCAGAAGGGGAAACTGAGGCCTCCAAGAGAACTTGGCCCTTCACCCTGGGCCCCGGGAAAGTTGTTGGGGGTCATTCTGCCTTCACAGGGGCTTGCCCCAGACCTGCCTACAGCCTGTCCTGTCAGGACTCTGTGCTGGGGCACGCAGGCTAGCCCCATACCCTCCCTCCTGTGTCACCACTTCTTTTGTTTTTTGGACAAGGAATTAAAATGCACACATACGAAGAGCAGAGGCCCTCTGCATAGAAACCAGGAAGAGGACCTCCCTGGCTCTGTCCCCTCAGGCCGGGGCTCCATCTAACCTGAGTGCCCTGTGTTCTGTCCCAGGCAAGGACTCAGTTACTGGTCCTTCCACCTGGTGGAGCATCCTCACTCACAGGCCCATCTGACCCTGCAGGCTGGGGCTGGGCCTCGGCTTGCAGCTTTCCGCCTGACCCCAGTCTGCATCCTTCCCATCCCTAACTTACTCCCCGCACCCTCCCACCCCCTCACCCTGCCCTTCAATGTCACACCTGCCCTGGGGCCAGGAAATTGTCCCACTGGGGATCCATGTGGAACCTCTGACTGGAGGGCCCTCGGAACACACACCCATGGGCCCTCATCCTAAAGAGGGGCGGCCAGAGGGGACAGAGAGAGCCCGATCCTGGCCCCCGGTGGCCAGGGTGCAGCGAGCAGGGTGGGGACTCACCAGGCACACGCAGGAAAGCCGCAGAGCTGGCTGTGGGGCAGCCGCGGGAGTGCCTGCCTGCCTCTCAGCCCCAGTGAGCACAAAGAGACAAGGGCCCACTGTATGGGCGGGAGGCGGGAGCTGGCCTTGTCCCAGAGCTGCGTCAGGACCCAGGACCCTCCTGCCAGCCCTGCGGCTCTGGTGCAGCAGGACACCCTGGGTGGGGGACAGTGTCAGGACGGGGCCACACAGGGCTCCTCTATGCTGGCCGACCCACTCCACCGGAGGTGCTCAGGATCTGGGGGCAGGGTGGCCACAGTGGCCCCCCCGGCCTCCTGCAGAGACCCCACCTCTAAGAACAAAAGTGAGTGCTCAGAGCCTCCAGGAACCTCCGTGAAACCTCACACCCCAGCCTATGTGCCAGCCTGCCTCTCCCCTAACCCCCAGGACTCAGCACTTTCCACCCTCACTGGGCTCCAACCCCATGTCTGTGCTCAGGAGCCTGGCTCAGACCAGGCAGGTCAGTATCCCAACCCTTCCCCAGGCTCCTGCCAGCCAGGCCCCATTAACCCATCCCCTCCTGCTGTCTCCAAGGTGATTTCATGGCTGACCGCTGCCCTGTGGCCAATGTCTGGGTGACCACTGCCTGGGCCAGGGCAACAGGAAAGGTGCTGTCTGTGAAAGGGGCTCTCAGAGGGTCAGCCTCCTCAGGGAAGTCCTGGGACCCACCTGCCCTCCTATTCCTGCCCCCTCCCTTGAATGTGACAGAACTTCAAAGGAAGAAACAGGCTCTGGGAACATTAAGACATATGATGTCCACGAGGAAATGACACACCTGCTCTGTGTCTCTTCAGATCCTCTGGGCCTGAGAGAACTTACGAGGGGAAACTGGGGAGGGGGGTGGGAAGAGGCCACAAGGCGGGGGGGGGGGGGGGGGGTTGCCATCTCATCTGCTGGACGGCCAGCCACTCCCTGGGCTCCTGTACTCTTGACCGGCGGTGTGTCCACACATGCCCCCACACACACACGCGGGGTGTGTTGACATGTCATTAAAGGTCACTCTCACTTTCCTACCTTGTGAGACTTTTCTATTTGGTGAATAGATTCACATCCTCACATGTCCTAGACTTGGGACCCTCACCAAGAGGGTGAGTCACAGATAGTTCTCCTCATAGGCATCTTCACCCATAAGACCCACGGTCTGGCAGGGCCTGGCTCTCCAGATGCCCCAGGAGCCCTGCTCCGAGCCTGAGGCCAGGCCCAAGGCCTCCCAGGATGACAGCAGAGGGGCTGGCAACAGTCAGGCGGGGCTATGCCTCCAGGAAGGAGATGTCCTTGGGGGGCTTTTCCGGGAACCGCTGGGCGTACAGATGGGCCATGTACTGCAGTTCAGGCATGACCATCCTCTGGCACACCTGCAGCGTCTCGTTGTCCAGGCCCTGCCGGAGGTTGTAGCCCAGGATGTCGGCCTTGCCCGACTGGTAGGGGCGCAGGTGGCGGTCAGTGATTTGCTTCTTGTCCTTGGGTCCGCCGTCCTGCAGGCACAGGGCCATGAGCTGACGCCGCCGCGCCTGCAGACGTGCCACCTCCGAGCGCAGGCGCCGAGGACTCAGCTCTGTGCGCACCTGGGCCCAGAAGGTGCGGTTAAAGTGCTGGTAGAGGCGCCAGTCCAAGGCGCACCAGTGCTTGGCACGCTCCTGGCCCTCAGGCGTCAGACTGGTGACACTGCGCTGGCTGCGCGCGTTGAGCCTGAAGGACACGACGTCGTCCAGCTGCCAGCGCAGCCGGCGCCGCAGCAGCACCATGGACTCGTCGAAGTGCTCGGCGATGAGCACCAACTGAAAGCGCCGCTCCACCTCCGCCAGGCGCGCTCGCACGTAGTTCTCCTCCGCGGGCGCGTTGTGGTCATAGCCCAGGTCGAACCACATGTTGTTCCTGGCGTAGGCGTTTCGCAGGCTCACACTCTGGTTGTAGTAGGTGAGCGGGGAGGCCAGGAAGGCGTCCAGGTTCTTGGCGTCCCTGAAGGCGGGGACGTAGTCTTTGTAATAGATGAAGGAAGACTCCAGCTGGAAGACAGGGTTTCTGAGGATGGAAAAGTAGAAAGTGTCGTTGGGCATGACTTTCTGCACCTGTGTGGAGACAAAACAAGGCCTGCTGATGCTCAGGGCTCCTTGGGACAGCCCACGGGTCAGGTGGTCTCTTCTCCCCCACCCCCCACCCCACAGCACACCTGGACCTGCCCACCTCCTCTCCCACCTGATCTCCCTGCACCATGTCCAGGCCACCTTGCTGCCCTGACAACCACCCTCCACGACTGTCCACAATGATCCAAACCACCGGAAACAGCCACACCCCTCCCCCCAAATTCCCTCTCCTTCCTCCTCTCTCTCCTGGAAGGGAGGTCAGGGAAGCCCCCCAAGAGGAGGTGACCTCTAAGCTGAGACCCAAATGACCCCAGGAGGAGATGTGAAGAGCTTCCCCACCAAAGGGGACAGCAAGTGCAAAGGTCCTGAGGTGGGAAAAACTGGGCAGGTTTGGGAACCAAAAGGAGGCTGGAGAAGAAGAGGGAGAGGGTGGCAGGCTGTGGGGGCACCTGCTTCCGATTCCAAAAGCAATGATTGACAACTGGCAGTGGGGTGTAAAGGGTTGGGGGGCTGGTGTTCCAAGGGGCCTCTACCAGCTCCCTCCTGCCAGATCCCTGCACACAACCCCCAGCCTTAGTCTCTCCAGCTTCCAGGCCTCGATGTCTCCCCCATGGTCACACCTCAAAGCCAAAGGTGGGCCCTGGGGTTCAGCCCCACCCCCTCACCACTCTCCCTTGCCGCCACACGGAGGTCCCACCCCCAGCCGCACCTCAGGCAGGTTAAACCTTAAGTGGTTGCACATGACATTGAAGCGCTGCTGGGCGCCTTCCTGCCTCACACCCTCCACGTAGCGCGCCAGGAAGAGCCAGGGGTAGCCCAGGTGGAGGCGAGAGCCAGCCGGCAGCGCCACCGACAGGTTGCGCGTCTCGGCGAATCGGAAGAGAATGTTCAGCACCGTGCTGCTGGCGGTCTTGTGCGTCTTGAGAAACATGACGTTGGTGATGGGTGGCCCCTCAGCCTGGTCTCCAAACAAGCTGGGAGGACAGCACAGCCAGCCACTGTTAGCGAGGGAGCCCCTCTCTTGTCCCCACCAACCCGCACCCTGAGACACTCTGACCCAGCAACCCCTCAACTTGCTCCCCCAACTGCATGACCCCCAACCCAGCAATCCCCTCAACCTGGAGACCCCGAAACTCTCTTCTATCACCATGATTCCCCCAATCCAAGATCCCCCAACCTGCACTCCCCATACCGGTGACACCCCAACCCTATAACCCCCAGCCCCACCTCTGTGCTCCCCCTAACCTAGAGAATCCCAAACCTGCAGCCCCTGAGGACCCACTGGCACAGACACGATTCTTTCTAAGTGGCTGCACCATCTTCCCCCACATATCAGACTGGGCCCCCAGGCCCTGGCACCCCCTTCAGCCTCCCAACTTCCTGTGTGGCTCCCAAGGCCCCTGGCATGTAACCTGGGCCACACATCTGGCATTTCTTGGCTGACCCTACAAATCAGGACTGGCCGACCTGACTGCAGGGCCCAGGTGGACGCTGGTGCCCACTTCTGTGATCTCATGATAGCACCCACCCAGCTGTGGTCTCCAGATTGGAGCAGTAGGTGCCCACCCTGCTCTATGCAGGTCCCCAAAGCAAGGCCAGTAAGGATGACCCAGGATGGTAGGAAACAGGGTCCAGAGGCCTACACTGGCCCTGGGGACAATGGTGAGCAGGGGGTGGCAAAGAGACCCAGGGGTCTTTTGTACTCCCCAATCTCCCAGGGAGATCCAACCAGAGGGGTGGGGTGGGGGCAGGGGAAGGTGGCCTGGGGCCTCAAGACCCTCCCAGCAGCCAGGCTAAGGTGCTGGGCCTGTGTGGCCATCCTGTGGCCCATGCGCTTCACAGAGGACGTACCACTGGCAGGCAGGGGAACAGCGGTGCTGACCTCCCCTGACCCACTATGGGCCCCACCCCTGCCTCCTCGCACCTGGTCACTTTCTGCCCACAGCAGCTTTACCCGAGACACCCCCAGCCTGGGCCAAGTCCCCACCCTCTCAGAGATCTCCTCACTGCCCACAGGAAGGCCCCAGGAAGCTAATAGTTCCCCAAAGGAAGGGTCTGGCCCTCCTCTTCAGGAGGGGAGACTGAAGACCAGCAGGGAGGTGTGACCCATCCTAGTCACTGGCCAGTCCTGGGTGCCACCCCGAGGTGGGCAGGCTGGGGGCCCTGGTACTGGTTTGGAGGGGAGCAGTGCCCAGACCAAAGGGAACCCAGTGCAACACTCACGGTGAAAACATGACATCCACATGCAGGAGGCCAGCCAGCAGAAACAGGGTCAGGGCCAAGAGGATGATAGCCCAGAAGCACCTGCAGACAGGAGAACACGTCGGCCCCCAGTCGTGCATGGGATGGCCTGATGCCACCCATCCCACCCCACCTTACCCCACCATCATCCATGTGACAGCTCTTATCAAACACGTACTCTGTGCCAGCCTGTGGGGGCACGAATAATCAGACTACACACCCTCTCAGCCCCCGACCCAGAAACCAGGAGAAACTGAGAGGCAGACTCAATCCCTGGGAGTCGGAGCAGAGGCAAGAGCAGGTCAGGGGTTCCCTGGGAGCTCACACCCCAGGGGCACATCAGAGGAGAGGACTGAGAGATGGCATGTCCTTGCCATCTGGAGGGGTGGTTCCCCACAAAGAGGGACTCTTGGAGGGTTTGCTTGTGTGTCAGGAATTCAGCAGGTGGAGTGCAGCAAAGGTCCTAGGCTGGACACCCACGGGAAACACTGTGCCTATATCAGGGAAGCGACAGGGCTGGGACAGGGTGCCCCATGGAGTAGGGCTGTCCCTCAGTGTCTGTCCCTCAGTGTTCTGACGGGCACCAGCTCTCAAGACCGTGGAGTTAAAATGCACAGAGCCTCCTATGCCCCGTGAGGATGTGTCCAGGGCCTCATCCTGTACTCCTGTAGTCACCACGTGTTTCCTTATGTTGGCACCCGATGTGCTCTACCCCATGGAGTCCCAGTGGGTCGCTGTTGCCCACTGTGCACAGGGAGGTCACATGCTACAGAAGAGCCCTGGGGCCCCGGGCCGCATTAACCATTAGGCCACACTGCCCCCGCCAGGGACTAAACAGAAGGAAACACACATGGGTGTCCTCCCATAGGGAGCAGGTGGGGAAACCCCCTGGAGGGCTGGGAGAACCAAGACACATCCAGCAAATTACGTCTGGTGGAAAGAACCAGGTCAGGACAGAGCAGCGCCATTGTGGTAAGGGGGACGTGGATGGATGCCAGAAGTCCTGAGGATTTGTCCCAGGAAGGAAACAAGGGCGCTGGTAGGATGGAGACACAGGGCTGAGTTACAACGTTGCTTTCCCAACAGGCCCTGTGCCTCGCATGTCTTGATACGCTAGTTTTTGTGCAGTTGTAAATGAAATATTTATCCAAGTTCCAGTTCTTCCTGCTTATCACTAGGGCAGAAAAATGTTTTTTTAATGTACATTAAACGATGTCTGACAATTAAGTTAGCAAACTTGTTGCAACGCTGTTGCTAACCTTTTTTGATATCAGAGGGATTATTCATTATGAATTTGTACCAACTGGACAGTTAACCAAGTTTACTATGTGGAAGCGCTGAAAAGGCTGCGTGAAAAAGTTACACGACCTGAAGTTTTCACCAACAATTCATGGCTCTTGCATCACAACAACACACCAGTTAACACAGCACTGTCTGTGAGGGAGTTTTTAGCCAGTAAACAAATAACTGCATTGGTACACCCTCCCTACTCACCTGATCTGGCCCCCAATGACTTCTTTCTTTACCCGAATGAAGATAAAGGAAATATTGAAAGGAAGATATTTTGATGGCATTCAGGACATCAAGGGTAATACGACGACAGCTCTGATGGCCATTCTAGAAAAAGAGTTCCCAAATTGCTTTGAAGGGTGGACCAGGCACTGGCATCAGAGCATACCTTCCCAAGGGGAGTCCTTCGAAGGTGACCATAGTGATATTCAGCAGTGAGGTATGTAGCACTTTTTCCAGGATGCGTTTGCAAACTTAATTCTCGGACCTTAGTATCCAGTCCCTTTACCACTCTGCCTGTCACCTGTTCACTCTAGAATCTGGTCTTGGCAGTGTCCTGCTGTCTGGTACACAGGGTGCTCCAGGCCAGGAACCAGCCATGTTTTCAGGACGCCCTGGTCCTCCTGGTAGGATCAGAACATAATCTGGGTCTGGGGTGCTCACTCGACCACACACAGAAAGGCAGGCCCCCTCGTGAGTGTGCACCGCCATGTCCAGTTCCGACTCAAGACTGCAGCTTTTCCCACAAACCTCCTCCTCTTCCTTCTGTCTCCTTTCTTCCACTGAGCGTGGTCTCAAAGACACAGGATGGCAGGACTAGAGCACCCATAACTACTCCCTGCTGGATCCACACGGCACATATGCAAACTCAAGCTACGTCATCAACTGGCGCGTGCTGTCCTCTCCCCATCCCTCAGCTCTACTACACCTGCATTTCCAGGCCCTGCAGACTGATGTGAGAAGAGTTTTCCCCACCATAATCCACCCTCTTCCAACAAGTAATTCTCTCCTTAATGCCCCCCCGAGTCCTTGCGACAAGAACTTGGGACCCACCTCAGAGAGGCTCCCAGCAGCCAAAATGGGACTGGCTGAGCCTTAATAAGCATTGGAACAGCAATACGCTCATCAAATATGCTTACACCCAGGGTGGGGCCTGCCTGCAGGGGACGCCCGTGTCCGCTGGAATCAGCCACCAGCCTGTAGGCTGCAGCAAAGGACCAAGTGGGGCAGGTGGGGACAGCAGCAAGGGTACAGGAAGGGACCCAGTCACCCACATCCCAGTGAGAAGGGACAGGTTTTCCAAACCTCAAAGGGGTGCACTGCTACAAAGCCACACTGTGGTCACGGGGTTCCTGCACTGCAGTCACTTCTGCTGAGCTCACAAGACGCCTCCAGGGAAGGAGTTTGTCTTCCCTGACCGCACATGGGGCCAGGGCAGTTTTTGGCCCCATGTAATGAGAGTCTAACCCCTGCTAGATGAGCCCACAGCGAATGCTAACCAGTCTGTTGTCTACTCACCGTCCTACCCAGGCATCACTTTGTTCCACGATAAATCTCCCTTCCACAAATACTGCAGGTTTGCTGGCCCCTTGCAGAGGCATTTAATAAGATTTTGCATGCTAACCACCTGTTTCAACCTACAACAACCCCTCTCACCTTGAGGCAATGTGATGTTTCAGTTCTTTGCAGCTTCCCAGTTAGAACCATGATGTCGTCTACGG
This sequence comes from Rhinolophus sinicus, assembly GCF_036562045.2. NCBI lineage: Eukaryota > Metazoa > Chordata > Mammalia > Chiroptera > Rhinolophidae > Rhinolophus > Rhinolophus sinicus. The sequence continues at coordinate 209,517,106 of NC_133751.1, read as the reverse complement.
ACACCACTTTTTCAGAACGAATTCTCCCTCAGCTGATCCAGGGCCCCAACCCAGGACTCGTGTAGGATCCAAAGTCATCAAATAAAGCCTTCCTCCCCAAATAGCGGTCACTCCTCATCCAGCCTGTGTCTTTCCTTCACCTGGTCCTTACTGAGCCCCAAGTACACTGTACATCCTTGAAGACAAACCAAGGATGTGAGTGCAGAGGCAGCATTTAATTAGCACGGGCCAAGGACGAGACTGAACAGTTGCTCTGGGTTCCCTCCCCACAGACAAGCACTTGGCCAGAAAGGCTGCACCCTCAGGAAGCCAGGCACCCCAGGCCCTTCCCTGGCTCACTGGCCTGAGGAAGAGGAGCCAGGAGCTGGCCCCAGTGCCCCCCACAGGCCGGGAACAGGTCTCCCCAAGGCCAGGGGCAGCTCCCAGCACTGAAGACCCCATCAGTGTCAGGGTGGAGGCCATCATATATAGGCCAAACCAAAAACAAGCAGGGAGGGGGTGCTGGACATCCAAACCCAACATTCTCTAAAGAACAGAGGGAAGGAGTGTGGGCCACACTCCACCCAGGGGCTTCTTCTAGTCTTCTAGAATCGTCACCTCCTGCGGGACATGACAGAAGAGAAACGTGACCACATATGCCTGTCCCAGCACCTACCGACTACCTGCCACCCCCGCTCCAAGCAAGATGCCACCCATCTCACCACCTGTTGAATTGGGAATGATGGGGCCTTGCTTTGACCAACAGAATGTGCCGGAAGTGATGCTGTGTGATTAAGAATCCTGCTGCTTCTACCTCTGCTGCCCTGAAACGCCGCCCAAGATGGCCACCCAAGGAAGCTGTTGTCCCAGTAGGAGAACGGCCACAAAGGGAAACAGGCTGAAAGTGACTGTGAGGCTGTCTGGACCTGTCCCGCTAAACGCGGCTGCTGGGGGTGCCGGACAGGGCTGTGGGGGCCACTTATCCGAGGCACGGCAAGTCCTCACTTCCAGCGGCCAGGACTCAGGGGCATCGTTGGACAGCTTGCTGATGCGAGGAGAGCCCAGGACGGCCTGTGTCCCCTCAACCCTTTTCCCAAATGCCACTGCTTCGTGCTGAGCAGCCAGGATGGTGCTCTAGCGGTGGGCTGCACGCTGTTTGCTGTGAAGTCAGGTTGGTGGGTCTCACCATCAAGGCAAGGGTCGCAGATGGCTATTTTATAGAACAGAGTAGAATAAATATGGAGTAGAATAGAGTGGAATGGAGTAGAGAGAGTAGGATGGCCTGGGCTAGAATACAGAATAAACATAAAATAGATTCAGTGTAGAAAAGAACATAGAACAGATGGAAATAAATTCAGAGCAGAGACTGAGAGCTGCAGGCATGCCGGCCCCTCCTTCGGCTCCACAGGTGCCAGCATCCTGGAGCTACTATTGCCTCTGTCACCCAGGGAAGTACCAGTGTCCCCGCCAGCAGGCGCATGAAAGTTCTGCTGCCTAATCAGCGAGTGGGGTCCTCTCATGGTCAGGACAAAGCCACGCACACAGCACCTCACAGGCACACACTCACCTCAGGTCACACAGTCCCACAGGTCACACAGTCCCCTCAGGTCACACAGTCCTTCACAGGTCACACAGTCCCCTCAGGTCACACAGTCCCTCACAGGTCACACAGTCCCCTCAGGTCACACAGTCCCCACAGGTCACAGTCCCTCACAGGTCACACAGTCCCCACAGGTCACACAGTCCCCACAGGTCACACAGTCCCCTCAGGTCACACAGTCCCTCACAGGTCACACAGTCCCCACAGGTCACACAGTCCCCTCAGGTCACACAGTCCCCACAGGTCACACAGTCCCCTCAGGTCACACAGTCCCTCACAGGTCACACAGTCCCCACAGGTCACACAGTCCCCTCAGGTCACACAGTCCCCACAGGTCACACAGTCCCCTCAGGTCACACAGTCCCTCACAGGTCACACAGTCCCCACAGGTCACACAGTCCCCTCAGGTCACACAGTCCCCACAGGTCACACAGTCCCTCACAGGTCACACAGTCCTCACAGGTCACACAGTCCCCTCAGGTCACACAGTCCCCACAGGTCACACAGTCCCCTCAGGTCACACAGTCCCTCACAGGTCACACAGTCCCCTCAGGTCACACAGTCCCCACAGGTCACACAGTCCCCTCAGGTCACACAGTCCCTCACAGGTGCCACTCTTCAGGGCTCAGCACTCCACAGGTTGTTTGCTCCCCACAGAGCTGAGCCTCAAACCACCAGAAGCTCAGGTCTCCAGAGGTCCTGTCCCACGGCCAGGACTCAGACATTTGCATGCACATCCAACAGCTGCCACACAGGCAGCAACTCCACAGCCTTGGTCTGGGGTCGCCAGCAGTCACGGGAGCCTGGGGAGGTGCTCCCAGATCAGGGACGCCTAGAACCATGAGACAGCTGAGGAGGGTTTGTGCCTGAATCCATCTCAGACCAGGAGGCTCGCCGAGACGCCACACCTCACCTGGGGAGTCTCCACCCAGGGCCACTGGGTCCCCCCGCCCGGCCACCCTGCCGACAGCTGCCCGTCCTCATGGCTCCACTGAGCCTGCTCACAACTGTCCCTCTGTCCTCAGGGCTGTGGCTCATTCTGCCTGTCAACAAGCAAGCCGTGACAAGCCAGAAGAGCCTGCAAATGCTTCCTGCTTAAGGAAAATAAACAAGAGCCTCTGGGCGGTCAATGCCTTTAGGGTTGTGGCTGAAGAGACTCAGGAGCTTATTCCTTCAAGGACTCGGAGCTGAACCTGTAACCTGAGAAGGTGAGAGCGGCCAACATCCTGGTCTTGTGTCATAACAGCCATGCTGCTGTCCCACTGGGCAACTTATGCCCTGTGGCTCCCACTTGGCCCCTTGCTTTCTCTGTGCACAGAGGGCGGGGGAAGCCAGTGAAACCCGGGCTTGGCCCCACCCCCTGGCTTCATGCCTCCTCCTCACAGCGTGGTGACAACATCCATGTCCACGAGGAGGGGTCACCCAGGACCCTCCCCCATCTCGGCCAGACCAGCGTGGTACCGTCCTCTCCTGTCTTCAAAGAGGTTGGTCATGCCCACCCTGGTCCCACGGGGAGGGCTGGGGGTGTCGAAAGGAAGGCACCCAGAGACACTAGAATCTCCCAGAAGCATTTGGGGTGAGGCAGAGAAGTGAAATGCGAAGCATCTGCAGACCACACCCACCTCCCTCCCAACTTCGAAGCCTGAGCATTGAAAGGGGAAACAGTCATTTGTTACCAGAGCTGGCAGGCAGGGGTGCCCGGATTCCGTGAAAGAGGGCTCACTCTGTGACTCAGGCCCCGCAGTGAGCATCCTGAAATGCACACTCAGGTAACTGGCCCTGATGAGTGTCAGGAGCTCAGGGTGGGGACTCAACCAGCTCCAGGAAGCTCTCTGGAGGGTGGCTGCAAACACAGGGGACTGGCCACAGGGACGTGGCTGCAGGACTGAGGCCAGGAGAGCTCAGGTCCCCAGCAGCCAGCCAATTTTAGCTCAAACACCTAATCGTCCTCTCCTTGCCCCTGAGCCCCGTGTCCCCCAGAAGCCCAGGACGAGAGGTGGGGGGGGGTGAGTTCAGGGAAGTGTCAGTGGGAAATAGTCCCAAACCCACGGTGACTTCCTCTCAAAGATAAACACAGAACAGCTCCTTTCTGCAGGTTCTCAGAATGTCTGAGGGTTAACGAAGTACTTTGTCAGCGGCCTTACCTCTGTGTGCCACCCAGAGAGGACAGCATGGTGGTCCAGGCTCCCTGCTGCTGGCAGCCTCAGGCACAGCTGGATGTGTCTCCCTGCAGGGAATGATCTTGACTCCCCAGTGCTCACCTGCCTGCTCAGGTGTGAGGCCACGCCCTCCAGCCGGGCCCCAATTGGAGGGATTAATGCTGAGTGCCTGCCTTGGGACTTCCCTGGGGCCGATGGAGCTGGACAGGGGGCCAGCTTCTTCCTCAGTCTCCACTCCGGCCGCTGCTCCTGGCCCATCTCACCAACCACACCTGCTCATCCTGCCCCACCCCCAGAGGCCAGGGCCCAGGGCTGGCCGGGGCAGCCATGGACAGCATCCAGGGCCTTTGGATCCAGAACTCAGAACTGGACACAAATACCTTTGTGTCAAATGAAGATTGAGAGTCAGTCAACAGGTGTGAGGAGGAATAAGGAAAATATGACCCCAAATTCTAGGATTTTTATCCATCTCCTTTTCCTTCTGAAAAGCTTGCTTTATACTAGGAGAAAGTTTGCTATTTCTTATATCTTGGGCTGGAAAAATACTTTCAAAAGATGCCACCATCACAGAAAATAAACAAAAATTTTAGATTTTACTGCATGAAAGTTCATGTCTTTCTTCAGGAAATAAAAATGATTCAGACACAAACAACAGATGACGGACATGGGGAAATGTTTGCAGCAATTGACCAAGCGATAAATCCTTAAGAAAAAGACAAAAAGCCCCACAGCAGCCACCGGACACACTCTCTTCATGGAGGACAGAGGGGCGGCTATGAGCACACCCACAGCCGATGACATCGTAGCCCCTCATGTATCACTGGCCAGTGAAGCCACACAGCCAAACCCAAGGTCGAGGGGAAGGACGTTGCCGCCATGAAACCAAGGTCCCTCCGGGCACGGCTCTCTTCACAGGGAGCCTTGCATGGGGCGCCATGTCCTTGTGGAACATTTCAGACACACAGAGTAACAGTACACAGTGGCCACCCCAAGAGGCTGCTGGGGGTGTTGAGGTGCTACTTCAGTCCCCAGCCCCAGCCCAGGTAACAGGTGTGGTCTCCAGATGGAGACAGGGTGCCCCAGGAGGGGGTGCTCACTGACTGGAGGCATGGCCCCTGGCCCTGGGTAGTCTGTGGGTGGCCCTTCTGTCTGTCTCCGGGGGTCCCTGTCCAGTCCCAGCCATCGAGCCCCCACCTCTCTTGCCCTCATCAGTCCCCCCCCAAGTCAGGAGCCCCATCAAGCAGGGGGTGGGGTTTCCTCTGCTTTCTTGGTGTCACCCCTCCCTGGGCCTGATACAGACACCTGCCTGGGTACTTGGGGAGACATAGTGGGACAGATAGGCCAGGCAGGGCAAAGTGCCATAGTTATGGCTTTGAAATGCCATTCCTCTAAAGTCAATGGGGCATACGCAGGGCATCGAACTCTGCTGACAGGGAAAAGACAGCCATTCTGAGTGAGTGACTGACCAAGCAGACAAAGGGCAGCCAACAGTTCATCCATTTACGGACAGAAAGGAGAGCTGGGTGTGGGTGGGGTGGGGGGACGCTAAGTACCACATGTGGGGACCTCCCAGGGCAGAAGTGCTGAGGCCCCACCCCTACCCACCAGACTTTGTTGTTGTTACAACTGTTGACTTTCCTCCGAATTGATTGTGTTTTCTGTACCCCTAAACCTACCCCCATGCCCTGATTTCCCTGCTAAGGAAATAGGTGCTCCTCTGTCTCAGCGACTGAAAATGTCCCTTATAAACGTGGGTTGAAACAATGGGAAATCCCAGACATCATGCTTTTGTACCGAAGTCCTGCAGGCAGTGTTCTGAGGGCAGTGGTCACTGCCAGCTTATCCTTGTTTCTTTGAACCGACCAACTAAGACCGTGGACGCACCTCACAAGGTCAGATTCTCAGGACACTTGGTAAGGGGACATGGAAGGAAAGACAGCTGTGCAGACACCTGTGAGAAGCACCCCAGGGCCCCAACCTGAGGGAACACGAGAGCCTCAGAACCACTAGCCCAGAAGGCACGGCCAAGCCCTGGGGTCTTGGCACAGATGGTGACAGGGGCCAGGCCCAGGGCTGTGGAGCCTGTGGAGAAAGCCAGCAGCTTCACACCTGGTCCAGGGGTGAGGCCTGGGTGGCGACCGCAGACGTCAGCACCTGCTGTCCAAAGCCAAGAGCCTCTAGGATGGCCCTGTAGGAGACGCCAGCAATGGAGAGAAGGGGACCCAGGGCCCAGCCGCAGCCATGGTGGGGCCTGGGAGGCTGGAGAGGAGGAGGCAGCAGCTAAGGAGACCAAGGGGGCATGAAGAATGGGAATTCTGGGGGGACTCGGCTGTCAGGTGGACAAGGACACAGGACTGGGCACAGGAACAGTGATAGAAGGGAGCTGGTGGCATGCGATGGAGGAGGGGGGAGGCAGCACCGACAGCTGGCAGGCGGTGCGATAAGGGTGAAGGCTCCAGGAGCAGAGCAGGCGGGGCCCCCAGTGGTGCTGCCAAGGTGTGGGCAGCTGGGTGCCAGTGTTAGGGAGTGATGGGGACTTGGCCCTTTCTCCAGAGCAAATGGCATCTCCGTGGCAACTGGGGATGGAGAACACTGTGCTCGGCGCCTGGTGCCCGGTGCCCGGTGCCCGGTGTCGTGTAGCCTGGTCTGTACCAGCAAGAACAGAGCCCCTCTCTGTGGCCGGTCCATCTCCTGCCTGCCCACCTGCGGGGTCAGAGGGGGCTGTGCACGCAGACCTGGCTTACTGACTCTGAACCACGCGCTGAGCCAGGTCTCTTCACCTGAGCCCCCCTTCCAGCTCACACCCCCACACAGGGTCGGGGGTCCAGGAGCCATGCCAACCCCTTCCTGTCCTTCTACCCTCCATCAAGAGCCCATCTTGGACTCCCGTGAACCCCACCTCCTCCCCCTCCCACCCCAAGGCTGGGGGAAAGTGTGGGGGATGGGTGCCCCTTGGGTGGCCTGAGTCCTGGGACAACCCTGCCGAGGTGGCAGGCTTGGTGAGAGGGCAGGGGGCTTCTTGTTCAGCCCCCGCAGTGGTCCCTGTGTGGGGTGGATGTCTTCCTGTGCCCTCTGTCCTACGGTCAGGGGAGACCCTGCAGCCCGGGCAGAATGGCTACTCACTTGCAGTGCGCCCCTCGGGCCCCAGGCGTCCATTCTGAGGAGGGGCCTGGATGCAAGACAGCTGTGTCGCCCACCACAGGCCACCCCTGGGAGGCCCACCCTGGAGATGCTCAGGCCTGGCCTCTCTGGCATCAGAGATCCTCAGCTGGCACACAGCCCTTCCCTGTTCACCCAGGGCTCCAACTGAGGGTGCAGCCCGAGGTCATGGCACTGACGCAGGTGTGGGCAGCACCCATCTGGCGCTCCCTCTGCATTCCTCCTTCTGGGACGTCACGGGGTGGGGGGTTCTCACTCCAGCTTTAAAGGGGACACTCCCTTCCGACCCAGCCACTCACACCAGTGTTGTCACCGCTGTGATCACTGCACTTGCAGGTGGTGGGGCCCAGGAACACGGTTCTCCAGTGGGGATCTCAGCTCCCAGGATCTGGGCAGGAAGCATGGGCTGAGGTGGGAGCCCCTAGGGCCCAGCTCAGATGGGGGCTGGGGGAGCACACCCAGATGAAGCAACCCTGCCACCTGCTTCCTGTGAGGGACCCTGAAAGTGTGCAGGGCTGACCCCACAAGACCAGCCGGCTCATGCTCACACCTCTGTGCTGGGTGTGGGGCCGCGGCCCACAGGGGAGGACGGCTTCTAGGCCAAACCCAAGGCAGGAGGGGAGGCAGCGAGTCCTTGCGTTTCCTCAAGTAGGAGGGTGGGGGTGACCATGGGTGAGGGGCTGGCAGGAGGGGCTCCCGTTCACAGCCCTTTGCCAGCCTAGGGCTCAGGGGACCGAGCACCAGGACAGCCAGCTGGCCGCCCACAGAGGGCCCCGTCAGGCAGCAGCCCCTCTGGGCCCTGGCTTTGGCTTGAGCACATGAACTGACCCCAAGGCCTGAGTCAGGAGCAGAGCCAAAGCCCAGCCGTCTGCTTCTGAGGCTGGGAATTCAAGTGGCCAGGTCCAGCAGGCTCTGCCCTCCCACCAGTCACCCTCGGACCCGTCTGCAGCCCATCTCTCTCACTGTCCCGAGGGCCACAGCCATGGAACCAGGAAGGTGGCTCTGGGCGCTGCCCAGAAACAAGGGGACATCATATGACTTCCTAGGCCACCGTCCCACACAACATGTATTTGCACACCTCTCAACAGGTCCAGCGGGAGGGGAGCCAGGAGACAGGTACACCAGGGCCCACCCAGAAAGCCGCTTCCTCACACACCCCTGCACCAGGAGCTGTTCCAGAAACTTCACAGTGACACGGTTGTCCCCATAAGGCAGGGGCACGAGAGGCCAGATGCTCCCTGGAGAGTTCACCGGGGACATCGTGAGTGCAAGGCTGCCCACGGGTCCAGCCAGCACGCCTCTGCTTGCCACTCCAGGAGCGGGCAGCGTCACATCACTTGTGTGGCCTTTGGGGCCTCAACCGTTGTGGGGATGAGCCTACCCTCCCCACACTGGAATCTGAGGGGCCTCCAGCTGAGGATGGTGGGTGGTGTGCTGGAGGGGGGCGCGGCCAGCTCAGTGCACCCCCAGTTCTTGTAGGGGCCAGGGAGGAGATGGAGGAGTGGCCTGGGACTGTGTCCAGCGTGAGTGCTGTCACCGATCAGAGGAGTTGGGGTCTGGGTTCAGGCACATTGCTCTATAACCTGCCATGTCCACCTCTCCATAGGGCAGCAACCTGGTGGCTGTCCTCTGTGCCCTCTGGGTCCACGCGTATCAGATTCCCCGAATCCTGAGCTTAGAAAGACTTGGCTCCTGGCAGGCTTGGGCAGGGCTGCCCAGCCCCCAGCCACTTCCCTGGGATGGAAGGAGAGGCCCCCCTGCCTCGTGCACTCCCCATCCTGCTCCCTCCCTCCCGCACAGCTCCTGCCCCTGGCTGGGGCTTCCTCATCACTCCCTGGGCCCCTTCCAGGCCTGCACCTCCGTGGGGTGGGGGTGGGGCCTCTTATATAAACTCTTCTCATGTTGCAGCAGCTTAGAGGTTTAAAGCAAAAACCACAAGCTTTTTCTAATCCAAACACAGTAGACACCCTCCCCTCCTCCAGCACCTTAAAGATTATCCTCTCAGAAGCCCAAGTGGAGGAGGAGGCTTCGGGAGGGGGTGGTCTCTCCACCCTCAAGGGCTGGGGTCCAGGGTCCAGGTGGGACCCATGCTCAGGGGGTTGGAAGACAGACTTCACTTTGCAGACATTCCCAACTGTGCAGCTTCTTTTCATGTGACGCTGTGTGAGGCCTGGCCTGGAGGCGGTGGACGTCACTACACTTTGCTTTGCCGTGGACTCCGCCAGCTCCCATGATGCTGGGGCAGGGGAGCATGTTTCCTGAGGGCAGGAGGGCACATGGCCTGTGCCCTGTGCGTCTGTAGTGTCGTTTGGGTAGGTTTTTCTGGATGTGTGAAAATTCAAGCCTCCCATCTTTGGGGTGCACGTTTTATCATCATAAATACGGTTTGCCCTCCAGGCCTCCTGTCTGCGTCCACTTTGCCAGGCTGTGTTGTGTTTCACGCCTCTGAGTGGCCCGCCATCGACTTTAAGATAACACAGACACAAAGCCAGAGGGGGGAGGACTAGGACACCTTGGCCCCGTGTCAGGTAAACATCACAGGCAAAGGGCAAGTGAGAAAACGGTGGCCCCCACCCTCTGTGAGCTCCAGGAGGACCCCCACCCTCGCTGTGCCCACCAGCCTCGAGGTCGCACTGGCAGGCAGTGCCTGGCACGCACCCGTCTCCATGGCCCAGTCATCGCCAGCAGCAGGCCGCGGGTGGAGCAGCCCTGGCCTCCAACCCTGGAGCAGCCGCAAACCTGGCATGGAGAGGCTCAGAGGTTGGGTGCCAGGAGCCACGTCCTGACCTCAGGACAGAGGAAGGACAGAGGGGCCAGATGCCAAGCTCTAAGTGTCAGGCACCCACAGGGTCTGTCCTGTGCCGTGGCCACCTTGGGCGCTGCCTGGGGCCATCCAGCAAATGACAGTGGAATAGTGGCCACAGCCACAGGACAGGCCAGCTTTTGGGGCCAGCAATGCAGGACGGGCATACGCAACCTGCGATGGCAACGGAGCCCCACTGGCGAGAGTGGCCCAGGGCACCAGTGGTGACCACAGGCAGCTGGTGACTGGTGGAGAGGGCGGGCCCTGTTTTAAATCCTGGCAGAGAGTGGGAAGGAGAGGGGACAGAGCAGAGGCTGGCCACCAGTCAAGGGAGGCCATCACAGGTGTCCCGACACACCCTGAAATCTTACTGGGCCAAGACACCCCCAGGAGGAAACACACCTCTGGCAGGGTGTGGCCCACCCATAGCCAGAGGACTCTGGCCAGACAGGTGGCCTCAGGCATCAGGCAGGAGCAGCAGGGGGCCCCTCGGGAAAGACTCCACTTTGGCTAGACTCTCCTAAGTCACAGGAAGTCATAAACGCACTTGGCTGAGGCCTCACGGCCAGCCCACCCCCAGATCTCGGAATCAGCTTGTTGCCTGAATGTCTGTTTTGTTTGTGTTTTAAGTATACATGTGCTTGGCCAAAAAAAAAAAAAAAAAGTTCAAAGCATCCAAAAAACACAGGTCGTTCCTACCTGACCTCCAGGCACTTTCCCCAAAGTGAGCCAGAGGCTCTGTGTCTCTGGTGCACCTCTCTCAGGAGCAGGGGGCTGTCCCCTCGCCCTCTTCTCACGGTCCCCCTGTCCAGGGTCTCAGAGGCACACGTCACCTCCTTTCCAACAGGCCAGCCCCAACCTGGCCACCTGCAGACAGTGCTCTGTACACGGCCTAGGGACAAACCTGTGTGTGTGTGCCTGTGCCTGTATGTAGTGTGTGTGACCTGTGTGTGCCTGTGCATGTGTGTGTACTGTGTGCATGTGTACATGTAGTGTGTGCCTGTGCCTGTACCTGTGCAGGTACTGTGTGCCTGTCTGTGCACGTGTGTGTGTACTGTGTGCATGTGTACATGTAGTGTGTGCCTGTGCCTGTACCTGTGCAGGTACTGTGTGCCTGTCTGTGCACATGTGTGTGTACTGTGTGAGTGTGTACATGTAGTGTGTGCCTGTGCCTATACCTGTGCAGGTACTGTGTGCGTCTGTGCACGTGTGTGTGTACTGTGTGCATGTGTACATGTAGTGTGCCTGTGCCTGTACCTGTGTAGGTACTGTGTGCCTGTCTGTGCACGTGTGTGTGTACTGTGTGCGTGTGTACATGTAGCGTGTGCCTGTGCCTGTACCTGTGCAGGTACTGTGTGCCTGTCTGTGCACGTGTGTGTACTGTGTGCGTGTGTACATGTAGCGTGTGCCTGTGCCTGTACCTGTGCAGGTACTGTGTGCCTGTCTGTGCACGTGTGTGTGTACTGTGTGCGTGTGTACATGTAGTGTGTGCCTGTGCCTGTACCTGTGCAGGTACTGTGTGCCTGTCTGTGCACGTGTGTGTGTACTGTGTGCGTGTGTACATGTAGTGTGTGCCTGTGCCTGTACCTGTGCAGGTACTGTGTGCCTGTCTGTGCATGTGTGTGTGTACTGTGTGCGTGTGTACATGTAGTGTGCCTGTGCCTGTACCTGTGTAGGTACTGTGTGCGTCTGTGCACGTGTGTGTGTACTGTGTGCGTGTGTACATGTAGCGTGTGCCTGTGCCTGTACCTGTGCAGGTACTGTGTGCCTGTCTGTGCATGTATGTGTGTACTGTGTGCGTATGTACATGTAGTGTGTGCCTGTGCAGGTACTGTGTGCCTGTCTGTGCATGTGTTTGTATACTGTGTGCGTGCACCTGTGCACAGTATGTGCATGTACTGTGTGTGTGCGCACAGGTGGGCCTGTAAAGGGAGCCCCAGGAGTGAACTGGGGGCCACTTCAGATTTTGACATTTTGGGGCCAGGGAAACGGAGATTCCTCTGACACTTCCTACAACCCCAGTCACTGGCCACCTTCTCGAAGGCACACCAATACTCTAGCGAAAAATATCTCAAAATTTCTAGGCTTTTTAATATTTCATGCATTATTTTAAATCTCCAAAATAAACTTGCTTGGTCATAAAACTATTATTGAAAGTCACTACAGAAATGAACTGACCTGCCTCTGACAACTATGGGAAAGCCACGTGACACTAAGCCTCATGGGCCCAATGAGACAAGGCTCTGTCACACGAGGGGGACAGGGACAGAGTGTAGGAAAGGGGACGGCTGCCCTAACAAGCATCAGGCCCGGGGACTGTCTGCCGCCGTCTAGGAGCTTGGGGCGTATGGCACATGTACGGCACTGTGGGTTCTTACAAGGTTAATTTTGTGGTAACAAAAGCAGGGAGCTTGTCGTGATCATTCCCATTTTTACTGGAAGTTTGTGACAGCTCAAGCGAGGAAACATGTGTCCCCACAGCCCCGGTGGGTCAACAGGGATGACCCGACTTAGGGTCACTGAAGAAGCAGGAAGGCGGGAAGGCCATATGCCTGTCGGGGCTACCCAGGCACAGCTGGCACCGCTGGAGAAGCAGAAACATTGACTGACATCACAGCAAACAGCAAAATGCAAGAACTAAACACCTAAGCCCTGACAACTGTCTTGCCAACCGATGAGCCTTCTAGAAAATGGGGAAATGATACATTTCAAGGCACAGTGCATTCCGGTCACTCTGGTTTGAGAGGGACCAGCCGCCAGCCATTGCAAGTCACCCGTAAAGTACCTGGTGAGCCAGCCTCTGGTGGTCACAGACCGGGGAGAGACCGGTACTCCGGGTGGCTCACATGGAGGTGCTCACATGGAGGTCGTCACTGCTGCCTGAGGCTGTGGGGGCTGGCAATGCCCAGACCCAGAAGCAGGAGCTCCGTGTCCCTCCCAGGGCTGAGGCGGGACCCAGGAGCCCACAAGCAAGGCAGGTGCGACCTGGTCCATTTTCGAGTGGGCACAAGTGTCTAAGACATGCCGGCAGAGGCCCTGCTCCTGGAGTGCTCGCCCAGAGGCGGGCAGAGCGGATGGGGAGCACCAGGCAGCACTCTCCTCTGCCCTCACCCAACAGAACCTGCACAGCCGCAGGTGGGATCGTGCCCAAGAGTGGGTGCTGGGGGCACAGAGCCAACTCCTGGCTCCTCTGACCAGGGCGCAGGATCCCCGTGCCTGCAGCTGGCTCCATCAGGCGGGAGCCCTGAGCCACGCTAGCCCTCTGGGCACAACAGCAAGAGAAAGACTGGACCGAGGCCACCCCGCCTCTCCCACTGCCCCTGGCCTCATCAGGCCTGGGAGGGCAGCGTCTTGTAGGGGTTCAAGATGCCCTTGGGGTCCAGCAGGGCCTTGAGCTGCTGCATGAGCTGCAGGGCCTCGGGCGGCTTGCTGTAGCCCAGGATGTCCTTCTTCTTGAAGCCCACACCATGCTCGGCGCTGACACTGCCCTGCTGCCCCGCCGTCCACTCATACACGTAGGGCTCCAGGTCACCCAGCAGCGATGCACTGAAGGCCTCCGCTGTCACGTTGAGGTGCAGGTTGCCATCTCCTGGAGGGACAGGGCCCCGGGTCAGGTTGAGCAGGGCCCTGAGACCCCTCCCCACCTGCGAGGCCCCTCCTGTGCTCAGTTTGGTTCCAGTCCTTCATGCACTGGCCACTGACCTGCAGTGACAGAAGCAGCCTCTTCTGGGGGACACAGCTCCCTTGTCTTTTGCACACTTCTCTCTCCAGTCCTCCCCAACACAAACACCCCCTCTACCCACTTGACCTCTTCTGGGCACTCCCAACTGAGAGTGGCTATGCGCCAGCCTGCAAGGGCCTTCACCGACTGAGGGCCCCAGGGCCGGACCACACTGATGGTGGCTGTCACCAGACTCACATCTCCAACAGTGGCTGGGATGGCCCCATCCCCCCAAGCACCCCCCAGACACCATGGGTGCCCCGCCCCACCCCCAGGACTCCTCCTCCAAGGCCACCCAGCTGACACCCACCCACCCAAAGTCCTGACTCCCCAGCTAGCCCCTCTCAGGTCCACTTGGCCACCCTGCTGTCCTCTCGCCTCAGGCCCCCTTGCTGAAACCCCCAGGGCCCTGGCTTTCCAGCACTGTCCGAACACACTCCGCCTATGGCTTGTCCCAAAGCAATGACAACAGACATGACCTTAATCCAAGTCGACGTGCCCCATGAGCTGGGCCTGAGCCGGCTGGACCCTGGCCAGAGAGAGCCTGGCATGTGGGCGGGTGACGGGAGAAAAGGAACAGCAGACGGTGGACTTGCCACTGTCTGGGGGGCTCGAGGGCAGAGGGAGGCAGGAGCCATGCTGGCCGGGGAGACCTGGGAGGTAAACTCCAGGAGGCACTGGGCGTGGCTGGCAGGAAAAGCCAGCACAGACGGACAGAGAAGAGGCCCCACGCCCAGACCCAGAGGTCTCGCAGGTAGAAGGGCTGAGCAGATGGTGGGACAGGCCCAGTGAGGGCTGCCGCCCACCCTGAGGGGCAGGGAGCTCCAGAGGCCAGCAGGAGGGCATTGCTGGCAGCTGGGACACAGATGCAAACCCTAGGGTAGACCTGGGGCCTTTAACCTGGTGACCCTGAGCTTCCTACATCCCCTCCCTCCTTCGGGGTATTTCAAAGGTGGGCTGCACAACAGGGAACCCTCCCACCAAACGTGGTCCCCACTGACACACTCAGGGCAAAGGAACTAAAACCACCAGCAAGGGACCTGCCCAGGGGACACTGCATGTAGCAGGAGAGAACCCACCTCTACTGACACCTGGATGCTTACAGCCAGAATTCACACCACAGACACTGAGCTCAGAACAGGATGATTCAAGAGGGTTTGGGCGAGGCGGCCCAGGTACCCATTTCCACCCTCCCCACTGCTGCATACAAGCAAATCACCACCAATTCAAGCCTCAAAATGTCCCACAGATAAAAGCCTAAGACACCTGAGCCCAGGACAAACACTGCACCCACACAAGAAAGAAGCCACCATCAGCAAGAGCCAGCAGAATCTGACTATAAAGACGAGATCCTATCATCTCTAAAAACAAAATATACATGTCTTGTGCGCCCAAAGATATAAAAAATATAAAACACTGGCCAGGCAAAGCTTTTCAATATCCAAATAAACCTTCTCGACATGAAAAAACGTGATGGCTAAAGTGTAAAACCCAAAGAACATGTTTAACTGAATATTACACACAGCAAAGAAGTTAGTGAACTAGAAAACAAACTGAACAAAAAGATCTGAGTGCAACACAGAAGCCAAGACATGAAGAAGGGAAGAGAGACTGGGGCAGGACCACGGCGAGCGCTGGGCTGGAGTTCCAGAAACAGAGAAGAGGGGACAGAAGAAACAGCATTTAAAGACACAATGGCAGAGCAAGCTCTAAAACTGAAGCCCAGCGGACTTGAGCAGGACACATGGACAAATCAGAGGGAAACTAAAGAACCCCAGACACAAAGGAAGGATCATAAAAGCATCAGGAAAGGAAAAACACGTTCCTTTCACTGGAACTCGGCAGCAACAACGGTCAGAAGACAGCAGGACGGCATCTCACTCTGCAGAGAAAAGAACCATCAACCTAGAATTGTTGAAATCCACTGCAAAAAAATTTAAGAGCAAAATCAACACACTTTCAGGCAAATAAAATCTGTGACGTTCTGTCACTAGAGATTCTGGAGGAGGAAATGCAGGTTGTGAAACCAGACAGAGAAGGACTGGAGTTGGGAGTGAACGCAAATACTGACCACATGCGGTGACAGCCATGGAAGGCCATTTGAGACCAAAGCAGAGGGAACTGAAATATGCTCCAGAAGCAGCGTAAAGACAGGAGGGGTGACTACAGCCAGTTACAGGGTCGGCAGGTCCTGGTGCCGTGTACCAGTCAGGGCTCTCCAGACACAAAGCGCCAACAGGTGTGTACAGAGGGAGGGAGACACTTTAAGGGACTGGCTCGCACAGCCGTGGGCACGCGCAGTCTGAGGTACGCGGGGTAGACCAGCAGGCTGCAGACCCAGGGTGTAGCTCGAGTCCAAATGCCATCTGGAGGCAGAATTCCTTCCCCTCTGAGGGATCTCAGTCTTCTTCCTCTTCAGGCCTCAACTGATTGGATGAGACCCACCCACGTACGGAGGACCATCTGCTTTTCCAAAGTCTATGAACTTAAATGTTACCTGATGCAAACTGTGCCCTCACGGCAGCATGTGGACTAATGCTTGATCAAACCCCTGAGGACGTGGCCTGGCCAAGCTGATGCGGAAGCCTGACCGTCACACACTGCTTGGAAGGAGGCTGCTAATACGGATGCCTTCCCAGCCTGAGAAGGCAAGCATGCAGGCTCCAAGTCCAGGGTCAGCACCAAAAGGACAGAGAGAGGCACACATGTACAAGTCTCTAACTGGTAAGTGGAAAAAAGTGAAATGAGGGCAAGAAGGCTGAAATACAGAAAAGGAAATGGGGAAGAACTGAGACACGAATAGAAGGTCCGAATCAGGATGAAGGAAATGAATCCAAAAGAAACATCCGTGACTACAGCTCGTGTAAATAATGTACATGAAGCAAATGTTGGCACAACGAGTATTTTGAGCTGAAAGCCACTGACAAGCAGAAAGGCCACCCCGTTTCATCTAAAAGCGGGACATATTTGTAAAGGTGTCCCCTCCCCTCTCTACCTGGAAGGACAGGAACAATCGCCAGAGACACGCTGGACCCTGACCAGCCTGGAGGTGCACCAGCGGGATCTCCATGATGAGACTCCTTTCCCAGTTTGCTCCTGTAGGAGCTCTCAGTCCTCATCCTTCCTCTGGCACTTTGCTAAGGACGCGCTGTCCTCTGCAGAGACGTTGTGGAAGCCCAGGCTGTAACCACACTTTGGGTCGCTCATCGCTGAGCCTCCTCTGAGAGGCATGTGTTAATGAACTTGCTTTTTTCTTGTTACTCTTGTGTTTTGTGGATCTAATTTATGGGGCCCCAGCAAAGAACTTAGGAGGGGAGAGGGGAAAGTTAAGCTTTCCCTGCCATCCGTAAATAAACCAAATGCTTTCATTTAAAGACAACAACTGGCAACAACAAGAAAGAAACCCCAGCTACATGCTTCAAGACATGCATCTAACTCAAAAGGATAGAAAATAGCCAAAAGTAACGGGAGGAAAAATAGTGTGTCAGGCAAACACTGAATAAATGAAAGCTGTTATTGTATCATTCAAACAAAGGAGGCTTCAAGGTAAAAGCAACTCTACAGATAAAAAGAGGCAGTCCAGCGGTGGCAAAAGATACTGTTTACCAAAATGAAATGACAGTTCTGATCTCCTACCTTCAGAAATGGCAGGGCTACAAAGAGACCGCTCCGTCCCCCCAACACTGGGGATCTGACACATCTCTCGGCTGACAGCCGGGCAGGATGTAGATTAAACAGTGTGCGTGTTTTATCTGGTGCATCTGTGCAGACATGGGCTCCACCAACTTCAGAGGGCACACTTTTCAAGTACTCATTACATTTATGGAAACAGACCACGTAGTGGGCCGCTGCGCTAAGTTTCAGTATGACAAAGGCCTGGTATAACAAAGACCTGGTGTGACACAGGTTCTATCAGAATGTGGGACCTCGACGCAAACGCAGGGGCACCTTCAGCTGCTGAGGTGAGAGCAACAGCAAGTGAAAGCTCTTGGGAACCCAGCTCAAGCTGAGTGACAAACACTGGAGCCACTCTGGCTGCGTCGCCCTCGGCCTGGGGCTGAGGCCAGGGCTGCAGGCGGCCTCCGAAGGGGGGCACAGGGCAGGGGAGGTGTGCCAGCAGCACTGACAGAGAACCCAGCAGGTGGCTCAAGGCCTCTGCCGTGCTGACGCTCCGGCCGTCCCCGCTGAAGTCCCCACAGGCGGAAGCAGTGGTTTGGTTCAGGACGATGCGTGTGACTCAGTGATAGCTACTGTCCTGGCTGGGAACTTCTGAGATCACATTGAGTCCAAGAAAGTGATAAACTGAGATACTATTTAAAAACAGCAGCTAGGGTGCTACTGGAGGAAAATTTAAACACTTATGTTAGAAAAGAGAAAAGGCTAAAAACCAATGAGCTAAACACCTAATTTATAACGTTAGAAAAGCAATTGAATAAACCTAAAACAGGAGAGAGACAATAGTAAGTGTAACAGCAGAAAAGAGTGAAATAGAAACACACAAGAGGGAGGATCAACAGAACTGAGCACTGGTTCTCTGGGGAGGCTGGGCCGCCTCACAAACGCTGACACCGGGCCAGGGGAGCAGAAGAATAGCATGAACGGGTGATGTCTGTATTCAACATTTTAGAAGAAATGGACAAATACCTACCAAAAAAAAAAAATCGCCACAACCAACTCAGAAGAAAAGGAAAGCTGCAATAGCCCTGTGGTCATCACAGAAATCAGTCTGCAGTCAACGCCTGCCAACACACAAACACACACACACACACACACACACACACACAGCCTCAGGCCCAGTGTCTTCATTGGCAAGTTCCAGCCAACACTGGACGAGGAGATAAGTGCAGCCTTACAGACTTCCCACGACGGGTAACGGGTGACGACGTCAGCATGGGCAGAGGAAAGAAGCCTTACGGGACAACACCATTCGTGAAGGTACCTGGAAAAATCCTACACAGGATGCAAATGAACGGATCAAACAAAACACAAGAGGGACCACGGCCATAAGGGCTCATGCCAGGAACAAGCCCACTCAGCCTCTGAGGGGCTAGTGTCACTTGTTCCCTGTTACAGACAAGCACCTGTCATCTCAGTTGCTCAAAAAAAGCATCAGCACACTCAACACTCCCTCCTGATTTGAGGAGAGCCCTCACTCCATCTCTGACCGTAATGGTGTCCCCATCTGTCCAAGAGGCTGGAGTCAGCGTCCCCAGAAGAGGATTCGGCTGAGTCTCAAGTCCAGCATTCTGGGCGGGTGGCCCGAGCCCCACCCCTTTGGGTGAGGATGGCCCCCTTGCTCTAGCCCACTTCCTGGCTCGTGCCCCCACGGTCCTTTCACACCGTGTTCTAACCATGCTCGCCCCCCAGTTCTCCCCAAATGCTAGCCAGCCATCGTCCCCATTAAGGTTGGTGGACATACAGAAGTATGCCTCAGCCCCTGTGACATACCGAGAAGCCCACCCCCATTCTAGGTCACACAATTCTCCCGCATGTCTTCTAATAAGCTGCAGCAGTGTCTTCATGGTGTGACTTGGCTGTGGGGGGGCCATCTCACAGGTCCCTGCTCAGACTCCGGGGTACGGGGTCGCATCGTGGCCCAGCAGAATACCCCACACCCACGGCTCTGCAACCGAAACTGCATGATGGCAGTCTTCCCCAAAACACCCCAAAGATTCAGGAGAATGGGTGGGATTGTCTCCACCCCCAGGTTTCCTCCATCACCATTCAAAGTGTGGAGCGTGCTGCTGGTGTCGAGCCCACGCGCCGTGGTGCTGAGCTGACCCTCGGCTAAGTATCACCCACCTGACCCACTTGCCCGGCTCTACTCACCCAGGTGGCCGTAGCCCACCACGTGCTTGGCCCGCGGGCTGAGGCGGGCACGCAGCTCGGTCACAAGGTCGTAGAGCCTCTCCACTGGCAGGGACACGTCATACTTGTACACGTAGCCGTCCAGGCTCAATGCCTCCGTGATCCTTTCCCTCAGGGCCCACAGCGCCTAGGACAGATGGGAGGGGACAGGCAACGTGACACCCAAGGGCAACAAGTGTCAATGGCGATGGGTGTTAGAACTGGGTCCCACACGCTGCCCCAGGACAGCACCAAGTGCCAGCGCCTGAGGCACCGACAGCCCCTTTCTGGAAGGAGACAGGCCTAACAGAGGGCACTCAGGGGCTGGGGGGAGTGGCTGGTTGAGCTGCCTGACAGGCGAGGGGCTGGGAAGGCTGAGGATGGGCCCTGAGCAAAGGTGGGGCAGGGCAGGCAGGTGCCCTGCAGGTACCTGAGGAGCAATGCAGGCAGAGGGGATGGGTCACAGGGCCCTGGGACACACAGGGACACACGGGCACAGGAGCGACAGAGGGTGCTGGTGGCTGGAACAGACATAGTGGGGGATAAGGGGGCCTGGGACCGGGCCTGGGGGCTTGTCATGGCAGTGCTGTCGCTCCACACAAACACATCTGTGGTTCACTTGTTTGGGTTAACTTGTCACTGTGGACACTTGAAGCCATCGTAGGTGGCAGAGAACAGAGCAGCACGCCCGCCACCGCTGTCCCAGCAGGGCCTCTGCCCCGCTCCCGCCCCTCACCCCCCCCACCATTTCAGTAAATGTCACAGCCAAGTTTCTACATGGTCAGGACTCTCCTTTTGTTTTTGAACATAACCAGTGCCATGATCATCCCTAAAGAGAACGACAATTCCTTCCTATCATGGATTTCCCCAATTTTCACATCGATTTTTACAGCCCGCAAGTCACTCTGCAACCCTCTGTAGACACCCAGAGCCCAGCGACATCCTGGCACCGGCCCAGCCACAGGGACCCCCAGCTCACTCCCTGTGGGGCTGTCCTGGCCATGCCCTGCCTCCTGCCTCCTGCCTCTGTCCCACAAAGCAGGGACATCCTGGAACTTGGCAGCTGGAGCCCCTCAGGCCTTGTGTTCCTGCACTGGCATCCTCCACGGCATCTCTTCAGGGCCATCATCCCAACCCCCATCCCTGCCCACCTGGGAGGGAAGCTGCCCCAACCCCCTCTGCATGGTCAGGCTGGGCCTCTGGCCACCAAAGTCTGAGAACTTGGCTGTGAAGCCAGCAGCCACAGGGCTAGCTACCCCCCAGGTAAGAGGTCAGCAGCCCGCCCTCTGCAGGAGGGGCCTCCACACCAGGCAGGCCAGCTCATGGTACTTGCCCTGGCCACCAGCTCTGAGCAGAAACCTGGTCACCAGTGGTGCCCCCAGCTCCTGCTGTCTGCTGCTGGGGGCACTGGGCCCGGGCAGAAGACACGTGGGCAAAGAGGCAGCTAAAGGCTGCCATGCCTCACAGGAAAGCCTGTGCTCTGTGATGCGCTTTGACAGAGAGTCTAAGTCCCTATGCATAACATTTAATAAACATAAAAGTAATTGTAAAGAAAAAGG
Source organism: Rhinolophus sinicus (assembly GCF_036562045.2). Taxonomy (NCBI): domain Eukaryota; kingdom Metazoa; phylum Chordata; class Mammalia; order Chiroptera; family Rhinolophidae; genus Rhinolophus; species Rhinolophus sinicus. The sequence goes on along the minus strand of NC_133751.1, from coordinate 209,496,279 downwards.
TTTAGTAATAAAGTCCATGAGGCTGACCACTGAGACCACTGGAGACCCTGCCCCCACTCACCCTCACCAGGACCTGTATCAGCCCCACCCTCGGCCTGGTCCTGCCATTCCGTGGGGCCTTCCTGCCCCCTGCTGGCCACTCTACACACTGTAGCTCCAGAGACCACAGGGGCCCATGGGGTGACAACGGATCCCAAGGCCTGAGGCCCTGCCCCTCCTTATGTGATGGTAACGATGGCCCCCAGGCCCCTTGCCCCCACCTCCTTCCTTTGGCCTCAGAGGCTGAGTCTTCTTTCCTCAGAAAACGCCCCACCCTCACGACCAGTTCCGCATAGGTTGACAGGCCCACAGGCCTCTGCTTTGAAACCCATCTAGACACCAAGAGTCTGGTTCCAAAGAGATTCTCCCAGCAAAGCTCACATCCACCCACCGCCCACTCCCTCAGCCAGGCGCCTGGCGCCCCCACATGTCAGACAAGTGGGGTGGGCAGAGGAAGGAAGGGCGCCAGCAGCACACACACCTTGATTTTCCTCTGGTCGGTGGCCAGGGTCCCATCGGTCACCAGGCCGGAGCCCAGCACCTGCTCCAGGAAATCGCTCAGCTTCTCGGCATCGTGCTCCGCTCTGGAGCCTGAGGTCTCTATCAGGACGTAGAACGGACTTTCTGGAGGGGCAGAGAGCAAGTGGAGAGTCACCTCTGGTGGCTCTTGTGCTGCCAACAGAGCTCAGGCTGGACCTCAGATGCTTAAAACAGGTCTTTCACTGTGACAAACCATGCTCCCTGGAAACACAGGAACAACCCGATGACGCCGTGACGCCCTCTGTTGGTGCCTGTTGGGGCACCTCACAGGAGGCCACTCTTACCAAACCACAGGCCACAGATGGACCATGGCTGAAGGAGAGGCCACTATGCCTGGGATGGCCCAGGGCAACCGCAAATCCACAAGTGCTAAGGTGAGAAGCACATGCTTTTCACCACAAATATCTCATCTGAAGTTTAAAAATACGTGTATGACTAACGTACTGAGCAATAGCTAAGCTTGCGTTCCGTCGTGGCTATTGTGTATATTTGTTACGTTTCTTGACGTCAGTAAATGAAAACTCACTGACTGTCACTGTTCCTCCTTCTACCTTGAAGTGTCTTCCAGAACAAATGCAGGTTTATCCCACCACCAAGAGGGAAATGTCTTTCAAACACTGGCATTTTTCTTGCTGAAACAGAAATTCTGCGCTGAAATTTATCATGGGTCACACAGAATACTTGAGCGCCTTTAAGTTTTTATGGGCTTTTCTCTATTATAAAGGTAAAACGTGTTTATAAAAGGAATTTGGAAAAGAAAGAAAAGTAGAAATGCAAAATGATCACCCAGCTCGCCAAACATAGCCTATTACTATTTTGACACTAACAAGTCATCCCAGTCTTTCTTCTACACTGGCCACAGGGTGGCCTGTCCTCTGCCTTAAACATTGTTAGAGCAGCTTCTCACACATGACCCAACAACACACAGCACTCCAGTATGCGACCCTCTCTCTACCCAGAGACCCTCTGTCCACCCAGAGACCCTCCATTCGCCCAGCGATCCCCCCTTCTGCCCAGACACCCTCCATCTTTTCAATGGTTGTATATGTCTCATTTCTTTACCACTGACATTTAAGTTATTTCCCATTTTATTATACTAAAAGTAGCATCTCAAGAAAAATTCAGAGCATAAAGATCTTTCCATATTTATAACTGCTATGGACTGAACTGTAACCCCCCCATTCCCATGGTGAAGTCCTACACCCCCCCCCCCAATGGGATGAGCTGGAGATGAAACCCTTTAAGGAGGTCGCTAAGGTTAGGTGAGGCCATCAGGGTAGGGCCTGGCTCCGTAGGCTGGTGCTTCATAAGAAGAGGAAGGGACAGCAGACAGCTCTCTCCTCCTACCATGTGAGAACACAGTGACCAGGTGGCCGTCTGCAAGCCGGGAAGTGGGGTCCAGCAGAAACCAACCCTGATGGCACTTTGATCTCAGACTTCCACCCTCCAAAATCATGAGAAATACATTTCTTTCGTTGAACCCACACAGCCTGTGGTGTTCTGCCAAGGCAGCCTAAGCCCATGGCTGTTTCTTTAGGGTAGATCTCAGAAAGGAATAAAGTCACCGAGACCTACAGCTGCATATTTTCAACCTCTAGGTTCACAATGCAAACTGCCTCCTGGAACCCCGCCTCACGTCATGCGCAACGGTGACAAGGAGCCAGGTGTGCTGCCCTCATTCACACATTCAGAAAAACCCACTGTGGTCCGAGGGCGAACCCATCATGGGGCAGTGCTTCCCAGTTGTGGAGACAGGAGAGCACTTGTGATGAGGGCCTGTGGCTGTTTCAAAGACCCCAGAGTTACAACGCAATATGCCACTCACGGAACTAAGCGCAGGGCACATTTACAACTCACGTAACACAGAATTCCGTGCTCACCCCATCATGGTGACACCTCAACTACAGCTGCACCGACACTGCCCTTCCCTCCTCATCCTTGGAGGACAGCCTGAGCTGTCACACATCAGGTGGTATAGGAGCGGCGGGCACTGCCGGCCATGTGGGGACCAATACCTTGCACCGGGCTGGCCAGTTGGAGGTGGTGCCCGACCAGCTGCATGCACTCAGCATCCATGAACTCGTACGCTGACAGGATCTCGCCCAGCATCCCCTTGCAGCTGCTGAATGTCTGCAAAACCTCCGCAAAGCCCGGACAGCCTGCAACAGGGCACAGCATTCAGGCACACACCAGCCCACAGCCAGGCCCAGACCCTCCAAGGTCACGACTTTTGAAGCAGCCACCAACCCGACTCCCACAGGAGTGGGAGAAGCACTGCCCAGGGAAACACCCACTGCTCAGCCCACAAGTACACTATGGGCATCAGAGGTTAAGGCACACAGCACTCGCTGGGCAGGGCCCCGGTGCCTGGGAAGGCAGTGGGAGGTCAGACGAGACCGGGGATGGCTGCACAAAGGCCCAGAAACAGGGCTGCCCTTCAATGGCTTCATCGCATTTCTCTCACAAGCAGTGCTCAGGTTTCCCCTGGTGCTCATAACTCACTCAAGACACACGTGCTGAACGCCGTGAGGTCGCTTTGGCACCCCAGTGCAGGGATGTGTGGGCAGGTGGGAAGGGCCCGGGACCCTGTGGGGGGGCCACACACGCGGCCTTTCAGGCTCAGGGGTCATGATCCTTGACTGTTCCAGCTGGGAAAGGCACTGACTGACTGGACTGGCAAATTTAGAGCCTGTGGAAATCTCTAGAAGACTGCTGGTTCGCATAACTCCTGAGCGAGGAAAGGAGACTCTACGATGCACCAACCCAATCGAACGAAGACAGGAGGTGGGAAGGAAGTAGGTCGAACTCATTTTTAAAGTCAGTGGAAGCAGAGACCCTGAACCATGGCCAGGAGGGTTGTGGTCGTGAGGGCTCCGTGACAGAAATGCACGTGAGAGGGCGGGACAGCCCCGTGGATGCACACTGATTCGCCCGCAGAATGAAGAGTGTCCCTGATCTTATGCCAAATGACACCATTTCCCTTAGAACCTCAAGTACAAGCTACTTCAATGACAAACTGGGGTGAAAGAAATGAACGAAACCCCATTTTGTTACAGAGTAAAGTGTGCTCTGCCCAGAGCCTGGAAGCCTTGATTCCAGACCACGGCCCGGTCCTGGATCCCTTTGGAAACAGCAAGAAGCTGGGAGAAACGGGCAGGGCCATCCTGTGGGAAGGGCCATCCCCTTCCATCCCCCCATCCCCGGCCCCCGGCACCAATGACAGGGCAGCCAGGTGCACCGGGCTCCCAGCAGTCTCCAGCGGAGCGGGCGACACCCCACCTACCAAGGAACGCCACGTTCACGGCCTTGGGCTTGGGCGGACACAAGATAGACACGGCGGTAATGACCCCCAGGGTGCCCTCCGACCCGATGAACAGCTGCTTCAGGTCATAGCCCGTGTTGTCCTTCCGCAGGGAGGTGAGGCCGCTCAGGATGGTACCATTGGCCAGCACCTGGGGAGGGAGACACAAGCCTTTATGCATCGGTGGCGAGTGGGCGCCCCTGCTCGGGGGAGGCCGACCAACCTAGGGCACCCTGAAGAAGCAGAGCCAGCCAGGAGGCCCCCACCTCACCCCAGTCTGGTCCAGGAATGCAGCGGGCCCCAGGTAGGGGCTTGAAGTCACCCAGTCAGGATGACAGAACTGTCTTCCCCAGAAGGAGTGAAGTTACTCCCTGCCCAGCCCCACCACCCACAACCAGGAGGCTCAGGGCCCAGTTCTCCAGGGAAGCTGGGGGTGGAGCAGGCACACCTGGGGCGAGCAGGGCACACCTGGGGCGAGCAGGGCACACCTGGGGCGAGCAGGGCACACCTCGTAAGTATGACAAGTGACTTACAATAAAAATAACGTGCAGCCAGCCAGAACACAAAGCTATTGGACTCAGTGATTTAGTGGATGGAAGTGCAACGTGCAGCTTTGTGTTTCTTCTGCCCGTGGGTAACGGGACAGAAGGCTCCACATTGCAGAACGCCACAGGTGCGCTACACGGGCTGTGAGGGTTCAGGGAAATGAAGGGCGCCCTGGAGGGTGGTGAGTTATGGAATAACTAAAGGCCAACCGACCCTTGCTCCTTCCCTGCACAGAGACAGCCTGGAAGTCGGCCCCGGTGGAATGTCGCCTGGTCACGGGAACCTGCTCACACGAACCTGCTCACACCCAGAGCGCCTCACGTGGACGGGGAGGTCACAGGCGTACCATCATTCTCTCAGGAAGCCAGGGCATGGCCCTGAGTGGGCGCTGTGTGCAACCCACACGGCCCAGCAGGAACGATGGAAACCTGGGTCTCCAAAGCAACACATGACCCTGCCCGCCAAGGTGGCCTCATGCCCCTGCACTGCCCCCATGGTGCGCGCCACACCACCCAGTGTCCATGCAGTCACGGGCCTCCACAGGCGGAATGAGACCTAAGCCCCCCCCCCCCCCCGCCCGAGGGCACATGGCCTGGACCTGACACGCAGGGGCCTCACGAACACACTGACTTTTGGGAAAAGGTAGGAAGAGTCAACGCCATGGCACTGTGATGGGGGACAGCAGTGGCACACAGCTCACCACTTCCATGCCCAGGACGGTCCCGTGCAGTGAGCCATATCTCAGAAACCGCAGGCCGCCCGCGTTGGTCGCCAGGTTCCCCCCGATGTGGCAGCTGCCCTTGGCCCCTAAGTCCAGGGGCATGATGAAGTCCCGCTGCTCCACGTGCCGGCTCAGCTCCTCCAGGACACACCCCGCCTGGCAAACCAGGATCCCTGCCGAGCAACCAAGCCACCGTGGTGCCCTTGGCTCAGGGCAATGGAGACTCACATGGGGGCCCTGTGGAGTGAACTACCTTGGGACCCAGGCCCAGAAAAAAGCGTGTTCCCTATGCCTCCCCCAGGAGTTAGCTCTATGAGTACTGTGAAAAAGAGGAAAAACTGGTAAGGTGAAAAGAGAAGAAACACACACGCGCTTGTAGAAGGGAGCAGAGAAGAGGACGGCTATAAGGCAGTGGTCTCAAATGGGGTCATCCCGCCTCCAGGGGACATGTGACAAGTCTGGAGACATTTTTGATTGGGGGGTGCTGCTGGCATCAAGTGGGTGGAGCCCAGGGATGCTGCTCGACAGTGCCCAGGTGCCCCCACCACAGACAGTGATCCGACCCCAAAGGTCCCATCCAAGGGGAAAAGACCACAACGGAGCGAGCCCCTGAGCAGGAAGCTCCGTCACACGTGTGTGACCTCATACACCCCAGAAAAGGCACTCACGGCCCAAACACGTCAGTCGGAAGGGGCCACAGTGACAACCCATCCCCTTTCACCTCAAGCCCACCGTGTAAGTCACTAAGTGACCAACTAAACAATACCCCATGTGCACACACCCAGAGGGCCAGGCACAGATGGAGCTGTGCCTGGAGCTGCAGCCACCGGTCCTTTCCTTCCGGAGCCCAGGTTCCCCACTGCCCAGAAGCAACAGGCAGCCCAGCCTCACCAGACACGTCGTGGAAGCTGATGACCTGGTTCATGAGGGCAGTGGACAGGATGATCTCGTCAAAGACAGGGACGCTGCCCCCCACCATGCCCGTGTTGCCTCCCTGCGGGTTCACAGCCAGGTTCCTCTCATGGCAGTACCTGGGACAAGCACAGGTGGGGTATCAGGCCCCTCTGCCCCATGCCCACACCATCGTTCCTGCGGACACGCTCCAGGCCAATGACTGGCTTGAGGGCAGTAATCAAGGACCCTGAGGGGTAAGGATTTGGAGAAATGGTGTGCCTGCCCCAGGCAGGCAGCCTGCGCACATGCACCAGGTAAACCCACCCTGCCAGGTGCGAGCCTCCAGCAATGGATTCTGACAGAGTAAGTGTGCATGTGCCTCAGTTCACCTGCGAGGGAGCTGAAGCATGATTCAATATCAAGTAAAACTTGGGACTACGGTGTGGTCTGAGGGGGACAACTTTCATGCATCAAAAACTGTGCCACTAAATACAATGTGATAACATTTAAAACACTACAGTGTCATAGATACAATGTGATAACATTTAAAACCACCCTGCCAGGTGCGAGTATTTTTCATGCAGAAAAGATACTAACATAACAAGCCAAAATATCATCAGTCCTTATCTTTGGAGGTGAAATTACTGGTTGCTTTTGCATTTTTTTCTGTACGGTTTTCTATGTTTTCCATTTTTTCTATAATAAGCATGATAGTTTATTGATGTAAAAAATCAAAGACTGCGTATTTGAAGACAAGGTCTATTTCTTTCCCTGATGTGCACTACAAGTCTGTAGCCACTCCCACGCCAGGCTGGGCCCTGTGCCCCGAGGTCCTGATGTTCCGGTCCTGAACAGGCTACCAGCTTCGTGGGGTCTGTGCCTTAGCGTCTCTGTGAACAAACTACTGACGAACGACAGAGAACCATGGGCAGACAGGGAGCTGGGGGGCTCCTTACCTGAGGATGCGAGATACCTCCTCCGATGTCCGGGGCCTCAACAGCACCTTGCTACAGCCTGTGACAGAAAAGAGTGCATCATACACGCGCAGGGGACCTCCTGGGTCTATGCTCCCTCCAGGAAGAAGAATGTTCTTCACCAGCACTTTCTCCTTCCTTGGTGAAGTGACCCTGGTCAGTCATCAGTACACCCACAACCCCAAAGACACGAGCGGTCACGTCTGCACTGAGGGGAGGTGGAGGGACCTTGAAGGTGGCTGGGATGCCATGGGCGGGTGGCCCTGCCTGGCTTCCGCACTGCACGTTACTAAGTATCACGTGGGGAGATGCCGTAGATATCCTGTTGCTCCCCCAAGTTCACCCATGAATTTAGCATGTTGCTTCTCCTTCCTGAAGCAGTTCTTAGGATGGCTGCCAAATGGTGATTTTTCTGAAGCCATCCATCCATCTATATTTATTAGCTGAACTTCTACTGTAAGGAGGGGCCTTCCTTCTCTCGTGTGTATTTATTTATTTAGCTCTTTAATCATCAGTGTGGGCTCGTGGGTTCTTCTCTTATTCACAGGGTTACAATTCTTTGCTGTCACGATTTATGTGATGCCCAGAGATGGCCTGTGGGAGCTCCTCCAAGCTAGTCCATCAGCATTCCTAACCACTGCCTCCCCAAGACGATCAAGTTTCTTTCCGCCCTCTATCTTGTTGAAAGTACTTTGAGTAGATGAGAGGAGGCAGGAGAAACATGTGCTCCTCCTATGTCACTGACTCTTCATGGAGCTTTGAGCTCAGGCAGCTGGTGCACAGACATGTGCCAGAGGTGACAGCGGATGGGTGTGATGAGAGGAGAGGGAACTAGGGGGTAGCCCATGCAGCAGTCCTGCATCTGGCCCTAGGGAGCTGCAGTGGGGAGAATGGGCCCCCTGAAAACATATGTCCATATCCCACCCCTCATACCCTGTGAACGTGACCTCATTGGGATTAAAGGGTCTTTGCAGGTGTGAGTTCAGGATGTTGAGATGACATCATCCTGCATGAGGGTGGCCCTAAATCCAATGACAGTTGTCCTTATAAGAGAAAGGAGAGGGAGAGTGGAGACACAGGCACACAAGGGGATGTGGACAAAAAAGGGACTCCACGGAAGTCACCTCAGGGTGATCTGAGGGTAAACCCCCAGCTGGGCAGGTCACAGGGTCGTCCCGCCCAGGCCTATGACTTCTTTACTGAAAGGTTATCTTGGCTGTAAGCAGCCCTGCCCATTGTTTCTGTGCATCTAGGTTCCCACGCCTCGAAATGCCCCCTTCAGACCCTCCTCGTAAAGCGAGAGCACAGTCTTAACTCTCCTGTGCTCCATCCCGCCTGCTTTCTCCTCGTGTCATCTTCCTTCTGTTCCCTCCGTAACCTCAAACGCATAAAGGAAGCTGCAAAGCTGCTATTCTCGGGAGCATCTGCGATCTTGATCCTGGCACGTGCCGTCAGTTTGGATCAAATAAACTCCTACAAAAATTCTCTCCAGACTGGCGTTTCCTACGTCGACAGGGAGAAAACCATGGGATGGATGACAGAGGCGGACTGCAGTTATGCTGTCAGAAGCCAAGGGAGCCACCAGAGGCTGAAGCTGGGAGAGGTGGGAAGGGTCCTCTCCCGGAGCGCCGGGAGGAAGCACAGCCTTTCAGGCACCTTGGTCTCAGACTTCTCACCTCCAGAACTGAGATTCAATTTCTGTTGTTCTGAGCCCCCTGATTGTGATTCTCTGTATCAGTGGCCCCAGGAACCGAACCAGGAGGTGAGAGGAAGCAGTTAAAACACAGGCCTGCCGCAGCAGCCAGAGGACTGTCGTGTCCTTTAATTAACAACTGTCGTGAACCACCAATAAACTTCTATAAATTCTGTCCTCAGCGCATTTCAAAGTCACCAGCAGGCAGCTTTCCCTAGGCATAAGGAAGCCGCATGGGACAGTCACTCCAGGCCCCCCCCAACTTGCGTCGTCCGTGCCCGGCTCACAGCTGATGCTCAGTCACCCCCTGGAGCACGAGGCATGAACAGCCCCCGGCTCACCTCGCACGGTTCTCAGCCAGTCCACGTTTGACGCCTCCAGCTCCTCAGGGTCTGTGACGACCCTGCCGGGGACCATGCGCTCAAAGGCGGCCAGGTCTTCCTCAGACACCACGGAGAAGGGCAGCCGCCGCACAGGGTAGCGCTTGTGGGTCAGCATCACCTCAGGGGCCCGGGAGGACGTGGAGGAGCTGTGTCTGCAAACCAGGGGGCTGGTGCCCACGATCCCCCAAGGGGCGGCGCTGGACATCCACGCCCATGTCTTCTGCTGCACAGGGGCTCCAGGGGTGTAGGCCGCCCGACACCTGAAGAGCCACACAGGCCACCTGGACACCAGGTGGGGCACCATTGCCCCTGCCCTAGAAAGTAAGTGATGGCACCTGTAACACTGGACTACTAGGCGCGACGAAAAGGAAGTAACTGCAGGGCACAGAGCCCGACATGGCCCAGGTGGCCCAGGTCAGGGACGGTCGTGAGGACGGTGGGGACGTGGGGACAGGACCGCTCTGGAGAGGCGGTCGAGGAGCCAAGAGGCAGGCGTGGGAAGCTCTGCCCCAGCTCCCACCTGGGCGTGGCCCCATGCAGGTTCGCCTGAGAATTCACCGTCCTGGGTGTTACAGCTTCACCTTGACAAGGAGTTATCGCCTCTCAGCCCTCTTCCTTCAGAACCAAGCCAGGACGCGGGCGTTACAAGGAAAGGGGCGATGCCACTGAACTGTATCCTTCAAAATGGCTAAAATGGGGGCGCCCGGTGGCTCAGGCGGTTAGAGCTCCGGTCTCCTAACTCCGAAGGCTGCCGGTTTGAGTCCCACATGGGCCAGTGGGCTCTCAACCACAAGGTTGTCAGTTCAATTCCTGTAAGGGACGGTGGGCTGTGCCCCCTGCAACCAGAAACCGGCAACTGGAGCTGAGCTGCACCCTCCACAACTACGATTGAAGGGACAACAACTTGACTTGGAAAAAAGGCCTGGAAGTGCACACTGTTCCCCAATAAAGTCCTGTTCCCCTTCCCCAGTAAAATCTTTTTGAAAAAAATGGCTAAAACGGTACATTTTATGTTTCACGTCTATGTCACAACTTTAAAAAGTGCCGAATGGAAAAGCGGGGCGAAGAAGGCGTTTCTCTGGCTGCCCACGTGGTAGAGGCGGGTTCGCACGACGACCCGCCCCGCACAGCTCGAGGCGACAGCTGACAGGGGATACGTCCCCTCACCTGGCGCTCAGACAGCCTGACGAGCACCTGGGGCGGCGCGAGCTCGGGGACACGCCGAGGGGCCGCCCTCGCGCAGCACCCGCAGCGCCGGGAGCACCGACTGCAGCGCAAGGCGGCCGCTCACGTCAGGAGGGACGCAGGGCGGAGCGCGCTCAGGCCAGGGCCCCGCCCGGACGCCCAACCCGGACCGGGAACTCGGAGCTGCGCTCGTCAGCCCACGAGCGACGACGGTCAGTCGGGCCGAGACCACCCGGGCCCAGGAGGCGCCGCCCCGCTGGGAGGACGCAGAGCGCGCGCCTCCGGCTCGTCCCCGCGAGGAACTCCGGGCGCGCGCACGGCCCGCGCTCTCACGTGACGGGACGCAGCCAGGGCAGGGTCGGACCCGCCGGCGGCGCCCGCGCTCGCCACCCTCCCGGATCAAGCCCGCGGCCACCACCCCGACCTGCAGCCCGCGGCCCCTTCGCTCAGACCCCCGGCGGCCGCGCGCACGCACTTACGTCCGCGTCCCCGTCCTGACCTCAGGGGCCGCCGCAGGCCTCGAGCCACTCAGAAGCAGAGTGGGCGGGGCGGACAGGCTGAGTCTGCGCACTGGCGCCCCGGCCCCCACATCCCTGGTCCCGCCCCGCGCTCCCGGGCCCCGCCCCCCAGGCCACGGGCCCCGCTTCCAGCCCCAAAGCGGGCCCCGTGCTCCCGGGCGCGCCCCGCGGTTCACGGTCCACTGCGGGGACAGCCGGCCATGGCCCGTTCCGCCCTGCAGGAGTCTCAGCACATCCTCGCACCCCCTCCCCGACGGGCCTGAAAGGGTAAAGGCCCACTCCCTCCTGCGGGCCGAGAGGTCTCTGGCTAGCTCCCTAGGGGATTCGCTCCCCCAGGGATTCCTGCCCCCCAGGGGCCTCTGTCCCCGTAGGGGTCTCTGGTCCCCCCAGGAGACTGGCTTTCAGAGCACCGGTGCGCTGGTCCCCGCTCCTGCCAAAGGGCAGACACCCATGCAGGTTGGTGTGCTTTGAAGGCAGCACCCCAGGAAGCTCCCAGAGCTGAGAGCAGCCACAACACTGTCCTGATCAAAGGCCTTGGCAGGAAATCCAGCCAGAGGACCTCAGAGGGGGTTAGGCTCCACCCTCAGCCCCAGCGTGCCCTTGGCCTCTGCCCCCGGGGCACGTGGGAGGGACAAGGTCAGGGGACGAAGGAAACTTGTGGCCTAATGGATATTCCTGTGACATCACTGCAGTGACGGCCCTCACCCCATGGCCCTGGTGCCAGTTCCTGGCGTTGTCCCATTCCCTCAGGGGTGTCGCAGGCGTCTCAGTCCCAGTTCCATGGGGCACCAGGGCCAGGCAGGTACCACCTGCTACCATGGGCTGAATCCCACCCCGCAGGGCACCCTCCCAAAGCCAGCCCTCCTCGAAGCTCGCAGTCCCACTCAGCGCCCCTCCCGCAAAATGCCAGATGCAGAAATGACAGCTTCCTGCCTTGGCCCCGGTTTAGGGGTGGTAGCTGCTTCTGCAGTCACTTTACCTCAGCCCTCCAGTACCCAGAACTGTCAGTGACACTGCTTCCACCTTCCTGACACAGTACCTGGAACTGGAGCAGGGGTCACCTCCCTGTCTGGCTCCATGGGTCCTACTGAGGCATGGCCAGTGCTTGTATGCTCACCCAGTTCCGTGTGTCGTCAGCAAAGCAGACGGGAGGGGTACTCTGGGCCCCATGACTACAGAGAGCAAGAGCATCCACACAGCCCTGAAGCAGACTGAAAGTGCACTGGTGGCTTTGCCAAGAACAAATGGGTCCTTGTCAGGCCACTCACTGAATGCCAATTTCCTCTGGTAACAGTGCACCAGCCGGAATCGTCACCAGACCAGTCCTCAGTACACTGTCTTCACACAGGTGAACTGGGGGTGTTCAGTACACCCTACTGTGCATCCCTGTCAAGGATGCAGTTTGCCTTTGCATCACTGTTCTGGGGGGAGGCGGGGAGAGGACAAACCAGACTTCCACATGGCCCCTCCTGCCTTAATGAGCCTTGCCCCATGAGTCAGTCACTGTGGGAATGGTACCAGTTGTCAGGCCTATTCAGTGACACAGGCCGGCACTGGGAAGATAACCAGACAAATGTCACTTCCCACCCGCCTGCCTGCCATACGCCCTCGCTATCTAGTAGACCAGCGGCATCTTGCACCTGTGGGGATTGGCAGCAATTCAGAACCAGTGAAGCTGACCACCCCCACTCCAAAACAGCTGGCGTTTCCTTTCCCAGGCAGTCACCCACACAAATTGCCGCAGGTGCCGTGGTGGACTCCAGGTCCATGAATGGTTTTCATGTGGAAAATGGGTGAGGCTGAGCCGCTCCATTGTGGTGACCTCATTGGGTTTCTGGACCCTGATCATTAACCCTCTCAAGGAAACATCCTGAGAACTATTTAGACCCCAAAGGGGTCTTGACAGCCATGCCAGTCTTGGAAGGCACTTGAGGCATCCATAAAGCGACCCCAGCACGCTCATCTATGCCGTCCTTCTTGTGAGCTTGGGAACCAACTTCTGACACTATGACACAGCTGAGGGCCAGAGCTCGCCACTGAGCAAGGTGAGGCCCAGGGCCCCATGCAGCCCATGGCCAGCAAAGCATTCTCCTGCAGCTCACCGCACATCCTCTTCACAATTCACCCCAGGACACGCTGACCACCACTGGCCGCAACGCTGGAGTTTTTGCATCCCCCAAATGATGCATTCTCTAACGTTTGTTCCAAAAAATACTTTATTTATTAAACAATATATCCATAATCTATAACATGATCCAAAAATACAGATATACATCTTTACATTATTTAATAAAAAGATTTACAATATTATCTTTCCTTTACAAAGGGAACATAGATAATTCCTTGAAAATAAAATGTAACATTCATGTTAAAGCTGCATCATCTTTTTGGATGAAATGTGGTAAAGGTGAACACCACAAAATACATACGTAGGAAGAAACTTCAAAGGACTGTCTCCTGAATGAGGACATTTTTCTTAGACTTCCCATTTTAAAATTCCTCTCAGGACAGGAATCACTATTCACTAAAAATTGAGGAAACCTTAGCTCTGCAATGACCAGAAATGTCCTGTGATGGGGCAGGCCTTGGCTGTGGCATGTGGGGAAGCTGCTCTGTGGACGTTATTGCTTGAGCAGCCTCTGCCAAGGGACAGGGCAGGAGGCCCAGTGCAGTGTAGCCGTCTGGAACAGCACTGACACACGGCTGGACTTGTCCCCATGCTTCTCAGAACACCCCACTGTTACAGGTGCACACAGCTGTGTTGGGCGTTTGCTGCCCTGGGCAGACCAGAAGCCACTGGCTCTCCTGGCCCTGGCCTGTATCAGTCTCACGTCCACCTGCCTGGGGACCCCAGCCTGCACAGTGGGGACAGTCACCTGCCCGGGGACCCCAGCCTGCATTTTCGGGACAGTCACTCAGGCCTCTGCCCAGCCAACAGCTCCACTAGCACAGCCACAGATGCAGGGGGCTCAGCTAACGAACTGTTTCTATTAGTGCAGCATGTGTCCTCCAGCTGGAGAACTGGAGGCTGATGACATATACTTAGGACAAGGAAAATGGTTCTGCTTGTCCTTGGAACATGACACTTCTCTTACAAGTAAAGCCCACAGATGCAGAGGGCCGGCAGCCTGGGCTCACACGGTTGCCAGGGGGACCGCTGGGCCGACACTGACCCCCTCAACCTGAGGGATGAGGCTGGGTCCACAGCCACCCCAGGATCAGGTATGAGGCCTGGCAGACGGGGGGTCTGGCCTGAATCACACCCTCTGGACAGGGCGGCCAGACCATGTGGAACAACGCTCGGGCGGTGCAAGCAGTGTGGGCTGAAGCCAGGCCAGGTGGCACATTTTCTCCCTGCCAGACAACCCTCAAGTCTTCCTGACTCCTAGATGGTATTAATGGTCGGGAAGGCATGCGATCATCGTGCAAACGTCATCCGAGGGGGACTTCAATTCTGCTCATGGTTTCTGTCTCCTTCAGAGCTGCACGCGTGTGACTTTGGTGATACCGTTCTAACTGGCAAAAATACACACTAGAAACAGACAAGCACAGAAACTTAAAAAGGTCGACACATGGGATGTTACAGTGGCAAGCAGGATGACATCGAACTTTAAATAAAAGCCTAAGACACAGAAGTCGGCCATCTTTCCTGAGAAATGAATGAGGCCTCAGGTAACCAGGTGACGACAAGCAGACTAACCATCCACCAACCTCCATCTACAAACACCACTGTTTCTCCATGGCGACCATGGGTGTGAAGTATTCACAGATGAAGTGCAAATATTAAATCAGTTTCTACAGAATCATCACAAACTTACTATACTTACCTATCTTGTCCATAAAAACTGGTTAAAGAGGGAAGAAAACATTTTTCCACAATTAATTCCCCACGATCGCTTTACACCTGTGTTAACACAGAACTAAGTTACTAAATACCAGCAGCATGCCTTGTTCCTGGCGTGGCTGAGACCGGGTGTGCTGGCGGGTGCTCATTCTGAGGCCACCCCCATCCCTCCTTCCTGAGCAGCAGGAAGGCATCGGTTATGAAAACGCTCATCAGGCCTGGGGACCCACCGGGGACAGGCCATAGCAGCTGCTGAGCCCCTATCCTAACCACCCAGCCCAAGACTAGAAGGGTCCCACATGGTGAACTAAGCCCCCCGCAGTTATCTGGGAACAAGTTCCACTCCCTGGGCTCACTCCAGAAAGGACAGCAATCCAGACATGTCCAGTGCGGACTAAGACCTGCTGAGAACCACAGACACATGTTCCAGCCGGACCCTGGCTGCCCTCTGACATCCCGCTGTCATTGCCGAATATTAACTCATTTGCGGGGCAGTGTGTCCCAGACACAGCTTCACGAGCTCCTCTCTGCCATATTTCCTCTCCTGGGTGAAAGACGAGGAAGTAGGAGAGAAGGATACAGTAAACGAGCCCATCAGAAGGAAGCAGGTGGCTCATTCCTCACAAAGAGAACGCTATTCTTCTGGGCATTTCACATCTGATTCCACGCTGCACCAGGACATGAGGACAGACAGTTCCCGTCTTTCTTCAGGAATCCTCACTTCTCCAAATCATGGGGCCTCGCAGAGTCCAGGGGCGCTCCCGACAGTCACACCAGAGGCACCACCACAAGTGAATCCTAACACCCCAAATGTATGCAATGTCCCCCAACTATTATCCAAAAGACAGCTCAGAATCAGCTTGGTGAATGCTGATTAGACAGGAGGTACACTCTGGTTCCTCAACTTCATTGCAGAACTGCGACTGCGGCACAAGAAACACACACGTCACGTCACATCACTGCCGCCCTCCCAGTGTAAGCTGCTGACCCAGTGCACAACACAAACAGCTTTAAGATTGTCTCTGAGCAGCCTGGACCCACTATCTTCCTGCTATTACAACAACCTCATCTTCACAGTAAAAACGTCTGGAATCCCAGAGAAACAGAGCCTCAGCCCATCTGTCACGCCGGCTCTTATTGGTGCTGGTCGTGGTACCAACGGCCGTCTGCCACTCCAGAGTGTTCACCTAGAAGGCAAAACCCTCAGGGAGGGAAACAGTCCAGATGGCAAAGGTGGTCACTGCGAGGCAGAGCTGAGGTGGGAGGGTGCCCCCGGGCACCGCCCCTCGGTGAGGACAGATGCGCTCACAGTGGTGCTGGGCTGTAAGGGAGCAGCCCAGGGAATACAGACCACACGAGGCTCACACCTCTAGCTGCAAAGTGATGGCAGTACATGCACCAGGCTGGACATCCCAGTGCACCCAGCACTCCCCACGCACATACCCATGGAGTCCCTCGAGCTCCTCATGGGACTGCTGTGCTCAGTGCAGGGGTCTGTACGAAAAGTCACAACAATAAAGTCACTGTGGCAAGTCCCGATGAGATCGCTCCTCTGTGCAAACAGGGCTCAGGTGGGTTCTTGTTTGTTTTAGGAAGTATCCAGAATTACAACTGGCCATCGAGTTATTAAATGTCATTCGAAACAAGGTAGTTTTAAAATGAAGATAAAATATTGCAACGTGAATGAAGGAGTGTGTTAACTTGCTCTTCTGGCCCAGGCGTCAACCTCTTCCTTACTTCTTCTTCCTCCTTTCCTGAACGCATCGGGGACAGAACCTGTGACAAGAAAGGCACAGCAATTGGCCCTTTGTACCCCTCATGCCAGCACTCGGGAGGCCCAGAGCCCATGTCCCCAGGTCTCCCAGGACAGCTGGACACTGGTGAGACAGCACCAGAAAAGACGCACAAACACAAAGCTCTCCTGTTGGGAAAAGCTCCTGAACACACTGCAAGTCTAGCTCATCTGCTTTGAAGTTGAGACATACAAATCAATCAGCGCGACTGCTTTCCTCCTGATCAAGGTAAGAGCTCTTCCCTGTGCCATAACAGGGTCAGCAGTGATCAAACTGGAGACAATCCCAAGATGCAGGCTGGGGAGGGCGTGCATGCTGCACCAGGCAGCCCCATAGCCTCCCAGGCCCGCCCTGCAAGTCTGACTGGCCAGGAAGCTGCACACTAACATGTGCTCCCTGGTGGCCCTGGGCAAGCAAGTCCCAGAGCCTTCGATCAAGGGTTCTCTCAGGTACTCCTGGACCGTGGCAGCCAGTGACAAGGGGACATGCCATGCTGCTTTCCCCTTCAGCCCTCCTGAGCTCCCTGGAAGGAGGCAGCTGATGTGGGAGTGACTGAGCTCGTCCCTGCCCCTGCCTATCCCAGCCGAGCCCCAGAGAAAAGCAACACTCTCCCAGCATCACAATCCCGCAAGGCGAGAACATGGCCGTGAGCTTCCATCTCACTGACAGGGAAGAAGCCTGAGCACGTGCGGATCTCTAAAAAGACCACAAAGAAACCAGGACTAACACAGCCAGGAGGGGGCCCCAGCCTGCCTCCCCGGCTCCATCTAACCTGCCTGTTCCACGCAGGGCGGCTGGGCTGACACAGCCCCCCCGCTCCTCCGAGGCAAAGCTATTTTCCAATGCCTGCTAGACTCTTCCAGCCGAAGTCCTGCAAACAACCCACAGCCAGCACGTCCAAAACCAAACTCAAATCAAACCTCTCTGCCTCGTGTCCATCTGTCGACGCAGGAGCCCCCCATCACTGAAGGAGCGTGCCTGGCAGGGCGTCCTCCTCAGCCTGGCGGGCCGCCCAGCTCTGCAGCTCTGCCTGCCAGGGCCCCGCTCACGGCCGTATCATGGTCCCGTCACCCGTGCCACTGAGCACTGTCGGGGCCTGCTGTGTCACTCACTTCTTAGATGCCCCACACATCCCGGTGCAAGACACGGGGGCGCCCCGCCTGGCTGTTGGCTGCTGAGGACCAGGATAACGCAGACTGCCCTTTGGGGTGTCTGATCCCCGTCTGCACACAAGCAGAGGCATCCCACACACACAAACAAGGACGGCAACACGTCTAATTTTTCAGTTTAGAACATATATACATTTCTAACACAAGTAAACAAACCAGGTTTTTATTTAAGTGAAATCTTAGGAACAACTGAATCCAGGATCAAGAACAGGAGGAGCTGGCTCCCGACCAGACGGCATGCCCACCCTGGTCCCACCTTTCATGCTGTGCTGCTAAGCGCCCCTGGAAGCTTCCCCAGGGGAAAAGAACCCCCATGTCTCGTTTGTACTTAGGATTATCTGGACCTCATCCAAAAGCCCAGAATGGCCCTTCTTCACAACAACAGAAACATCTTAAGTATTATGCAAATATAATAAAAGACACACACCCGGGTGAGGTGGGCAGCAGAAGTCCCTCTGCCAGGTTGGCCTGGAGACCCAGGACCAATGTGTGACAATGGCCTGGTCCCCACAGCCATACCAAGAGTGCCGGGGGTCCCAGCCTCCCACCCGTTCTTGAGGGAAGCCAACGCAGGCAGGATGCCTGGTGGGCAGGAGGAGACAGAGCAGCACCCCATACTAACCATTTTCCTTTGGGTTTCGTGGTCAGGTCCACACAGGCGAAGTGAAACCACTCGATGGGACACTGCAAAGCAGAGGGGACAGCCGGCAGTCAGCGCTCTGCTGTTCTGTGTGCCAGACCCAGAAACAGACAACCACCTCCCCCACCCCCACCTGGCACAAGACCTCGCCCGAGGGCCCACAGTGGACGCCAGTGTCCAGGACCCCCATCTCAAGGCCCCACGTCCTGCGGCAACACCCGCCTCGCCGTGCCCCGACACTCACGTCTGGATTGTCACAGCCTATCATCTCCCCATAGGACACCTGGTGGCACAGGCAGTAGGTGGGCTCGTTCGGGTCCACGGGCATGTCCAGCACGTCAGAGGGATGCACAGACAGGATGGTGTCGGTGAACTCAGACCTGGGGGGAGACGGCCGCAGTGAGCAGATGGGTGGGGACACGCCGCCTCCCACAGTGCCAGGTAAGGGCAGAGGGGCAGCGACGCTGACAGGCTGCAAAGGGAAAACCACTCACCTCACAGCCTGGAGTCCAGGACCACTCTAGGGACATGCATCCATCCCGTCTTGGTCCCTTCACCTGGACAGGACCTGCTCCCAGGGCTCCCTCCCCCAGCCCCAGGTTGACCCTCCTCGGCCTCCTGGCGGCCCTCTCCCCCTCTGGAACATGTCACCACCAGCGAAGCCCGAGAACCCTGTCTGGATCCCACCCAAGACGGGTCCAGGTGTCTGAATGGCCCTGCCTTCACCAGCTCTCTCCTGGTCCCTCCCATGAGAAAGGCTGGCATGTTCCCACCACACATCCCCACGGGCACCTTCATTCACCCCAAAACCCACAGAACCCATCAGCTCCCCTCACATTCCCGAACCCACCACCACCCACCCATCACCGGGGACACTTCTGACTGCAACCACCCTCCCTGCCCACCCCAGTGAAGCAGGTCTGTCGCCATCCACCCCTCAGCGCCCCTAACCAGTGGCGAAGCCAGGATCCCACCATGCCTACATGCCCCTCCGGGCCGCAAACAGGTGGGACAGTGGCAACGGACGTTCACCTGTTAAACGGAAGGGACTGGGGCATCGACTTTTTATGTGTTTCAGTATTTTTCAAATAAAGCTGCAGGCCACCTTCGACAGTACAGTCCTATCAGTACAGAGAGGAAATCTTCTGACCATCCCCCAAAACCAAGAACACACGTGGTAAAGGGAAAGTAAGCAACAGTGGCCGGCAGGACAACTCAAATATCATGACAAGAGTAACATGAGGAGAGTCTGTTTCCAAAGGGAATCGCCCCCTCCTTTTCCATCGACCTATTGAGAAAGGTCGTGCAGGTTTGCGGTCATGTCCCAGGCCTCATACTGCCCCCAGGCTGCCACGCGGTCCCAGCAAACATGTTGCCCCCCATTCGTGCCCCCCCACACCCCCGGCAGGAGTGCTGCCTGTGAGGGCTCCAGGCCAATCTGAGTCTCTTCCCTCTGCTCTGTCTCTGAGGACAGACAGGACTTTCTCTTTATATCTGAAAACTGTCAGTGTCACAAGTGCCCTATCCATGTGCTGTACCACTGCTCCAGGCAACAGTCACAGTCATCCTCAGGCTAGGGCATTGGTTCCTTGCCACCGCTGAAACCTAGATTTCTCACCGTGGCTGAGACTGTCTCACCCACCCGCTGGCTCTGTCCTGCCTCCCAGGTGCACATGCTGAGGGTGATCAGGCAAACCCTCTAACAGTCACACTGTACACAGAACGCTGTGCTGCTCTCCATGCTTCACCACTGACTTCGTTTCAGCTGCCAATTGACTCATGCCTGTCACCCTGGGTTCAGGGTGGCAGCAGGAGAGGCTGCTGGGGCCAAGGGACCACCTGGCAAGGACACCACTCAGACTGGGGATCGCTCCTGCATCACCTACTCTCCAGTCTCACCTAGGGGGCTCCAAGGTGGTGTCCCTCCAGGGGTGGTGGGTGCTGCTGCTACCTCCAGAGGGAAGCACCAGGATGTCACGAGCAGGCTGAGCTCACGAGGGCCTTTCCTGCTTGCCATGCTTGTCCCTCGGGCAGGCCGGGTGATCTTACCATCTGCACTACTTGTTGTGGCCCTATTGGGCTAATTTCCCTGAACATGGCAGGCATCCCTCACCAGGCAGTGCCAGGAGACCCCTCCCAAACACTGCAGGTAGCTTTGAGATTCAGGGGCTACAAGAGGAACTGTCCCGTGTCCACATGCAGGCCCTGCCTTGCCAGAGAGCAGCACTGCCAGGCAAGTTCCTCAGGCTGCGACCGTGTGTCCGGGCAGCCACAGCTTGGGGCTCCGCAGACAGAGAAGGAGGACAGCTGCAACATGCCACACTAGGAAAGCCCCTGCCAGCCCGGGCACGCCCTTCAGAATCTCCCACCAGGGAAGACAGAACCTGTAACACACCACACACTGTGAAGCCACTGTGCTCACGGGACACAGGAGTGTGTGAGAGCTCCAGACCCAGGGACAGAGTGGGCTCCCCACGCACATCTCAGGACTGCATCCTTGGAGCTGTGCCACCCGGTATCCCACAGGATCCAGGGTGAGCCCATCGGTTGTCGCTCAAGTCACCCATCTGACCCCGTATTGCCCTTGCGTTCTCGAGCCGCCGAGGTTGGGTGGCGGGACAGTCTCAGGACAGACCTCAGCATCTCACGTACCCCTCGCTTCAGCCCATCTCTGGCTGTTCAACATCTGCAAAATGACAGTAACAGCACCACGACTCAGGGTGGCCGTGGA
Organism: Rhinolophus sinicus; assembly: GCF_036562045.2. NCBI lineage: Eukaryota > Metazoa > Chordata > Mammalia > Chiroptera > Rhinolophidae > Rhinolophus > Rhinolophus sinicus. Next base: position 209,475,308 of record NC_133751.1, on the reverse strand, counting down.
CAGGAAATGGATTCACACCAATATGCCAGATGCAGCCCGACCCACTGACCATAACACAAACGTCTTCCCCTATCATCGGCACTGGGGCAGCCACCGCCCCTCAGCGCCGTTAGACAGCACTCACCAACACGCACACTGGCACGGCTGTTAGAAATAGCTGCGTGCCCCAGCCATGTCAAGCGTGCCAGCGGGGACGGCTGTGACACATGTGGTGTGGGTCATCACTGAGATCTGAGGCACAGCCAGGCACACATCCTGTCTTGTCCCCTCTGGGAGTGACCTCAGGTGAGGAACAGACAAATGAGAATGCCTGCTCCTCCCCAGACAAGGCCCAGGCTGCCTTCAGGTCCTGGGCAGGACGACTGGGAACACAGCTGCCACCACGAGTTCAAAAAGAAACCCAACAAATTGCTAAAACCACACTTTAAAGACAGTGGAAGACTGAGGAGTGATGGGCTGGGAGCCCTAGGGTGGAGAGGGAGCGAGCAGGCCCTGCATGTCCTGGGCTTAGCCGGCGGCACTGACACGTCAAGACCCTGCACGCGTGGTGGCTGGACCCCACAGTGCATTTACTGAACCCAGGGACCACGCAGAGGCTGCAGGGTGATGGAAAGGCAGAGTGAGATCCCTGTCATGTCCTCGGGGAAGGGGCCTACCTCCGACTTGGCCAGCCCGCACTCCCAGACCTCCGCAGACTGTGGAAGCAGCATGGACAGGAGGCGGGAAAGAAGGTAAACATGGCCAAAGCACTGACTGCCCTCCAGGCATAAACGGTATGAACATAAAAGGATGAAAAAGGAAAAAGAGACACCATGCAAAAACTCATCATCTGGACAGCTGGAGGGGCTATAGTAATATCAGACAAAGTAGACTCCAAAACAAAGAATATTAGAAGGAATAATGAAATAAATAAATTTCATAGTGATAAAGGAGTCGATTATTTTTCAAAAAATTAAATGTATATGTAGAACCAAATAACAAAGCTTCAAGATAGATGCAGCAAAAGCAAACTGAACAGAAAGGAGAATAGACAAATCCATAACTAGAACTGGAAATTTCAACAATCCTCTTTCAAAAATTTATAGAACTAAACAGAGTATCAGTTAAGGATACAGAAGACTGGGACAACACTACCAACCACGCTATCAAACGGACATTTAAAGCACACTCAATGTTTTCCACCCAACAACAGAAAAACATACATTCTTTTCAAGTGCATATGAACATTCAGCAAGACAGACCGTAAACCATAACACAACTCAAACTCAGTCGATTGCAGAGGATTTCAACTATAGAACATTCTCTGATCACTGCAAAATTAAAATGGAAATTGAAATCAGAAAACTACATGGAAAAATCCGAATTACCTGGAAACTGAGAAACATACTTCTACATAAGCTGTGGGTTAATGAAAAACCACAAAGGGAATTTTAAAATATTCTGAACGGAATAAAAATAAAAATACAACTTATCTAAATTCATGGGATGCAGTAAAACAGAAATTAGAAGGAAATTTATAGCTTTAAATATTTACAAAAGAAAGAAGGTGAGAAAATCAATGATCTAAGCTACTTTTACCTTAAAAAGCTAGAGGAAAAAAAGCAAAGTAAATTCAAGTTAAATAGTAGGAAAGAAATAATAAGAGCAGAAATAAATGCAATAGAAAACAGAGTGAAAAAAAAAAATTCAATGAAACCGAAAGCTAGTTCTCTGAAAAGATCGACACAAAATGAAAGAAGACATAAATTACCAGGCCCAAAAGAGCGGGCATCTGTACAGATCCTACAACATCAGAAGGATAATGTAATATTATAAACAACTTGATGTCAATAAATCAGACAACTTATAAGAAAGAACAAATACTTGAAAGACACAGATTACCAAAACTGACTCAAGAAGAAACAGAAAGCAGGAATAGTTCCATAACTGTAAAGAAATTGAATTAGAGCATCAAACCATGAGGACATCTGCAAAAGAGGATGTCTTAGTGTATGTCAATTATTCCTTAATAAAATAAATCTCAAATCTCAAAGGTTCAGGAATGCACACATGGGAGACAGAACTAGGAAGAAAGAATAGGAACACACAATGGATAACTGAGGACGGTGCCTACTTGGGGCAGGGGGAAGTCATGGTTTCAACGGGTACATGAAAGGCTCCGGGCAGCAGTCAGACTGACCAGGCCGTGCCTCTCACAGCGCTTCATTAAACTGCCCGCCTGTTCTGTGTGCTGGTCTGTGTCTGGGTGCTGTTTCACAATGCAAAAGCTGCCATGTGCGTGTTTTAAAAGATGAAAGTTTAAACACCGGGTTTTATAACCAAAACCTTTCCCTTTTTGTCAAGAACTAACTCTTCTGACCTCTCCCCATAACTGTCAGAATCGTCTAAACAGAAGTCACCCGGCATTCTACCATTTTCTCTTCAGTCTAAATACCACTTCTGGGAAACAACACTACAGTACCTGGGAGTGGGGAGTAGGTAGGAGAAGGCTTTAAATGAAACATTCTCAAGTTTAAGTTAAATGACATGTGTATTTAATAAACGTAGTCACACAATTTAATAATATGTACAAAAAATATATTTATATATGAAACGATCAACAGATATATAGTCAGCTACTAAAGAATGGCTTAGCTTGAACTGTCACACACTGTTGTGTCACTCGAGAGGCAGGACACACAGGGGCTCAGAGAACGAGTTGTGGGGCAAACCCGCCGCTCCCGCACACTGGCTGTCAAGCTCGGGCAGGTGCCCTCCCTGGGAGCCACCGGTGACAACGCTGCTCACATCGGGCTGCTGTGAGGACTGACAGACCAACACCCGTACAGCCCGGAGAACTACAGCACTTCCTCAGGGGTGGCTGTCACTGGTGTTCTAGACCCTGACAAACACTAATGGTGTCTGGGGGAAAGAGAAAAGAAAAACAGCCTCTCACCCTCCTTTGTGCTTCTTCTTCTTTGGAGTGTCTTCTTCTGAGGCCCTGCGGCCTCGGCCCCGGGAGCCTTTCTTTTCCTTCTGACCTCGACCTTCTGGAAGACAAGAAAGACTGCAATTATTTTCACAGAATTCACTAAAGCCGGACTAGATTTACTCAAATATGATATTTACCGTACTGTTCCTAATACAATTATCAGACAAAATTCTTCGAAACTCTCGAGTTAAAAGTAACAAAATAAGGAAAAATTAAGACTTGCTTTTTAACCCTCTTCCTCCAGAGCTTTCAAAGTCACTGCCCTCCATCTTGTCCTTGAGGTCTGCTTCGAAGCGCGCCAGGTCTGCGTCGAGCCTTCGAATGTGCTTGTCCACCTGCACACAAGGATGCTCCAAGTCTTACTTAAAAACGAAAGCAAAGACCTCAGGAGTCACAAACACACTGCAGGCCAGCCGACAAGCATTCTATTGCCCTTTAACTGAGTCTTCTATTAAAAAAAGCTCTGCTAAGACGAGGCCACGATTTCACAATGTAGGCAAGGGTCTTCTCTGATACCCCAACAGAATAAACTCTACTCAGGAAGAACCACGGAGGAAGCAGTGAGACACAGACTAGCGAGGGGCAACGGAAGGGGGCGAGGGCATTTCATGTCGAGCCCTAATTTAAAAAGCTGAGGAACGGACGGGTTCTTAACCAGAAAAACCCCAAAAAAGGAAAACAGACAATTACTCTAGTGCTTTAGGCACAGGGTGACCTGGAAGAAAGAAAGAAAGCAATATGGTCAGCGCAATGGGCCAGGGCAAGCACGACTGCTCCTGGGGGAGGGACATCTATGAGGGAGCAGCACCACGCACTCCCTGACCCGGGGACTCCTGGCAACCGACCCATCCCCAAGTCACAGCCACAAGGGAGGAGTGACAACACCCTTCCGTGTCTGGAAATGAACTACAATCTTAAGTTCATTATGCTTCAGAGATAAAATCTGACTTACCGACAACTGATTGGACCTAACTCTTTAGAAAACAGGCTGCTTACTCTAAAGATGCAGCACTTTGGGGGTCTCCTTCTAGAGCATCCTTTCTCGAATACAACTTAATTCAGGTTTTGAAAATACCACTGTGGTTTTATTGGGGAGGTGGGGAAGGGCATTAGTCAGGTGACCGCCGGGAGGCCAGCAGAGCTTGGCCATACGACCTCACGTGCCCCGCGTGAGCTGCGTGAAGTTTACTTGAGAGGAAACAGGACATAAGCAATCCTAGGACTCTTCCTAAAGCTGACCGAAAGGGTTAAAACACAGATACAATGGATCAAAACGGACGGTCTCCCCAGCCAAGTACACAAGCCAGCAGGCATAGGAAACAAGACATGGTAGCGGTCCCGGTGAAGGACCCCCCGATTTGAGCTTCCTCTGGAAGCATCGCTCTGCCCGAGCCTGAGCGGCCTGCGCCTCCATGCTGCTCACCATCTCGTAGGTCTGCATGGCCAGCTGCACCTTGTCGTCGCTGTACTCCTTGCACCTGGTGTAGGCGCCCTGGATGCGCTGCAGGTGTGCCACGCGCTGCTCCGGGGACAGTGTCTTCACCGTGGAAACATACTCCGCAGCCAGCACGTCGATCTCTGCCTTCTTGTCTGGGACAGAAACGGTGAGGTTAGGCCCACCCCACGCATCACACACGCTCGCCAGCATGGTGACAAACAAGGCCTCACAATACCAAGTTTCAGCAAAGAAGAGACCGTGCACACACGGAGCTGTGCATACACTGCGACCAGGACGACGTGCCCAGGATGGTGCCAGCATATGACTGCTCTCCCAGCGAATGCGCACCGTGTACTCCCTGATTGTCAAGAGTCCCTGTTTAAAGAATAAAGCATGGGCAGAACACATACAATGCTTAGCTCTTTGGTTCAGAGGTGGGGAAGCGACTACCGCAGGTGGAAAGTCAGGGTGGCAGCCGCCAGGGGTCACACAGGTTTCCAGATGCTAGAGGTGGAGAGGCTCACTGGGTGATATTTGCTAAGCAATTTCTAAATGTTCATGCTTATTTCGGATGTAAATGCTGTATTTCATAATAACAGAACTCTCCGTGTTCGCTAGTAAGGGTGCTGCACCTTAAGTGAAAAACCAGCTGTTCCAACAAGGAAAACAGAATGAAAATTACCCACGTTCACCTCCACAAAATGTAACATCTCAGGGCTAAGGGCAGCCCAGAACTTCAAAGCAGGGAAAACATCACATACATAGAGGGGAGGGCTCCCAATGGCCTCCGATGTCTCAGCAGCAACGGAAGCTAGGAGCCAATGCAGAATGCCTGTCAGGTGCTGGGGAATGGCTGTTGGCTGGCCAAACGGTTAATCGAATATGAGGCTACGACACACACATTTGCAGACATGCAATCCCATACACCCTTTCTCAGGAGGCGACCAGAGATGAGGATCCTTCAAAACAAGAAAGAGGATGTTTAGGACCCAGGAAACAGGGTCTAGACAGAAAAGGAGCAAAGGGGAGGCTGTGAACACCCAGGGCCATGCCTGTGCAGGCCCGAAACCAGCAGCCCGGGTGGACCTGCAGAACAACAGGCTCCTGGGGAGGTCTCTGTGCGGAGTGAGCACAGACCCGGCGGCGAACCTGGTGCAGCAGACGCACTGAAAACACGGATGTGTATGGAGTGTGAAAAACAAAGCCAACACATAAAGCAATTAGGAACTCCAAGAAAAAGTTACTCAAAAAAATCCCGTAAGCTCAGCATGTGGTGTGGCTCGGCCGGCTGTAAGCCACCTACCAGGTGGTGCCAATGGAGCTGCCACCACTGGTCCAACACAACTCAAATTCACTGGGAGACGGGAGAGGAGGCGAGCTGCATGAGGTGGGTGGGGGCAACTGCAGAGTAAGTTCATTTTCCATAACAACCGAACAAAGTCTAAAACTGAAGGTTAATAGAAAAAGAAATAGCAGCAAAATGTGAGGCTTAGAAACAGGAACTTAAATATCAAGAGATCAAAAGCACTAATTTTTTTAAACTATACACACATAGTTTGAAATTAGAAACTCTTTTAAAGGGAAGACAAGGTCACAAATATTTTGCATGTAAGGAGGGGATGATACTTATAGAGATGTGATTTAAAGATGTGTACGAATCCAAGGAACAAAGCTTGACTTAAAGTATCAGCACTCTGGTGAAGACACCGTCCGACACCCACAGCCGAGGGCGAGGCTGCGGCCCCTCTGCACCGGGTCCCCTGGTGGCTCAGTGCCACTCCAGTACCTGGTGCCACCTCTCCCTGGCTGTACTGAAGGCCAAAACCCACCTTCTGTCCTCTGGTCCAGCTCTCGCATCAGCTGGAAGTTCCTCTGAAGTTCACAGGGAAGGTTCTCAATACCTGAAACACACAGACATGGAGTTCTCAGTAGCAGCACACAGACCTGCCCTCTCGAACTTATAGCTAAAGCCTGGAGATAATAAGCCCACTTTGTCTTCTGTTTCTGTTAGGGTTTGGGAGCACAAGGATTAAGAAATCTTTTACGTAGGGACAAGTGAGTACCAAACACTGCTAACAGGCCACTACACTTCAGAAGTTGTCAAAGCTGGAGAAGTTGGAGGTGAACTTAGAAATAAGCTATGAGCAGAGGCTGAGAAGGTGGCCGTGTGAGTCTTTTACACCAAACCCCTGCCCACAGCCAGCCCATCCCAAACCCTGGAGTCTTCCTTGGTTTTCTCCTTGACTCTGCAAACCAGTGCACTGCTAGCACAGACCAGTGCTGTTGGGCAGAACTTTATGCAAGCATGGAAATGTGCTCTGAGCTGCCCAAAACATGGGCACTGGTCATATGGGGACACTGAGTGCATGAAGCAGGGCTAGTACCACTGAGGGACTGAATTCCTAATTAAGCTCAAGTTTAATTCATTTCGAGTTAAACAGGCCATGCTGAACGGCACATGCTGAGGACCTCGCCCCACGCTGCTTAGCCTGCACAGCCATCCTCCTAGTGCAGGCCAAGCTCCTCCCAGCCTGCACAGCCTCCACAAGCCCCTGACTGGGCTCCTGCATCAGGTCTCGGCCCCCTCCACACTGCCCACCGGCCAGTGGCCAGCGGTCATTTTAAAAGCTCAACCTAATGTTTCAAAGCCACTGCTTAAAGCCCCAGCGTTCCCCAGCTCACCCTGAGAGCCGCACGAAGTCCCAGCCCTGCCCCCGGACTCCCCAGCCTCCTCCCCCCCTTCCCGACCTCCTAGCCCTGTCCTACCACCCAGGCCTCTGCAAGACAGAGCCATCCCCTGCTCTCAAGGTCTGCTGGGCTCCTTCACGACCCTTAATCTTGTGAAGTTTCTAAAAGTACTTCTGCCCATTTGACAGTTAGGTGTCAGGAAAATGAGGATTGTGTCTGTTTTCCTGGCACACAGCAGGTGCTCGAGGAGTGAGCATGTGCCTACATGATGTGACTCAGGTTCCTCAGACCCTCCCACAGGGCCCACTGGGCAGGCAGCGGGACACAGGAAGGCAACTGGCCATACTTCCTGCCTGGGTACCGGCCTCTTCGGTGACAATGCGGGAAGTCTAACCCTACAAGTGCTCAGGATGGGCAGGCAGAGCACAACAAATGGACAGGACTGGGCGACCTCGAGGAAAGCTGATCCCCACTGTCTCCCCCAGAGCAGGGGCTCACTCCCTTCAGCAGCCTCGGGTGGGGCGCCCAGGCCCCAGTGACCACGACTATCCCCAGTGCAGCACAGGGATCCAGAGCCACCCAGTCCAAGCCCACCCAACATCCCCCCAGGCCATGCCCCGGCAGGAACCAGACAGCCAGGGTCCGAATGTGCATGCCCCTGATAAGCACCTCAGCCTCTGCGAAATGAGGGGCATAACCATCTGCTGAGGAGTGGTCAGGAGGGTCCATCCTGAGCTACAGGTAAACAGAAGGACGCCTGCGGAAGGAGCCTCAGAGACGTTGGCCATGAACACCTTAACGAGCCCGGTAAGTACACCCGCGGAAAGGCAGGCACCCTGGGAGGCCCTCCACGCCAGCATCACCTCCCCGTCTTGCAGATGCACAAGCTGAGGCTCAGAGCCAAGAAGCGAACCCCGGGACCCCAGGCACGGAGCCCCAAAAGAGTCCAAGGGAATTGGGATCACTTTCTTGGACCTGAGCAGTGGGGGCGGGGCCGAACTGAGGAGGACGGGGCCTAATCGGGGAGGGGTGGATGCGGAGAGGGTGGGAGCTATCGAAGGAGGGCGGGGCCTGGGGAAGACGGTGGGGCCAAACCGATGAGGCCCCGAACCAAGGAGGGTGGGGCCTCACAGGGGCGGGGCCCGATGAAATGGGCGTGGCCTGTCAGAGGAAGGCGGGGTCTAGTCCAAGGGGCGGGGCCACCCGCGCTGGGCCCGCCCCGCCATGACGCATATAGAATTGGCGCGGCCGCGATGGCGGGACCCCGTGCTGCACACACCCCCCCGCGCGCGCGCGCGCGCTCCCCTCCTTCGTACCCGCCCCGCCCCACGCGCGGCCCCGTCGCCCCCGGGAGCCCCGTAGTCTCCACGACCCCCGGGATTCGCGCGCGAGTCCTGACGTGCGGCGGGGCACGGCAGGCAGGGCCCTACGCGGGCGGCGGCCCAGGGAGCGCGGGGGACGCTTACTGTCCAGGTAGTGCTCCAAGTACATGGCGGTCGCCATCTTCTTCCGCGGCCGCGCTCTGGGTCTGCGCGAGCGGGCGGCGCCGCGATAGGCGAGGGGGCGGGGCCGGTGCGTTCACTATTAATGAAGCTTGCGCGCTGATTGGCCGGCCGGCGGCGGCGGGTCGCTGGCAGGGACCGCCCCCTGCTTTCCGGTCGGCTGGGTGCACGCGGCGCCGTGCGGGTGCGGCGCTGGGGTCCTCGCGGGGCAACTGCAAGATCTGGGCGCTCTCCTGTCCCCGGGCGCCCGCCCACTCGGCAGACCGACTCTGACACGTGGCTCGGGAGCCTACGCCCACTCCTGTATGGGGTTGGACGCAGAGTAGGTGCCTGCGAAGAGTGACAAACGTGTTCCAGTGGACGAGAGGGTCCCCGAAGTGCACCGGATGCGCGCAAAAAAACGGGGAGACGGGACACATGTTCGTGGGGCTTAAGGCGGTGTGTGGGCCAGCGCACACGTTTCTTCAGCGCTGGCTGCTCCCAGGGCTCCTCGGAGAAGGGGTTCTGCGGGACCTCTGCCCGCTCATTATGGACAGCTGGCCATTAGTCGGAAGGGGTCTGGGCCCGCAACCACACCCCCTCCTTGGCCCCTGAGATTAAGGGAGTTGGTCCTACAAGTGGCGTACCCTGACCGATGAATGAGCAGTAGTTTCATTATGGAAAAATGCATTAAGATGTACCCCCCCTTACTGAATTCTTCGCTAAACCCCAAATATTTAAAAATGGAAGCGTTTTCGTGTTTTGGCCAATTGTATGTTCACTATAAAAATTCAAACTATACAAGAACTTATAGTTTCCCCTCCCGAGGGTACAGGACTGTGATAATCTTGTTCACCTTTGAATCCAAGTGGTAGTTTGGGTGCATTCTTTTCTGTCTGCATTTAATCCTTGATTAGAAAACGTGCACACACGCATACGTAATTTAAATACTGTCCACCTTTTTTATTGTTTTAAGTGGCTAGGTTTTTTTAATAGACTTTATTTTTTAGAGCAGTTAGGTTTGCAGAAAAAATTGAGATGCTAGAGTTCCTATATACTCCCTCCACACCTATAGAGTTTCCCCTATTATAAGTATTTTGTATTGGTGTGGTACATTTACTAATTGGGTGAAACAATATTGATACATCATTATTAACTAAAGTCCATAGTTTACTTTAGGGTTCACTGTCATACAGTTAAGCATCCACCATTACAGCATCATACAGAATAGTTTCCCTGCCCTCAAAATTTCCTGTGCTCCCCCTATCCATCCCTCTCCCTGCCCTCCCCCACCCACACCTATAGATTTGCCTTTTCCAGAATGTCAGTTGGATTCACACAGTATGTATGGCTCCTGTCACTTAGTAATATGCATTTAAGTTTCCTCCCTGTCTTTTCATGGCTTGATAGTTCTTTTCTTCTTAATGCTGAATATTTCATTGTCTGAATGGACCACAGTTTGTCCATTCACCTACTAAAGGACATCTTGATTGCTTCCAAGTTTTGTCAATTATGAATAAAGCTGGTATGTTGTTTCTTTCATACAGGCTTTTGTTTGAACATAATATTCAATTCCTTTGGGTAAATACCAAGAAGTGTGAATGCTGAATCACACTGTAAGACTACATTTGGCTCTGTAAGAAACTGCAGACTGTCTTCCCAAGTGGCTGCACCATTTGCACACCCCACTCCAGAAGGTGACTGAGAGTTCCTGCTGCTCCACATCCCCTCCAGCATCTGGTGTGGTCACTGCCCTGAATTGTGGCTATTCCAATAGACATGTAGAGGTGCCCCATTCTCTTTCCACTTCCCTGAGAACATGATGTTGGGCACCTTTCACGTGCATATTTGCCATCTGTATTTGTCCTTTGGGGAGGTGTCTGTTCAGATCTTTTGCCCCTTTTTTTCAGTTGGGCTGTTTGTTTTCTTACTGGTGAGTCATACTATCCACTTTTTCACTATGTACATCTTTCACTTTATGTGCTTCATGGATTCTGGCCATGTTTTGCTCAATTCTTCATCTTGTTTGCTAGATGTATTTCTTTGTGTCACTATGCCACACTTTAACCAATTCCTTACAAATGTACAGTGTTTCTATAAGCAATGCTCTGGACAACACTGGTTTATATAGAGGTAGGGACATATAGATGTCCCAGTTACCTATTGCTGCATAATAAACTTAGTGTTTTAAAAGAACTATTTTGTTACAGCTCACAGTTTTTATGAGTAAGGCATCCCAGCAGAGCTTAGCTGGGTGATTCTCCTGTTCCTTTTGATACCATAGAGATGACTGGGGTGGCTGGGAGGCACTTTGGGTCAGAGTGCCGACATGTGGCCTCTCCAGCACTGCGGTCCCAGGCAGTAGTACTTCTTCTGTGGCCTCTCGGGGCTTCCAGAGAGTTCCAGGAGGCCCCAGTGGAAGCTAGAAGACTCTTGTCGCAAGACATCACCTCACTACATTCTATTGGTCAAGCAAGTCCTTAGTGCCAACCCCGATTTGAGGGGAGGGGAAATTAGACCCCACCTCTCAATGGGAGGAGTAGCAAGGATTGTAGCCATCTTTAATTACCACATTGCCTTTGTTCTTTCGGAAATATTCTTAGAAATGGTATTGCTGGCTCAAAGAGTAGTGTATGTTCTAAGTGCTGATACTTTTTTTTTTTTTTAAGGAGAGCACAACTCACAGTGGCCCATGTGGGGATTGAAACGGCAACCTTGGTGCTATTAGTACCACACTAACCAACTGAGCTAACCAGCCACCCCAGTGCTGATACTTGTAAATGAACTGACACCCCACTAAGGATGTTTCTACATTTTTGTTAACCCTCGATTTCATCAGGCTTTTTTTTTTTTTCAATCAGGCTTTTTTATCCTTGCTAACATGATAGAAAAAAAATAACCAAAAAACCAACCTTGGTGTTTCAATTTGTATTTCATTTTAAGTGAGTGTAAACATGTTTTTACAGATTTGTTGGCTATTTGCAGTTTTTCTATAATTTTCTTGATGTCCTTTACCCATTATCCATGGAGAAATTGGTCTTCTTGCCTTTCATCTAAAAAATAACTATTATCATAGAGAATAAATCATATATCATGCCCATTGTGTGTCATATGTTGAAAATAATTTCTCCCAAATGAGTTTGTCTTTCACTCACAGAAGAAAACTGCCGAATTCTCTTAGAGACCCTGGTTTTGAAGCTGCCAGAGTGGGAGCTGATTGCCTTACTACCTCTGTTCATTGCTATACACTCTAGTGCAGGGTTTCCCAGCCTCGGCTCTGCTGATATTTTGGACCCGATACCCTGCTGTGGGGGCTGTCCTGTGTCTTGGGTGCTATTTAGCAGCGTCCCTGGCCTCTGCCCAGTAGATGCTGTGAGCACCCCCACCAAAGTTTTGATAACCAAAATGTCCCCGAATTGAGAACCAGTGCTTAAAGGGAAGGCTAAGCTACTTTACCAAAAAAACCCAACCAAATGCAGTGGTTAAAAAAAGACAGAATTTTCTCTTATGTGACAGTCCAGGGGCAGGCAGCTATGCTCATGGCATCACTTGGGAACCCAGATTCCTTCCAGCACGGTGTCTACTCCCAAAAGCGCTCACCATCATCTTTATGGTCAAAGCTGGGTTGAAGGAGGGCAGGGAAGGAAAGAGGGAGAAAGTTCAGCCTGCTGTCTGGAGCACATGCCACTTCTGCTCACATTTCATTGGTGGTAACTTCGTCACCTGGCCACATCTAAGTGCAAGGAGAACTGGGAAATGGATTCTAGCAGGGCAGTGATGTGCCCAGCACAGTCTCTTCTTCTGAAAGTAGGTGAGTGCTATGGATGAATAGCCCCCCAAAATTCATAGTTCAAATTCCTAACCCCCAATGTGACTAGAGGTAATTAAAAAGAAGAAACCAGAGATCTCTGTCCCTCCCCACATCTGTACAGTGGAAAGGCGAGGTGAGGACACAGCCAGCCACCTGCCACACAAAGGAAGAGTTCTCACCAAACATCAACCTTCCTGGTGCCTTGATCTTGGACTTCCAGTCTCCAGAACTGTGAGAAAATAAATCTGATGTTTAAGTCGTCCCATGTGTGGTATTCGTTGTGGCGGCCCAGCTGAAAGAGGGACGTTGATGGATGGTATCAAAGTCTGACACAGTTCCTGTGAGACGGAAGGTGCAACACACTGAGGACAGTAAAAGGGTTTGTCTTTTCTCTTTTAATAGTAAATCTCAAACACACAAAAGTAGAACCCAATGAACCCTGGGTACCCATCAACCAGTTTCAGCAATTATCAACTTAGGACCAAATTTGTGTCACCGGTCTGCAAGCACGCTCAGACCCAGCATTCCGTCATCTCCTCCACGCAGTGGGCACCCTGGTGCCCGCCTGCTGATCGGAAGGCCTCCACGGGAGCATGAAGAGACTGCGCTCACACTGGGCGCACACGCTGCGTCGGGCCCGAGACCGGCCAGGGCAGCACAGCACACAGGAGATAACATCCAGCTGCAAGGGCTCTCCTGTGCCCACCTCAGGGCCACGAAGCAAGGACGGGATGCCTGGAAATGCTGCAGCACCCTGTGACTGCTAAGAAGGAAGGAAAAGCTAAGAGAATTACTAAGATGCTGACATCATTTGACATGACATCGCTGAGCCAAAGAAACAGTTCTTGGTTGCCAGGTTGGGACTTCGCTTTTGTGGGATAATTGCAGGCCTTGATGATTTCAGCCAGTTGGGTTGCTCTCCTGGTGCAGTTGAAGCATCCTGATGAGAAACAAGGACATGTTGGCAGAGGCGGAAGCGAAACTGCTTGTTGTAGCTTAGTAACAAACCCGCTGTATGTGTGCTACTTTAGCAACTTCTGCGATCAAACGGGCACCCCCACCACACAGGCCCCATCAGCCAGGCCCCCTCCGTTTCCACGGGTGAGCCGGAGGGCTGTCAGTCACAAGCTGATGTAGTACACGTATGTCCCTCCGTCTCAGCAAATGATGTGGTGAAAGGCTGTCCTGGGACTCGTCCCACACTGCATCTCTTCTGTTCTCTGATCCCTTCATGCTTTTGAAGGCAAGCTGGACATGTTAGAACGAGACAGCAATCAAAGGATATTACTTCCTACACAAGGCCACATTAAGCACTAGTCTTTGTGTCATGAGCTTTCACTAGGCAGCAGCAAAGGACCCCAAAGTCTGTGACTCGGAGTCACAACGGTTTATTTCTGGCCGGTGCTGCCTATCAGCTGCATATCTTCATTCCAGGATCCAGGCTGAAAACAGCAGCCCTAAAGGTGCACATGCTGTTCTCAAGCTGGAGGCAGGAGTGGGGTGGGCGAAGGACACAACTGCTTTTAAGGCTTCTGCCTGTACATGTGCTGACAGCTGATTACTTTGCAGCAGGTCTGGGAGTCATGTGGCCAAGCTCAGCATCAAGGAAGGAAGCAAATAATTGGAAATAATAACATAATCTATCACACTTCCAAAACTGAAAACCAAATCAGGGAGGGGCTCAATCAGGAAAACATGAGGCTACTCTAGGTATCTTGGGTAATACTGTCACCTAGGCTTTGGCAGCTACTGAAAGAACTGGGGGAGGAAAGTTCAGGGAAACTGCTGCCAAAGACTCAGCCCAAGTGCTTGCTGAATGGGTGGTCTCCAGACCTGGCAGGAAGCCACCGCGTTCTCAAACCTGAAAGCCGGGGCCAACCTCTTGGTCTACAGCAGAGAAGCACGTAGTTCTCAAAAGCTCGCTGAGACAACAGCGTGAATTTCATGTCTACCATATTTCTGGCTGCGACTGCCTCCCAAAAAGTGGCCTCCAAATTTTGTGCCAGTGCCTATCATCCGCAAACCCTAAACCAGTATCACAGAAGAAATCCTGTGAAATGTACTTCCAAGCTTGTTATGGGCAGAATGTGTCCACCCAAAGTCTGTTGGAGTCCTGACCCCACCTGATAGCATTTGGCCGAGAGCCTCTGGGAGATGACTTGGGTTCGATGCCGTCAGGAAGGCGGGATCCTCACGTGGGAAGTGTCCTGGGAGAAAAGGCACGAAATCCTTCCAACTGCGCAGTCTCACCTGAAAAATGCCCCAGCAGCCCAGATGTCCCTCAGATAATAACAGCAAACATTACTCAGCGAGTTCTAGAAGCCCGGGGCTAGTGTCAGACGAAACGCTTTCCGCCTCCCCACGACGTGGACCGTTGACCCCGTCCTCACCGTTACCCACGTCCACAGGCGTGGGAGCCCGAGCTGAAACCACGGCCCGCTTCTCTCCCGTGTCCCTGTGAGTTTGCACACGTTGTCTTTGGGAATGGGACCCTCAGAGCTTTGCAGTCCGTGCTTTAGGACTGAGCGACAATCCCGTGCTTTCCCAGGGCTGTCGCGTGGCCAGTGTGCAGACGGCCTCTCCCCCCAGCAGGACACAGTCCAAGCGGCAGCGGCCCCGGCGCAGCACGAGCTGGACCGCCCGCTCCGGAGGGAGGGACAGTGCGCCCGCGGCCTGCGCCGCGCTTCCGCCGCAACTCGCCGCCGACTCGCCGCCCGCCTCCCGCGGCCCGGCCCTCAGCTCACGCGCCGCCGCCCGCCTTCCCCCGTGCGAGACAGGACAGCGGCCCGCGCGAAACACCCGGGCCGAAGGCGCGGCCTCCGCCGGAAGAGGCGGTGCGACCAGCCGCCCTCGTCCCGCCCCCGGCTCAGTCTTAGCTAATCCGGCCAACGCTGGGAACTGCCAGCCAATCGCAGTGCGCGCCGCCGCCGCCCGCCCGTTTCAGGCCGTCCCCGCGCGCCGCGGCCGACGGCCAATGGGGGCGCCGGGAGGCGGCGTGGCGACGCGGCGGCGTGGCGACGCGGGGTTTTGGCGGGCGCCCGAAAGCGGGCGATGGCGGGCCGGCGTGGGGCGCTCATCGTGCTGGAGGGTGTGGACCGCGCCGGGAAGAGCACGCAGAGCCGCAAGCTGGTGTCCGCGCTGTGCGCCGCCGGGCACCGCGCGGAGCTGCTCCGCTTCCCGGGTGGGTGGCGCGCGCGCGGGAAAGGCCGGGTGGCGGGGGCCGGGGGCCTGGGCCAGAAGGCCGGGAGGACGCGGGAACCGGGGACTGGATGGGACGCCGAGGGGCCGGGGGCGGCCGCGGCCTGGGCCGGGGAGCCTCGCGAGCGAACGCGCGGCCGCGCTCTCGCCCCGTCCGGTTCCTCCCCGACGGAGCGCCAGGGTGGGGGTGCCTCATCCGGAGTCAGCTGCGGACGAGGGCACGGAGGCCCCGTCGTGCCCGCGGCCGTACTTTGATTTGTCTGACAGACGACTGGCGTGGAGCTCGGCGGTGGCCGCGTGTGTGCACCGCCTTCGAAACGTCTGTTCCCAGTGGTCGCCGCGTCCGGTATCACTCGCTTCTGCTGCATCTGTGCGTTTATTTTTGTGCAGCTCTGCTGATCTCTAGTTGGTGTACAATGAAGTGCACATGTTTAAGGTGTACAGTTTGATGAGCTTCCACATAGTTATACATCCGTGAAACTTTTCACAGTCAAGGCATTGACTGTACGTCTGTCACCCCCCACCCCCCCCAAAGTTTCCTGGTGCTGTTTTGTAATCCAGGTCTGTTTTGTTTGTTTTGTTTTTTTGGATACACGTTTGACCTCTGAATTTTGTGATGTTTTTAAAGTAAAACATTGATCTTGAGAGTGCTTATTAAAAGTTCAATGTTAAATGATCAGGAGACAGCTTAAGGCTTACAAAACCCGGATAGGGAAATGGGGAAAAGGCCTTTTTGAATATTTAGTGTTCTGATCTTTAAGCCAACCCATCTACACATCTTATAAATGCTTCCTTTGAGGTAACTGCTTTCTATCTGAGTTCCTTTCACCTGAAGCATCTTGGTCCCAGTGTGTCTGCGTCCTGCTGCCTTTTCTCAGGGAAACCCCTAAAGCTTCACGGGAGGTCTGAAGCTGTCCAGAAATGCAGTAAAATAAAACAAACTTAGACCTGAGTCCAGGACCAGAAGTTCAGCCCAAACTATATTCTAATGTAGATGGAAAGCCTGACCTTGCTTTTGTGTGTCTCTCTTTTCAGAAAGATCAACTGAAATCGGCAAGCTTCTGAGTTCTTACTTGGAAAAGAAGAGTGAGGTGGAGGACCACTCAGTACACCTGCTCTTCTCTGCGAACCGCTGGGAGCATGTGTAAAAGCACTGCCCTTCCACCCTGCCCCCCGCATGCCTGGCTCCCTCCTGAGGTTCCAGAGGGGAATGCTGCTGAGGGTTGTGCACACTGGTGACTGATGCTGCAGGCTGTGTCTGTACAGGTTCTTTCCAGTCCTGTGACCAGAGAGCGCACAGCTGTGTACTTCCCTGAGAGCACCAGTCGATGCTTCCTCTTCCTCCTGCCCACCCCCATTTGTAATTAATAGACTTTTTTTTTAGGTAGCATTAGGTGTACAGAAAAACTGATTAAAAAGTACAGTTCCCCCACACCCCTGTCTCTTCCTTCCTGCTCCCCTCAGTTTTTGTTATTTCTGTCTTTGATGACTGTCACATTTGTTACAATTGATGAACCAATTTTGGTTGGTGTTTTATCCTCTCCCACCCCTTTTTTGTTTTATATTATCTTAGTAGATTCCCTCTTTAGTAACATTTACCTGTTATTGCCTGACTAAGGTGTATATTTTCAGCAGCTTCTCCCCAGAATGGGCCTAACACTCTCCGGTTCTGCCCAGATCCTTTTTTTTTTTTTTTAAAGGGTGCAGCTCACTCACAGTGGCCCTTGAAATCATTTCAATCAACTGGAAATGTTAAGAATAGTACCAAAAATTCCCATATGCCTGCCCTTCACCAAGTTTCACCTATTAGTAACATTTTGCTTCATTATTTGCTCACTCTTAAAAATTACAGGGCATTTGTTTCATACAATGCTGTGTTTCGCTTCACTTTGGGCAGGAATAACACAGAAGGGACGTGACATTAGGTCCCCCGTAGGAGATGCTGCCAGAAGGGAGGCCCAGCAGTGGGGCCCTCATCATGTGTGAAGAGGAGCTTGCCAGGCTTTCCCACTAAGTGACTGTCTTTCCTGTTGTCAACAGCTAAAAGGGATACCACAAAAGTACATGGAACCCCTTCCTTGTCACTCATTAATACCCTGCCTGAGTCAGTCATGGTTTCATACGGTGATTTTCTAATTCCATCATTCTTTCTCCATTTATTAGTTGCATTCTTCCTTCCCCATCCTATCCATCCATTATCAGTGTGGACTCAAAACGGGTCTTTACTGAGTGGTCATAAGCCACTGCTGTCATTTGTTTTGATGTTTAGATTGTTGGAAGTTTGGCTTGTGGAGTCTTCAGGCTGGCTCCTGTGTCCATTTGATGTATTCCCAGGCCTCATTTTCTGATAACTTACTTTTGGGTATAACAGGATTTCAGGACAAGGGCACAGAGTGTGATCAAACGTCTTGGTGCAGTTTTTCCCCTTCCCTGTGTGTTCATGTGGGATATGGTGAGGTTCATTTGACTCTACAATTTTAGGGTAGTTTTCCTCCATCCTTGTTGATTCAGTTTTTGAATACGTATATTAAACGGTTCAAGTCAAAAGCATACAAAAAGGTTCACTGCCCTGCCCATCCTCCTGTCCCACTCCTGCCCTCCCCATGGGTAACATTTTCCCTGATTTTTTTACAGAAGAAGCAGGTGCGTATGTGTCCTCACCTTTCTTGTACAAAAGGTAGCTGATGATACATACTTGTTTGTACTTTGTTTATTGGCACACGTCAGGTCGTTTATTCTGCTTACAGACATCATTCTTCACAGGTGCATCACTCTTGTGCATGCACCATATTTGCTTTTGCAGAATGGGTAGGTTTTTAATAGTTTGCAATTACAAGTAATGCTGTGATGAGGACAGCATCTCGCTGTTGCAGGTGTATGCGTTCCCCTCTCCCCCCTTCTATGAGCTTCTCCAGGTCACAGGGATCAAACAACCTTTGGTTCCCTAAAGTGCAAGCGATGCTTCTTGCTAATGTCATGCCCTTTGTCTCTGCTCATCATCCTAAGCTCTCAAGGCTTAGGATGCTGTCACCTGGGTGAGACCTTCCTCAGGATCTCATTCCTGTTGTCCTTTCAGGCCCGAGGGCATTGGTGCATCCTTCCATCCTTCTGGGCTGCGTCTACCTCTTCACTCCTTTCTCGAGTTGGGTAACCTGGCCCTTGCGACTGCCCACACAGCTGAGCAGACCTCCCAGTGGACATGTCTTCATCAGTTATGTTTGCTAGTCTATAGTGGCCTTGTCTCTCTCATGTTGGGCTGTGCTGGGAGTACCTGTGTGGCATCTTCTAAAGAGGAGGTCAGAGCTTTTTGACTAGGAAGAATGTTACAAGTCACTGCCCCAAATATCTTCATTGCATGGTTTCTAAGCTGCCAAATTGTGTCGTCGGAATGGTTTAAGCACAACAGTTCAGGGGCTGGGAGGCCAGGACCGTGGCTCAGAAGCACTTTCTGTTTTAGGCCATTAATTAAGGAGAAGCTGAGCCAGGGTGTCACCCTCGTTGTGGACAGATATGCGTTTTCTGGGGTCGCCTTCACCAGCGCCAAGGAGGTGAGTGCTGCTGGGCCCGTGGGGTGACGCCAGGTGTGACTCTCCTTGCTGGCACAAAGCAGCTAAGAGTGTTACCACTAAGAGTGTCACGGTCCTTATATTTTTTGAGTTTGCTCTTTATCATAGGAAGAATAACCTTTTATGTAGCGACATTGTTTTCACAGATGTAATTTTATCTTTTACTTGGAAGATGCATTTCACATCATATATTTTCAAAGATGTCCCGTCAGAACTTTTCATCCTGTGCCTTATGTTCAGACCAGATGGCGAGTGTCTGCAATGCTGTTTTTATTTCCTGACCTCCCTGCCCCAGGTAGAATGGCAGTGACCGCACTATCCCCCTTTGTTGTGCTTTTTATTTTGAAAGTTTCAAATAGGTACCAGCAGAAAAATGATACACCACCCAGCACCGTGACCCATCACCCCCAAGTAGCTTAATTTCCCCTCAAAAGTTAGCAGTCACCATAATGTCACCATTTAGTCAGTGTTCAAAGTCCTTAGTTCTCTCTCAGAAGTTGAGTTGTCTTGAGTTTTCACCGTTAGACTGAATCAGTCCAGTCAAGGCCCATACTTGAAATGTCTCTTAAATGTATTAATAGGCAGATTCCTCCATCTTTTTCCTTGCACCGGAATGGTTTTGAGTTTTATTTTTGCAAGCCTACCTCGGGAGCATCGGGCTCTCTTCAAGAGGCCCAGGGTGTCTGGTCACCTCTCTCTTGTGATGACAGCCCTCGGTGTGATTATTCAGAAGGGTTTGCTATATGGTAATCTTTTAATTCTGCCAGTTCTTCCTCCTGGCTGGCTGGAATCCTGCTTTAAAGGACGCTCCCCTGTGGAGTATTGGCTGCTTAGATTCCGTCTGTAAAGGGGGGACAAGACATGACTGAACACGCCACGAGCTGGTCCCTGTCCTTGCAGGCGCCCTCAGCGGGGCATGGTCCTCAAGTGCGTGGCACTGAGCTCACAGCTGGGCTCTAATCCTAAACCTTCAGAGCCGCGTGGCCCTACCTTTTCCTCCAGAAATGGGGACACTGTTTAGAGTTGGTGGATTTCTAGGATTGTTGGTCTTCCTCTCTGTCTTTGGAAGGGGGACGACACCCGGGCAGGCGTGTGGGTGAGCAGACGTGACCGAGGGCTGGTGGGTCTCAGGCTCTCTTCTGGCCAGAGGGTGCAGGCTGCATTAGCATGACCAGCCTAGGACCCGGCTGTGGGACGCGCCCGTGGACGTGGTGCTTTGTCTGCTTCTGAATGTGTTCCCAGTCAGAACAGAAGAAGGTAGCGTGGGAGAAAGGAAGCCGTGTGGGACCTAAAAGAAAGAGCCACTGCCAGTGAGGACGCTCACTGCTTGGCATCGCACCAAACGCAGCCTCGTTTGTGTCCTCCCATAAATTTCAGAACCAGGAAATGAGGCGCGTTGCACTTTCCTCCACTAACTGTTGGCTTCCTTCCGCAGAACTTCTCCCTGCACTGGTGCAAGCAGCCAGATGTGGGCCTCCCCAAGCCCGACCTGGTCGTGTTCCTGCAGGTGCGGCTGGCAGAGGCCGCCAAGCGGGGAGAGTTTGGCCACGAGCGCTATGAGAATGGGTCATTCCAGAAGCGGGCGCTGCAGAGCTTCGGGCAGCTCATGGGGGACAAGACTCTGAACTGGAGGGTGAGTTCACCTGGGGCCTTCGGGAAGCAGCTGCCAGCCCTGCCAGCTCCCGGCCCTGCCAGCTCCCGCAGCTGAGCCGACCCGAGCCGCGCTGCTGGGCGTCCCTCGGGGTACTGGCACCCACAAGTCGGTGGTGGGTTTCTTGCAGCGTGGGCACTGTGTGCCTGTGGGAGAGTCGGGAAGAGCTTGGCAGGGACCAACATGGAAGCAGCAGCCCTGCGTGCTGGGGCCCTTTGCAGAGTCTCTGTCCTGGTTTAGCCACGGGACCTTGTCACCCAGAACAGGAAATCCCTGAGTCACACCTTGCTTTACCTGCCATTTCTATTGGAAGAGGAACACTTTAGCTTATTGTCTGCTTTTACATAATCTCAGCGGAAGGTGGGCCTTGTCTGTTCTGGGGGTCAGCCCCCAGTGTTCTTCCGGTGTTGGGGTCATGGGCGCGCCTGTGTCCACACTGAGTTCCAGGCGCAAGACGGCTCCTCATTCTGCTGGATGCTCCGGCGCCCAACACGCCCCCCGATGGACATGTCCCCTACAGACGCGCCTCACACACATGTCCCCATGGACACAGGTCCCACCACGGTTGTGCTCGGCCACCTCGCTGTGCGCCCTTGAGTCACCCTTGCTGCAGGACGTGACCCTTCCTCCCAGATGCAAAGCTGGCCCTGCGTGCGCCTCGGCCCAGCACCACCTTCTCTCGAGCACACCCTAGTGGCTGGGCCCACCTTTGCCCCAGCGCAGCCAGAGGCGGGGCTTAGGTGGTGCCAGGTGCCTGCCCTGGGCACGTGGACACGGCCTTTCTTTCCTACTGCCAGCATCCACTGCCAGCACCGTGCTGTGTCCTCGCTGCTCTGTGGAAGGGTAAGGTGTTGGCTTTGAACCTCATCTGCCTTATGCGGGTGGCCGTCCCACCTCTGTGCAGTCCACCAGGCAACTTCCTTGGGCTCCTTTGTGGTACAGCTTGCTCCCTGACCTTGCGTCCCTGTCTCATGCTCAGGTCAGTGCTGAGCACACATCATGTTTGGGGGGGGTGAGGAAGGGTCCTTCCTCCCTGAAGGGAAGGTCAGCAAGGCGTAGATGTGAATAAAACAGAAAAACATGTCTGTACAGATAGAAACATATAGACACACTGCTAGTCTGATGAGCATGAGATGTTTACGTGTCTCAGAGTAAAGTACTTACTAAATCACAGAGGGAAAAACAGCCCCTTCGCTGTGGAGAAGCCTGGCAGGTACCACCTTAGCCAAGCAGTCAAAGTGAACAGCTCCAGGGGCGCGACAGGACGCCACGTGACAGGACGCGCGACAACCCAGCACCCCTCTGTGCCACCCGCCAAAGACACACGACCTTCATCTGTGCTGGGTTGCGCCATGCCAAATGCTGAGGGTCTTCTCTCTCTCCCGGTGATTCTACATGGTTTCAGTTATGTATTCTCATTGATAACACATTTCAACATCTACAAGGAGCAAGGCAAGAAAGTATAGAATGCGGGGTGTGAATCGGGAAGAGGCAGAGAAAAGCGCCCTCTCCTCCCAGGTCACCACTCCTGAGCTTCTGTTTCAGTCGTCTCTCTCAGCCTTGAGAATGTCCTTGAATCTTTCTTGTACGGCAGGTCTCCTGATGTAGAATTCTCAGCTTTTGTTTATCTGAAATTTTATATTTATTAGAATTCTTTTGCACATTTTTTAAGCAATAAGAAACATGCATAAAAGTTGCAAGTACAGTACAAAAAACTTTCCCAGGGCCATTTCAGAATTAGTACCTATACCCGCTCACTGCTGGGGACTTGGCAATTCCTACATAACTGTCAAGTGGAGGCATTAACACGGGCCCATTCCCACTGTCCGGCCTCCAGGCCCCGTTCAGGTTCTCTTATTGGTTCCACGAGTGTCCATTATAACGGGACCCAGACCGCAGTCACATCACTGGTGTCTAGCCCATGACTTTCACGACCCTGACATTTTTGAAGATGACAGCGGATACCAGTAGGTGAGTCTCAGATGGGTTTTGCTGTTCCCCCGTGATTGGATTTAGGTCGTGTGTCTTTGGCAGGGTGGCACAGAGGGGTGCTGGGTTGTCGCGTGTCCTGTCATGTGGCGTACAGTGTCAGTCGGTCCCGCTACTGGGGCTGTTCACTTTGACTGCTTGGCTATGGTGGTACCTGCCAGGCTTCTCCACAGTGAAGGGGCTGTTTTTCCCTCTGTGATTTAGTAAGTACTTTACTCTGAGACACGTAAACATCTCATGCTTGTCAGACTGGCAGTGTATTTATGTGTTTCTATCTGTACAGACTCATGTTTTTCTGTTTTATTTAGCAGCCCCGTCATGTTCACTGTTTATTTGATGTCCATATTGCCCCCAGTCTGGCCAACAGGCACCCGCCCCTTCACACCAGCTCCAGCACCCTGATATGATAGGTTCCCCCCTTTTGGGCACTTCCTGCTCCTGGTGCGTTAAGACCTCTGGGTCATCCTGCACACGCCCAGCCCAGCTTTGGAGTCGGCCGCTTCCCTAGGGGGCCCTGGTTCCCTTTCGCAGGAAGGTGGGAAATGGACACCTGGGCACCCGGGGTGCTCACTGCCACTGGGTGTTGCTGCTCCCCAGCCCACAGAGGACCATGCTCCTAGGCTGCAGTGTGGGGTTAGCCGGCCACTGCGCCGCTGGGGGCGGTGCTGTGCAAGAGCTTCGTGGCTGGACCCGTGGCCAGCGAGGTGACCCTCAGGAAGTGGCCCTTGTCTGTGGTCTCGGGATCTGGAAGAAGTGCCTGTTGTTTTTACATAGGTCTGTCAGGAACCTCAGGAGGAAGGGTGTCTTTCCAGGAGCTTTTCCAGACGCTGTTCTTGGCCTGGGCTGAGTGCTCCGCCTTCTCCCTGACTGGCAGTGGCAGAGGCCTTGGGCCTGTCCTCCCGCCACTGGAGACCAGCTTCTCTTGGCTGGCTCCCTTGGTGACGCAGGTCTTCGTGCTGTCCGTGAGGGGGCAGCATTTCACATGAGAACACCGCTCCGTCCGCCTGGCAGCCAGGGCAAAACCCTGTGCCCAGGCAGGGCAGGGTTCAGACCCCAGGGTGCTGGAGTGTGGCCTGAGCAGGAGCTGCTGTGCAGGCTGTGGGGAGAGGCAGGTGTCCTCGGGAGCGGGACTGGGCCGCCGCAGGGGTCAGGGGCAGCTTCGTCCCGAGGACACAAGCAGAGCCCACCATTGCCCGCTGCGGTCAAGGATCAGAGAAGGATGTGGGTGAAGGATCCCCGAGGAACTGCGCTGCCTTTCCAGAACCCAGCTCCAGAACCCTTCACTGAGAACAGTGCAAAGTGCTAACGACCCTCTTCCTTCTCCCTGGGAACAGGTGGTCGACGCTTCCAGAAGCATCGAAGATGTCCACAAGGAAATCCATGAGCTATGTGAGGACACCATCCAGGCCGCCATGCACAGGCCACTGGAGGAGCTATGGACATAGGCACAGAGGGACCGCGTCCCCTCCCTGCACGCGTGCGAGGCGGGCCACGCTGGCTGAGCGCCCAAGACAAGCGGAACCGGCTCAGCCCGTCAGCAGCTTCCCTCTGCCCTCAGCCTGGAGACGGGCTTCTCACCGCAGGATGAGCCACATCTAAGCAGCTCATCCACACGGGGGGGATTTCTCACAGGTACCAATAAAGTTAACTTGGAAACATGCTGCGGGGGCCTCATTCCTCTGTGGCAGCGGGGCCACACTTGCTCGAGGCAGAGAGCCTCTGGACACCCCCCCAGCCTTGTCTGTGGGTCCCGAGCGCCTGATATGCTGGCCTCGCTGGGCCCTGGCCAGCCGTGTCCCAGTGCTGTGACGCCTGTCTCATCTAAACACAGCTGATGCCAGCTTGGCTGGTCTTCTGTTGTGGCCCAAAGTGCCAGGAGCGTAACTTCACTGCACCCCATTTTCAGCAGCTCTGCGACGGAATGATTAGCAGCACCCACCGGCAGACGGCAGTACAGAGGCTGCAGTGATGGCAGGTGGGGTTCCTGGGGGCCCAGGCTGCAGTCTCAGCACCCTTCCTGCTGAGGCCAGGAGACTGGGTTCTGGGCCCTCGCTAGAAACTGAGCTGGAAGTGTCCTGACAGTTCTGACCGGGGCTGTGACCAGCAGCATCCAGGTCCCCGGCTTCCCCAAACCAGGCGGGTCTGCTCTTGTCTGGGTTCCACAGACAGGCTGCCCGTCGTGTCCTCAGTCACTCAGTAGGTGTGGGGCCAGGATGGGCCCAGGCTGTCCAGCCCTGGGTCCCGGTCCCTTGCAGCACCTTGAGGACACAAGAAACAGGTGAGGACAGCCAGTATCTGCACACTCAGTCACAATAAGGTCAGAACAATCCTGGGGACGTGAGGGTTTGAGGAGCTCCCTGCAGCTCTGCTGATGGGAGCAGGGTGGCCTCAGGGTTGGTACCTCTGCAAATCCTGGTTACGTCGACCCAGACCATGTGGCAGACACTACAGGTCAGAGTTCGAGGACCCACAATTGAGTGAGAGATGAGGGTTTGCACAGTTAACCATTTCCATTAAAACAGCCCCAGGATCACCTGCAGGGATGGCCTGGTGACATCACCAGGGCCCCGTGCTGTGCAGTGAAAGGGGAACATGGGATTGGTTTCTCAGACCTGACAGCAGTAGTTTATCTGCCTCTGGACACGTCAGGGTCACTGGGGTGGGCCCAGCTGGCGCTCAGCGAGAGGTCGGGCTGTGTCCCAGGCACTCAGGACAGGACAACAGCCGGGTGGACCCTGCAGCCACAGCTGGGCTGGAAACCACTAGATCTTTCTCTGGCCCAGTCGGTGGGGTGGGGTAAAGGCTGCAGTACAGACCACCCTGTCAGGGCTTGGCTGTGGGGTCAGAGCCCAGGGCTGAGCAGAACCCTACAGCTGGTGGTAGGGCTGGGCAGGGGCAGAAACAGTCCCATCTCCAAGTCAGCAAACTTCACAAACAGCACTGCTGTGACATCGGCCAGCCAGGGTTGCGGGCAGGCGTGGCCGAGGGGCTGTGTCCTCGGGAACCTTGTCTCCACTGGCTGTGGTGTCTCCCTGAAGAGGTCTGTCGGGCACTGTGGCGAGCAGAGTAATGGCCCCAAGGACATCCACGTCCCCATCCCAGGAGCTGTGAACAGGGTGCCTGCTTGGCAGAGGGGACCTGGAAATGGGAGGCCATCTTAGCTGACGGTGAGGGGAGACCCTACATGGCATCGCAAGGGTCTGTGTGAGGCCGGCAGGAGGGGCCGAGCCAGGAGATTTGCGCCGGGAGGAGGGCAGGAGAATGACTGCTGGCTCTGAGGGTGGAGGGGCTGCCGTGGCTTCTAGAAGCTGGACAAGGTGACTCAACATTGTCCCTGAGCCTGCAGGAGGAATCAGCCCTGCTCACGTCTGGGTTTGCCTCTGCCCCCAGGTTCCTGAGAGGAAGTCTGTTGTTCAAAGCCACTGGGTGTGGAGATTTGTTACAGCACCAGACGCTGATACGGGCATTTTTCAGAGGCCACAACTCGGCGTCCCGGGCCACCTCACCTGGGCACCTGCAGAGTGAAAAGCTGCTTTCCTGTCCGGCTTTGGTCCCGTGGCACGTAGACACTGAGGGTGGGCAGGTGGGCATGGGCCGGGGTCACCCCACAGGACTGCTGGGCACGTGGGAGCAGCGTCAGCTGGCCTGGAGGGACGTCCGTGCGCCACACTCAGTGGCGTTCCCACCGCCCTCTTGGTGAACGGGCACCATGTTTTCCCCAATCCTTTCCTTGGTTTCTTGCTTCAGAACCACCGAGGCCAGTGTCACAATTCACAGCGCCGTGTCACCGGGAGGCCCCGCCGGAGAAGTGGGGAGACAGCGCACAAGTCGACCAATCCTCACTGCGACTGCTCTGTGGGACACAGGAGCTTAGAAAACGTTCATTCTCGTTCTTATCACACCCAACTGTACATAACAGGAAAAATGAAGACACGGACAGACAACACAGTTTTCTATTGAAATTGTTATTATTTGCCATGAAGAATTGCAAACTATACTACTAAGAATGAGCAACATTCCTTCAATAAGCCTTTTTCAAAACACTAAGACAAAGCTCCCCTTTGGTCAACTTGTCACCCGCTCCCACACTGCCACGAGCAGCAGGAGCTGCAGCGAGACCTTCCTGGCCCCCGCAGGTGGGGGTGGCACTTTCCCAGGTTCAGCTGAAGGAATGGAAACGTCCCAACCTTCCTTCCCTCCTTCCCCACCCAGCCTGAGGACAAAGGGGGAAGACGGCTGGAGGGACGGAAAGGCAGAAAGAGGAAAATAACTTATGTCAGCAACACTGGGGGCTGGGGTGTCCTCTGCCACCTTGTGGGCTGGCAGGACCAGGCCCAGCTGCAGCCGCCCAGGGAAGGAGGGGATCCGCGAGAGGAAGGCTCCCTGGGAAGAAGGCTGCACTGCCCTGAGCTCACCCCGCTGCCGACACAGATCCCAGGGGACAGAGCACGGACAGCAAGGCTGCGTGGGGGCAGTGCCCTGGGGCCCCGGACACCAGGGTGCAAGGCGGCAGGTGCTGACATCGGTCAGTGCTGGGAAGGGCCTGGAAATGTCTCCACATGAGCGAAGAGAGACGGGGTATCTGTCTTGCACCATAAACTTGAGGGTTTTACCCTCTGGCCCCAAACCATCTGAAGCCTCGGTGACCTGGAGGGCAGTCCTGAGGACAGAGACGGAGATGGAGGAAGGCTCTGGGCACTGGCGTGCCTGGCCCGCTCTTCCTCTGCCAGCCAGGCTTGCAGTGTCCCCACACCCCGCCATGGGCCTTTGGGCCACAGCCAGGGCAGCTCCCCACCACCCACTGCCCAGCGAGGGGAAGCTGGCGGAACCATCAGCAGCTCGTGGGGCCGTGAAGATGTGAGGAAGGCAGGCCGCATGTGGCTTCCCCTGCGCTGTCCTGGCGAGTCACATGCAGGTGACCAGCCCTTGCCGTTTCTCTCCCCAGTCTCCCATTGAGGCAGCCCCAGTAACCCTGGCAGGGCTGCTGGCAGAGGGCGGGGCCCAGTCCACAGCAGCTGTCCACAGGTCTTCCAGACGTACTGGGGACACGTCCAACAGAAATTCATGTCTGTGACCTCAAACAGGACTTTAATTCCAAAGCAAACCCAGAACCAGAGCCCAGGAGGAAGCAGGACGGAGCGACGCTGACGCAGGGCTGGCGTGGCGCGATGTGCTGGCCTCGGGTCCCAGCCCTGCAGTCAGGCCTCCAGGAGGACAGGGCCGTCCTCCGGCCGAGGGCAGAGAAGGCGGGCACGGCACTCGGCAGGCAGGCGGCTGGATGGATGAAATGCGTGGCACCATGTGCCCCGAGGCCGGGCTGGGCTCTCGACGGCGTCCCAGCGAGGGCCAGTGGAGACGTCCCCTGACTCCAGGATGATTTCAAAGGGACAAGATTTCAAAGTCTTCATCCTCTGAGTCAAAGAATCTTTCTAGTCTCTCGACATCAGAAGACTCTACAAGAAATAAGACAAAACGTGATCAGACCCCTGCCTGGGGATTCTGGGTGTGGGGAGGGAGACATCACCTGTGGGCAGCACCCACCACGACCGGCACTGGGCCCGCTCGCCGGAGCTGGTCCTGGCTGCGCCCGGCCGTTGAGGGCGCTCACTCACAGTGGCCTCCACTGCGGGAGGCAAGAGGACGGACTACTCAGCTGAGGTGTGCAGCCTCCGGGCTGGCGGGTCTGGGCAGGCCCCGAGCCTCGGCTGGCAGGGATGGGCGGGGGAGGAAGCCCAGAGGCTCTTTTAGAAAGAGGAGGAGAGCAGACATACCTCCTGTCACAGCCCAGAGGGAAGTGACAGGAGGTAAGGGCCACTGGTCCCAGGGTGGGGTGCTGACTCCTGTGCCATCTGAGGCTGAAGAGGCATCTGTCCTGAGTGTGAAATGCCAGCACCCGACCCCTATGTGCCTTCCAGCAGGTGGTGAAGCTCCATCATGGTCCTCGGGCTCTTCAGAGACAGGCCAGAGGGCTTGTGTCCTCACTGATCCTCAGAGAAGGGACAGCTGGCTCGGTCGTCCTCAGTGGTCGTCAGTACGGGGGGCACAGGACTCCACTGTGGTCCCCTCCTGGTCTTCATGGGAACACTGACGGAGGCATGAACTGGACATGCTCACAGCCTCAGGGCCAAGCTCCCGTTTTCTGTGCCACGTGCTTGTTTCACTTGGGGGAGGGGGCCTGGCCCACTGCGCGGTGGGACGTGGCAGCCTGCCGGCGGCCGTGGCCTGGCAGAGCAGAGCTGGCTCCACGTGCGGTGCCTGGGGAGCACTGTCACCCCAGAAAGCCGCATGTGCTGTGGCTCTTCCAGAACCCCGGGAACCGTGAGCAGCACGCCCAGGTCCCTGAGCGCGGGCCAGTGCCTGCGCACGCGGTGAAGGACGGGGGTCAGGCTGCTACTGCTGCTGAGCTTGGGGTGAGAGCAGGGGGACACTCAACAGCGGCCCTGCCCCATGTCCCACACACAAATCACTAAGGATCGCGTCTGGTCAAGAGCAATCGGAATGAGATCTGGGGCAGCATCGCACAGGTCACATCCCATGCATAAAACAGGCAGCACCCGGCCCCCCGAGATGTGGCCCTGAGGCCTCGGACTCACCTAAGGACAGGTTCAGGACGTCGGGGCAGGCCAGGTGGGAAGGCTGCTGCTCCACCAGCTCAAACATGGGCAGGGCACCAGCGAGCAGTGAGAGCTGTCAGCAAGACACAGCCACAAACGTTGAGATACAGCCCAGCCAAGAGGTGGCCAGTGTGTGGGGAGAGAGATGCCACGCTGGCGAGAGGGCAGGCGACCTCTGCACAAGGCTGAGATGGACCCAACAGGCACCAGATCACGTGGGGGGCAGCCTCGGGGGTGAGCCCCCTCCACCACCCTCGCTAACGCCAGGCTAATGACCTAGAAAGCCCGTCCTCAAGTGCCCAGGCAGGGTCTGTTCCCATGTCCTCTCCTCACAATGAGGACGACGCCAGGAGCAGCAACCATGCGTGGGCCACAGGAGGATGCACAGCGCATGTGGGGTGCTGGGGAGGAGAGGGGGGGCAGGGTGCCAGACTGGAGGGCCCGAGACGCCCCCCCAGCCGTCCAGCGAGGGGATTCGCTACCAACCTTTCTGACTTGCTGGCACCAATCATTAAAGTCGTCCTCAGTCTTACAGAAAAAGCCCTGAAACGAAAAACTGGTGAGTAAACAGTGGCGTGAACAGGCCGCAGGCCTCACTCGGACACAGGGGCAGTGACCGTTCCCAATGCTGCTGCAGGGAACCCAGTGCACATGCAGACGCTGCTGGGACCACCCGCCCAACCATCCTCACTTCTTCCACTGGCTCCGCCCACAGCTCGACCCTGTGCCCTGTGCCCTGTGCCCGACTGGAGCGGGGCTGAGGCTCGACCCTGACCAGCGTGTCCCGAGCAGCTCGGCAGCAAAGGCTCCCAGGACCGGGTGCCCACAAGCTCCCGCGGGCAGTGGAGCCGAGGGACGGAACGGGACGCACCACAGCAATGGATGGGTCGAGCTCGGCAATGCTCATCCTGCTGGGCGGGTGCTGGCAGTGGAAGCTCTCGTCGGGGATGGCGCAGCCGGCAGCACAGTCCACCGCCGGCTGTGTGGTGTGCGGGTCCAGGTAGATGAGTTCCTCCCCTGGCAAGACGACAGGAGTCCGCAGGAAGGGAGCGGACGGGGCCTATCTCAGACCCGCCACAGCAAAATCCAGCCGGCTGGACCGCGGGCAGGAGGGGGCCATGTTGGGAAGGACCCACGGGAGGCAGGCGTGCCCAGGTGGGGGCCCTGGCTCCAGCCACATCGGCGTGGGGGAAGGGCCGGGGGTGGGGCTCCTTGGCACCACTGGGGACCACACTCACCAACGTAGCCGATGAAGTAGTGGGCGCTGTTGGGCTTCCCTCCAATCACCCCCAGGGACTGGGGCATCATGAAACAGTGCTGCAGGAGGGAGTGAGGGCAGGCACTGAGCAGGCTGGGCTGCTGCCCCCACAGCAGGAGCTCGCACCCCTCAACAGGGCCGGCTCAGACAAGCGACCCTGCCCTCCTACGCAATGAGAAGACATGGTCCTCAAGAGCGTTGTTGGGAAGGAGGACAAGACACGTGCCATGGGCTCAGGAGCATCGACTTGCAGGTACGTTAGGGAAAGTTCCATGCAGGACGCAGGCCTGAGGAGGTGGACGACGTGAGAGGCCCTGGGAGGCGGCCTGCACGGGAGGCCAGATGCTGGTCTGACCACAGGGCAGGAGAAATAAGACAGGAGGCCAGAGGCTAGGGAAGAAAGAGCACGCTCTTGGGAGCACAAGAGAGGGCGGCAGGGGCAGCCAAGACTGGCAGGTAGAGGCCAGCAGTCACAGGGCCGTCAGGCCTGGAGGAAGGAGCCAAGACGGCACCACAGAGGGGTTTCCGCCGGTCAGCGCGAGAACAGACCCACCTTCAGCGTCTCCACGTAGGCCTCATTGATGTCTGTGAGCCCCAGGCGCAGGGGAATGAGAAGCACCAGCGGTCTCCACAGGGACGGCCTGTTGGTGACCTCGGCTCCCGCAGGGAACCCATTGCAGTGCTGGCTGTAATCTGCAGGAAACGCTGTGGCCCCCGCACAAGGAGGGCTGGTCCTGCACAACCTTCCTGAAAAAGGGAGACGTGCTTTCATGGCTAAACAGAAGTAGGCAGAAGCTCACCCAAAAGAAAGACACTGCATTACTCTGTCATAGGAAAAGGGTGTAGTAAGAAAGCCAAGTGCTTACCATACAACTCAAACTTGGGAAATAAAAGCCGAGATTAATCCTGCGGCCCATAGAGAGGACCCGGACGTTTTCTATGCGCACCTAATTACGAATTTTTCTTGTGAAATGAAGCACGAGCAGAAAATAGTGCAAGAAAACGCTATGTACACCAGAGAGCGAAACCAGACCAGGCGCCAGGCAGCCGCCAGCCCAGCCAGAGGCCGCGCTGGCCTGGCCCCGAATTCCTGTGGCCCCCCGACCCCGCAGCAAGGAGCGCATCAGGAATAACTCGCTTCCTTTCCAGTGTTCAGACAACTTATTTCTTCTACCTAAATGCTCCGGGTGACCCTTCAGCAAATACGTGAACTGGGGGTCGTGGAAGGAAGACACACTCCAGCAGCCCGAGCACCCAGCCAGTGGTCTCTCAACGTCTCCCCACTGCAAGGGACCAGGGCAACTAGGGAAATGGCCCATCCCAGGGCTGGGGTGGGGGAAGGTGGGTACAAGGAGAGCCCGCATCTCGTTAAGGCCAGAAAGGGAGGGCTGGTGGGATCCACGAAAATGACAGCAGCGACCAGTCAGGGCAGCCTGAAGGGGTGGCCATGGCCAAGTTTGAGACGACGAGTAATGACCCTAAAGGGTCATTTAAGAACCCATGAATGTACTAGCCCTGAAGAAAAGGTGTCAAATGTAAATACGGAGCGGGCTGAGGGAAAAGAGGGCTATCTCCAGGGGAGTGCCGACCAATAATCCTGGAAGGAAGGGACGCCTTATAGAAGCCATCACCTCAGGTACCTATATCGTAAGGCAAAATCCCCACTGTGCACTCAGCTTCCTGACTCCTCACAAAGGGAGCAGACACTGCCCTAACCGGGAGACCCGCCTCCTGCTGTGATGAACCTGGTCGAGCCAGCGGACATGCCTGGGACGGTCCACTGAGCTGGCCTGGGTTCTTCAGAAACGCCAAGCCTAGTGAAACCAGGAGGAACGAAAGAGGGCTTTCTGGATTGAGGGGACGCAGCACCAGGGGTGACAGAGGCCCTGGGACCCTAAAGGAACGCTCATCATTAGTGACGTGGCTGTGGGGTGCCACGTCCAGGTGAGCCATGCTGTGCTTCACCAGGGGCTGGAACTTTCAAAGCAGGTAGTTGGAAACAGAAAGAACTGGAAGAGGGAGCGATTTTAACTTTCTTTTCTGGGCTACTTGGTCTTTCTGTGGTACTGTGATTTATAGTAAGAAATATATACATTCAGTTTACCACCCGTTGCGGGGCTGAGCTCCTAAATCCTTCGGAATTTCCTAAGAGCTTACAGCTGTCTTTTGTTATGTTAATGAGACCTTTGGGAAGCCCCTAAGATGGGGGCTGGTTGCCAGGGGAACCCACAGTGATTAAGAGAATTGGAACTTTCAGTCCCACCCCTGACCTCTGGGGGCAGCTGGAAACTGAGTTCAATCACCAATGGCCAATGATTTAATCAACCACACCTGTGCAACACAGCCTCCATAAAAACCCAAAAGGGCGGGGTTCAAGGAGCTTCCGGGTTGGTGGATACATGGGGATTTGGGGGAGAGCAGCGCCAGGGATGGGCATGGAAGCTCCTCGCCCCTTCTGCATCCCTTCCATCTGGCTGTTCGTGAGTTATATCCTTTTATAATAAACCCATGACCTCGTAAGTACCCTGTACTTCTGAGTTCCATGAGCTGCTTTAGCAAATAAATGAACCCAAGGAGGGGGTCCCAGGAATCCTATTTATAGCCGGTGGGTCGGAAGCATAGGTGACAACCTGGACTTGCCATCGTGTCTGAAGTGGTGGGGAGAGGGGCGCAGTCCTGTGGGACTGTCTCCAGGTAGGCAGTGTCAGAGTTGAGTTGGGGACACCCAGCTGGTATCGCAGAATTGCTCTGTGGCGTGGGAAGAACTGGTATCAGAATCTTTCTAATTTCTGAACAGATTTCCAGGCTTTTCCCCTTTCTCCCTGATATGGTTACTTGGTGAACTGTACACTGGTGTTTCAAAGAGCCGTGCTGGAATTCATTAGTTCTGCCATTTCTTCCTTTAAACCGTCTCCACATTCGCCTTCATGGATACCCCTCTTCTGGGGTTCCTTCCGTTAATTCTGTTGCTCTTTCCCTAACTTCTTGAGCTATATGCTGATTTCCTTCATTTTCACTTTTGTTATCTGGCACTAGTTCAGTGTACATCAGATTCTGATATGCAGTCTGTTAACGTGACTTCCTTTGACTCCAAAGCCAAGATAAAGATCTGAATTTTTGAGGTAGTACAGTGTTGTTCTTTTTTTCCTATTTATTCTGCATTAGTTTATATAAATATTCCCTGGGCACTTTAAAAGAGGTACATTCTGCCACCAAAACCTAGCATCTGACATGCACCTATTAAACTCGTGAGTTATTCTGGTCCTCTGTAATTTAGTTTTTACCTATTTGAGGTGTCATGTGCTATTTATTTACCAAAGGTTTGGCTTTCCTGAGTGTGAGGCTGTTTTGTGCTGAGAACATTCCCCTTGCTGACCAGGCCCCACCACTAGCACGGACCCTCTTGCATCCTCCTCAAGATGGAGCAGGGCCTGTCACCGCTGCCCTGCTGGGAACTCACGAGTCTGTATATGGCCTGTTATGTCACAATATCCTGTTATTAATAAATGGGCTTGCCTTTGTCCCCGGCACCCATCTGTAATTCTCTAGTGCTCCCCTGATATTTTTAACATATTGAAATTCTCTACTTCCCCATCAATGACAACAACTAATATCGAGGCCTTCCCTCACCTCATGAATCCAGGTCTTTTTCTCAGATTTCTGAACATTTTCTGGCGTCTGGTGCCAGTGTGAACCGCCTTTCTTCACAGGCAGATTGTTACTACTTCTAATATTCAGATGTTTATGAAAATTTCTCTTTATTTTTGCAATTTGGGATTTCACTAGCGACAAGTACATTTAACACATTCTTGATAAAACAAACAAACTGGGGGTTCTTTAGCTCTAAACACCCAACTCTTCTTCCATCTCAGGGGGTTTTCTCCTGCTCCTTCACTGTCACCTCCCTTAGCTCCTGACGTCACCATGCACACAGCGACCTGTGTCCCTGTTTCTGCCATTGGATTCTGCGCCCCCGCACCTCTTCTGACCATACCTGTACTCAATGTGCGTCCGTCAGTGTCACTGGTCCTCACTGCCACACTCTCCTCTGCAGTGTGCAATGTCTCCCTAGAGTCAGCGACTTCCCCCGGCTCCTGTGCTTACAAAGGTGTGACTGTCAACACTCAACGCTCACAGGACCTGCTCTGCACGTCCTGGCTGGCCCTCAGGGGAGGACAAGATGGGTAGGGAGGTGGACAGGGACACCCAAAGAGCAAGGCCACCCCTCACGTGGCACGCTATCTATAAAGTCTGAGCATGAACGTCGTAAGCCACCTCGTTCACTGGGGAGGGACTTTGGTGGGATCTGACACCAGCGGCCCTGCTCCCAGAAAGCAGGAGGAGTCCCTGCTGCTGGGCCAGGCAGTTTCCTGCCTTCGCTCTGCTGAATCCAAGACTCCCTCCTGGCCTGCAGCCCTGGGCGGCTCTGAGTGGTGAGCTAGAAACTCAGGAGACGTGTCTTCGCCGAGGCCTGCATGCTTCTCTCCGGGACTCTTGAAGCCAAAGCGATCAGTATGGACCATTTAGAGCCCCCTGCACTTACCCTGCACCTCACTAAACTGTTCTAAGTCCCAGTGTCCTATCGGGTTGTGTTCTGAGGCTGTTCTTCCTAAATTTGGGGCCGGACATCCTCCACTTGTCCCTGTGACACGCATGTACCCCTTCTGACTCGGGGGAGTGGGAACGATGCAGTGAGACTGGGCCCTGATTATGGCCGGGCAGCCACACACATCCCACTTGGGAGCCTGTTAAAAATCCAGGGTCAGACCCCTCCCAGACCAGACCCACCGCTCCTTGGATAAGCCCAGGTTCGCACCTTGTCACACTTCCAGCACTGCTGCTCTGAGCAACCGACACCCCCAGCAGGGACTGGAGCAGGCCAGCCTCCAAGGCCCCACCAGTGCCCCACATCCCAGAAGGATGGAGATTCTGGAAAACACCTTGTCCCTGCCCCTTCTGGCCAGTGCACTGGAGCAAGCAGCCTCTAGTCTGAAGCCAGCGGTGGGACAAGTGATGGGATCGGCCCCTGAGGTGGAAGGTGAGTGAAGGATGATGGGGTAAGTGGTTTCCCCAACAATGGGGGGAGAAAGAGATTATGGTGTGATGGGGTATTATGCAGCCAGATAACAGCCAGTTATAACACCTTCACTGACAGGAGAAACACAAAAAAACACCGGAAGGAAGTATGTGCAAATGTCAACATGAGCGATTTGACTTTTAAAATCTAGTGGTTCCCCCACTCCCTTTGTACATTTCCTAAGTTTCCACAGTTTTAGAAAAACTTCAAGACCTAGAATGTGGAGAAAAGACAGAAGGAAGAGATCTACGTCCTTCTGTCATGGCCCCAAGTTGATCAACTCTTGGGGGACAGAACTGTTAACGGACGGCGGCCCTGGCAGACCATTCAGAGCTGCAGAAGCAGTGATGCTTTTTATTAAGAAGTCATGTCCCCGGCCCCCCGATCCTATGCTGACAGTGTCCCCACAATGAAGAGAAGAAATGGAGCTCCCAGTCACTGGCGGGGAGGCTATACCCCGTGGGCTGACACACATACACATACATGGCCACACTTCACACCTGCAGTCTCGTGTGCAAGACCTGCTTGTAAATGTCCTTGGTGACCTGGAACTCTGCACTTAGAATGATGCTGCTCAAAGTGCATCCTCTTACATAAAACTGGAACCAAGGCAACAGCCTGCATGTTGAACCTCAATGAAACTGGGGTTGGGGCAGCTTTGGGGAATTCGTTGGGAAAAGGTGCTGAGTAGAAAAGTTATTAAGGCATTAAATACAATAGAGCTTTGTCAGCTTACAGAATGTAAAGCACGAATTCAAAACTGACGCACGAGAGGCTACCTGCCGGAGCCAGCCCTGCCCCCCAGGAACTGCAGCTTCGGCTTGCCTGCGTTCCTGCAGGTTTCCAGGGGTCCTTCCAGAAAGGAGTGGAGCTACGTTCCTGTTTCACGTCACACCTCGGCCGAGATGGCAGAGCAGACTAGTTGGCCTGCCTTTCCTGGCAGTGCCACCAACACAAGAATACCCGCACAAGTGCATGCCTCAGCGGCGGCACCAAGCAGCCCAGCTCTTGGGAGGACGCAGGCCCTGCCCTCAGCCTGGTCCCCGCCTGCTCTGAATGACTGTCACAGCCCCCTGATGACACAAGTAAAGAGTTAACAGTAGCGGGCTTGTGAGCTGGCAGGAAAGAGCTTACAAATTAACCGCTTGGCTTGGAATCCCCTGGCCAGCTCTGCACCTGTAAGCTGACAAGCACCTTACAACCATCATAGATGTGAACGGTTCTTGGAAGAAGCCCCTGCAAGCTGACAAGCACCCGGCATCGTGCACAGAGAAATATAAAACCCCCGCTGAACAGAAACCCATGGCAGCCTCTTCTCTAGACACTGCCATGGGCATCCTCGCTGCCCGACTTTCAGTAAACCTTTTCTTGCTTTCCTACTTTTCCCAGGCCCGTGATTTCTTTCACTTTCTGTGAACAATCGGGGGTATCCAAAAACAATACACCACCCCCCATGCGAGGCACCTCTGGGGGTCAGGCGGGGACGTGTGCTCGGCAGCTGCTCCCCGAGTCCCGCCAGTCCCGACCCACCGTCACTTACTGATGTCCTCCATCACCACCGTGTTGTCCATCGCTATGTGGACGGCCAAGGCGCTCCACGTGTCGAAGACAGCAAGTTTCCTAACAGAAAGGGGAGGACACACCAGTGAGCGGCACGATGCAGACGACTCGCCCTGGGGGCCTGCAGTCGCCTGGGAGGGCCAAGCAGAAGGGGGACGGGTGGCCGACTCAGACTTCACGAAGTTTGAAAAGAGACTCGAGAAGGACAGCAAAGAGAAGGAAGCCAGCAAGGAGGCAAGAGACGGGTGTGGACCAGGGCGAGGACAGTGAGGCGAGGCACGCCGGCCAGTTAGGACACACTGGCCAGGTGTGCTGAGAGGAGTCCAGGCGAGCCGTGTGTGGCCTGAATGCTGGGAGGACGGTGCTGCCCTCACTGTAGAAGCAGGCGCGTGGGGGAGGGGCCAACCTGAGTTCTGGCCGTTAGGGGGGCAGGTCTCTTGGACATCCAAGGCACCTGGCTGAGTTGGCACCTAGACAGGAGCCTGGCGTCTGGGGAGCTGCGCGTGCAGAGAGCAGCGTGGACAGAGAAAAGAGAAGCAGCCAGAGGCCCAAGCCACGCCTGCAGTGCTCATAGGCGGAGGTGGGGAGGGGCAGTGACAGAGGCCAGGACGGCCAGAGGGACAGAAGGACTGGAGGGCATGGCTTCATGGCCTGAGTTTCCAAAGCCAGCAAGCTGCTTGCCGGGTCGTGACAGAAACTCGACCTTGGCGGGGCTGCTTCAGGGCAGCAGTGGGGACAAAGGCGGCAGTGAGTGGTACAAGACAGGCAGAGAGCACACGGACCACATTTCCAAGGCATGCAGAGCTGGACCCAGGACCCTAAAGGGCGTGGGCGGGGCTGGCGACGGAGGACAGTGGGCAGGCTTGGGGACTGGCAGTAAGTTGGACATGGAAGAGAAGGAAGTGCCCAGAGGGTCCCGAGCAGTCCGACAAGGGCAGCTGGGTGGAGAGGGCAGCCATCCATCACGAGGGCAGGCCGGGGATGGGGAGAGAAGGGCAACCTCAGGAAGGCCAAGTGTGGGAGACTGTAGGACAGGGAGCAGGCGGCAGACGCACGAAGCAGGAGGTAGAGAGGAACGTGGCTGGACAGAGAGCTTTCAAGGAAGGGGACAGGGGTCAGAACAGAGGCAGAGCCGCACAGCACCTGCCTGCACCAAGGGCCACCTTCCCCCGGACGGCTGTCGTGTGGACCATTTTCAACCTCCCCGACCATCACCACAATGGGCGGGTCCACTGACAAAGAACAAAGGCCCAAGCCAACAGGCACAATCTGGATGAAGGTATTCATCCCATGACAAAACTAAATCCCGATTCATAAGGTCATGGGGATGGTCACCTCTGAGGACCTTCGTGAAGGCCCTGAAAACAGGGTGAGAGACCCCTCACATCTTTTAGCAGCAAGCCTCAGGAGTCTGCACACCCCAACCCACGCACACCACGTTCCCCAGGGAAATGGGATGGATGGGGCTCGGTACATACTTGAGGACCTGGGCGACCGTGTTGGGCCCGTACCACTGGCCGATAGACTTGCCCTCGCCAACTCCCATTTGCGCTGCAGGAAACAGATCTGATTAGTGACACACATGCCCGATCCTCCAACACCCCTCCCTCCCCTTAGAAGAGGCTGGTCCTGGCGGCATGTGGCATTAGGGACCCTTTACAGGCAGGTTTGTTCTTATTGCCAGACTCTAGCCCTTCCAGGAGGAGTGGGATTAAGGAGGTGAAATGACAGATCGGTGAGTTCAGAGCTGCATTTTTACTTCCTTCTACAACTGAGAACATGAAGCTTAAAAGTTGGACTTGTTAAAACAAAGGAGCATTCAGACTCGCTGATGGGCGTGGAGAGG
This sequence comes from Rhinolophus sinicus, assembly GCF_036562045.2. Classification (NCBI taxonomy): domain Eukaryota; kingdom Metazoa; phylum Chordata; class Mammalia; order Chiroptera; family Rhinolophidae; genus Rhinolophus; species Rhinolophus sinicus. Next base: position 209,436,160 of record NC_133751.1, on the reverse strand, counting down.
GACAGACCTCCGCGGTCACCGAGACGGATTTGCAGACGCGTGACAGCCAGGCGGGGTGAGGATCAGGTCTGAGCGCACTGGCCCACCCCAGCAGCCCCGGTGCTGACAGGCCTCTGGCCGCCAGGCTCGCAGGAACCCCCGACTCACGGCCCGCTGGCAAGTGGCCGTAGCGCACCGCAGCCCCCACCTATCTGGTGGATGGAGTAGTAACTGTCCTTCCTGTCCATGAATGCGCTGAGGACGTTCACGTAGCCATCGGGCTGCCTCTTCTGCTGTGTCCACCTCCAATCTATTGGGGCAGAGACAGAAGTGCAGTTTTACCGGATGTGTCCAAGGCCCCTTGGCTCTGTGAAACTCACGACACAGATGACCGACACCGTTCTGAACCCCGCTGAAGTCAAAGCCAGTTCCCCAGGATTCTGACTCTGCTGACCCGTCAACACAAATCCACGCGGACAGCAGAGAAGGTTGCAGGGGTTCAAAGACCATTTCCAAAAAACAACGTTTATCAGCCCTCTTTCAAGTCATTCATTTAAATAAGTGAGAAGCAGTGGGTCATTTCCTCGAGCCATCCATGCAACTCACCCTGCGTTTTATGTCACCCACCCAGTCTTGTCCGTGCCTCCCAAGGCCACGGTCGCAGGGCCACTCACCTCGGCCCAGGTGCCGGCACAGCAGGGCCTGGGCAAAGATCATCTGTCCGCAGCGCAGCATGCAGCCCCAGCCCGTGTCCGAGGTGGGGCCGGTCCCCCCTGTCGCGGAGACGGAAAGCAGACTGACCATCAGGCGGTCCACCAGGAGACTCCAGCGCAGGAGGCAGCGACCGGAACGTGCTTGGTCGGCTCCACACTGAAGTGTCAGCTCCCTCTTGGTGACACACACTTCCTAGAACCTGGTCGTGCCAGCCTGCACTGCTAGGAAATGAAATGTCCCAGCAACACCCTCCAAATGGGCAAAATGTGTGAGCAGGTCAGTCACAGAGAACTGAGCACGAGGAGATGCTGGGCCCCATCATTCACCAGGGGGTGAGGAGCCCCCCGCAGGCCACCAGGCAGTGGGGAAGGGGCAGGCGTCTCACCACTAAAAGCTCACATGCCCTCAGCCACCTGCATCACTTCATAGGGCACGTGGTGGTACCACATGGATGGTGACACAGGCTCTGACGTGACCGGAAATGCCCTCCACCCCGAGCATTGGAAAGGCCCCAGGCACGCGGACGGTGGACGAGCAGACCCAGGGCCAGACCACAAGGGCCGCAATGTCACCTCCCAGCCTCGGGCAGCCCCGCCCACGCATGTGGGTGGACATAGTCCACCTCTTGGAGCAGTGGTGGGCACAGACACAGCCCACCATGGGCCTGTCACCCGTCATGTCTGCGGGGTTGCGGAAGGAAACACCACCCTGGCCTGTCCTCCTCCCGTGTGTTCAGACACCTGACCTGTAGGATAGCGCTATCCCCCACGGCGGGCAGCCGACCCCACCCCTTGCAGCTAGGGCCAAACAGGTGTGCGACCAGCAGTCATGGGACGAAGAGCCATTCCCAGAGCACCTGACACATCACATCGCACATGTGCCTGTGCTGGCACTGGTCTCATTTCCCTACATTTCAGTGTCCCTGAAAGGCAAGCATTCAGGCGACTTTATGCCACCTCACTTCTGGAGAACAGAAGCAACCACATCTCGGAGAGGGACCGCACGGAGACCAGGCATCCAGATATGTGGGCTCCTGGCCCCGAACCTCTGGCCTCCGGTCCTCCGACTGCAAAGGCCAGGCCAAGAGCTGGTCCCCACTCTGTGCCCACGTCCAGGGCACCATGATGAAGAACGAGTTGTAATGGAACAGACGTCAGTGTCCTGTGAAGACGCGTGACAGCCACCTCGCCCTTTAGCTCTCCCCACAGCCAAGTGTGAACCGCGCTGGAGAAGCCGGCGGGCACAGGGCCACACTTGGGCCATCCTGGGCCTCCGCCCACCCCAGGACAACACTGAAATGCAAAGCCTATCTAAAGCCCCTGAAGCAGCTCATTGCCCCGCCCCCATGGTGACACAAGGCTTCACATTCCATTCTAGTCTACATTTCAATGCTGGTCGTGACTCATTAATCCTGCTTTTCAGCCCCAGTTACAAATGGCGACTTGCGGTGGGAAAAGCAGTGCCAGGAGCTGTGTCTCTGCCAGGACTCGGGGAGAGACCTCAGCTGGCTTACTTAGCGAGGCTGCCATGAAGACTAAAATGAAGTGACAAGTATTTGGCATATTCAAGTCAAATGACTCAAAAACCTAAGTTTCCCCCCCCCAAAATGTGTACATTTCATCACATGTTGTAACGAATGGAGCACATACCGATGGCTGGGAAGTTTCTCCTGTATGTAAACCAAAGTCTGGATGCCACATCGGACAAGATCTCGTCCTTTTCTAGAGAATGTTTAAAAAAAGAAAACATAGACACACACAGCCGTAAGTACGTAGGTGGTACGTCACAGAGAGTTAGCAGATAGCTATTACTATCACAACACGCTTTTCGCAGCCTGAGCGCTAAGAGCACAGCAGGCTCCCACACCGCTGATACCTGTGAAAATGCTGTATTTTCTACCCAGTATCCAAACAGGCTCCGAGGTCTCAGGGAAATCTTCAAACTCGGCAAATCGGAGAGTGTCATAGGTCAGAGTAGCTATTAAAACCAAAGGCACACAATGATCAAATTTTTGTAACTTCATAAAACAGTATCACAGCTCATTTACTGCATTTCCATGTAAAAAAACCCCATGTGGAATTCTGCATCTCAGGGTTGCCTGACAATCGCCACTAAGAGCAAATGGGTAATGTGTGGGGACAGGGAGGGGGGGCCTGCCATCCCACTGCCTGAGCCTTTCAGATTCAAAGCTGGAGTCAGTGGCGGGCAGAAGGTAGAACCCAGAGACCAATCAGGAGCCAGGCCCAGCAGAGAGAAAGCAAAAAACAAAGCAAAAACAAAAAATAAAGCCTCCTGATTTACGCACTTGTTTTAGACTTCAAATGTTTCAAACCTAAACAGCAGGAATAAAACGAAACCACGCCCTTATCTGTGGATGCAAGGTAGGCCCCAGCGGAACGGAAGGAGAGCAAGCTGGCAAAGCTGTCCCCGCCTCGCCAGGCATCACCTTGGAGCATGTGCCCAGAGGACTGCTTCAAGGGCAAGAAACAGGAGCGCTACCACACAAAGGGGGTCCTAGTGCCCCCCAGATTTCTTGGTGAGGAGCAGTTAGCAGTACAGGGTGCCACACAGTGTGCTAACTCCTGTGTGGGGCACTGAGCACCAGAAATGGAGACAAACGTCCCCTGAGGCTCCCGGTGCCAGAGGCCTGGAGATCCAGGCCAGACCCCGCTTTCACTTCGACGTCGCTACCAGAAGGGCACAGCCACCGGCATCCACGGGTGACGCCCCACTTCCTGACGCCCCGCTGTGTGTAGGGCACGGGGTCTCCTCACTAAGTGAACTAGACCAGAGCCCCATCCTACTGAGCTGCTGCTGTGAGGAAACTAGACAGGCCCAGGGGCCATCAGGCCACAAGCCGCAGGCTGAGGGAACTGGCCCCTGGCCTAGGGTCCCCCGCCCGCGAGGCCGGCTGCACGCAGTGGCTTCCAGGAAACCCATCGCTGCAGCTGCTCTTCAGAGAACCCTGAACACACCCCTCGTCTGCTGCCTGAAGCGGCCCCTGGGCAGTCACAGCCTTCACCTGCAACTTCACAGAAATCTCTGTGAATCAACACTATCACATTTCTCGCTTATCTTAAGCCTTTTGACAATAGCTCCACCTTTTGGTAAAAATGACATCTGCTATTTATTTTTTAAAAACCCAGGCTACAAAGCAATGTCAGCGTCGCGTGCAGCCTCATGCCCAGCAGTGGACCTCTCCAGAGGCCCCATGGCAGGTCCCTAAGTGAGGCCACAGCACCCGTGGCCTCACCTTTACCCTCCAACACTGGGAGGCTCGGGCCCCACAGACACAAGCCCAGCAAGTCTTGTGGCTCCACAGCATGTCACTCCCATGTGTCCACACCATAACCAACTCGGGGTCCTGCCAGGGTGCCCTGTGGGCTCCCTGTGTGGCTTCCCGGGACAGGTGCTGGCTGGCGCCTGGCGGCTGGGTACACACAAGGTTCCTGGCCTCTTGGGTTGGAAAGTCCCTCCGCCAGGAAATGGGAAAAATACCAGGACGCCCTCGCAGCGTTGCTGTGCTGTCCATGAAACCCTTTCCAGGAGGTGCTCACAGAGGCTGGCGACACAAGTGCTCCGAGGCCAGCCTGTGTCACTACCATCGAGGCGAGCATTCCACGACAGCCAGAAGCTGAACTGGGCACGCAGCTAAGCCCCTACCACAGGGCTGGGAGAGCAGCCACAGCAGGTCCGTGCTCGCCACGGAAGGAACCCGTGGGCGTCGGGGCCAGCCCGGCTCTGGCCTCTCCTCACCTGAAAGCCGACTGGGTCAAAGCAGGCTGTGCAGCCCAGGCTTCGTGCAGGGGCTCTGCTCTGTCACGTCCCACATGTCTGGGCTTCCACAGTGTCACCTGAGCTGCACTGTGGTCGCGAACACACAACTTAACGTCCAAGTTCACATCTCCTTTTCACATAAGATTGTTTCTGTACACAATTATAAAAACTGAGTGGGGACGAGTGACAAGTCTGTCTTCTCAAGTTGCTGAAAACATGGTGTCTCTGCTATGTGTCTGTCCATGACCTTCAGCAACCACTGTCTTCTCTTACCTGCAGGCCCCAACCAACATGTAGACTCAAAGTCACAACGTTTACTATCAAGGGAAAAGGGTGCCGACAGCTCCCGTTTCATTCCAACTGGCCACAGTTCTCATCTGGCCACAGCCAGACATGCTGCTGCTGTGCGAGGGCGCCCAGGGCAGCGCTGAGCACAGGCCGCTCACAGCTCCCGAGACGCGGGGGAGGCCGAGCGCCCTGGCCGTGGCACCGCGCAAGGACCACGACACTGTACGGTGCGTCTGCTCTAGCAGAGGGCGCACTGATGCACTCTGCAGACACCTGGCTTCCCATAGGAAGCAAATGATGACAAGCAGGAGACAACAGGTGGGGAAGGAAGACAGGCTCATTCTGAGAGGAGGTGACACAGCCTGGGGCAGCGCTGAAGTTGAGGAGTTTCCATCCCTGAACTGGCAAAACGCAAAGCAGGCACATTTCTTAGGTTTATTAGGAACCTTTATAGCCAACGAAGCCGACTTCAGAGGGACGGCAGTAAGAGGTGTTCTATGAAGTTGGCACGTATCAGCCACTCCCTACTGTAACTGAGAAAATTATGGGCTGTGTGGCCTGATTCTTAACCCCATGAGCCTAAAGCCAGTGAGGAGACTGAGACACCGGAACCACCAGGAAGCAACCCCCGTTCGCGCCAGCCAGGCTGGAGCCACTGAGTGACAGCTCACATCATCTGCGGGGCCCCTCGGGGGCTTCCAGAGCCCTCACAGCAGCTTCCTGTCTCAGGAAACACCCAGGCCTCCTGCTCCTACAGCTGAGTGTGTGTCATGTGTGCCTCCAGAAGTGGGTGCAGACACGCTGCCTTCACTCCTCCCACTGCACTGTGACTTCCTCACCACGGATGTCGCTGCCTCTCTGTGCCCTGGAGGACACGACGTGCAGGGAGTGTCCGCGTTCCCCGCACTGCAGAGCCACACACCTGAGCCACCCTGATTCCCACAAGTTGGGGACCTTTCTGTGCCTTGGTTTTCTCACTGATAAATGGGAACAGCTGTATCTTCCTCAAGGCTTGAGAGGAAGAAATACGTTAAGAAATGTGAAAAGGCCGAGACCTGTGCTGGTGGGCCCTCTGGGACTCCCTGAAATGGGTGACACAAGGACGACAGCAGGAGGAGACAGTGTCCATATCCTGTGACCAGACTCCTGCAACACCTCGTGTCATGTCAACAGGAAACCGCCCTGACATGCGAACACGTCACTACACCTGGCTCAGGCTCACACCCTCTCCTCAGAGCCAGGGCTGCACTGAGGTGAGGCCAGCGTCTGTGCGCCTGCAGCGGTGGTCCGAATGCCGTAAACTTGCCCTAAAGTAAGAGCACCAAGAGCCTCAGACCTGCAGCAACTTGGGCTGGAAAAGCAGGTGAAGCACTTCTCGTGTCTGAGCAGCGCACGTGTCTTGGCTGGTGTCAGTGGCTCTGCACTGTCCCCCCTGCACCACAGGACAGCAGCTGCCTGGAATGCCACAGGCCGGGCACCTGCACGGCTCACTCGGCTCAGCAGGGGTGCCTGGAACAGACCACCACGCCCCTGACCTTCTGGATCCTCCTTTCTAATGGAGGAAGGAGCAATTTTCTGCTTCTAATTTCTATAAAGATTTGTTTTTGGAGATAGAGCCCACTTGCTAGCTGTATGTCACATGACTTAATGTCTCTAAGTCCCGGTCTTCTCACCCAGGAAATGGGGCAAAGTTGCGGAATCGTCCCGGTGGGGGAAGAACACGGGTACGGGGCAAGGTGCTGGTGCCGTGCACGGCTCCCACCAGTGGCTCTGAGCACCCCTCCTCTTTTTGTGCTATTTCAGGCCTCGTGACTTCTAAGACGGTGCTAAGTCCCCTTCCTCTGAACAAAACATCACTTTTGTTTTATCATCGATATCAACTGAAGCAAAATGTGTTCTAACACTTCTCCACAACAGAAAACGGGACGCCAGTTCAGAAAACATTTCAGTAGAAAAGTAACACTGTCTCCGTCAGAACGAAAGCTCGCAATCACAAGCATTTGTGTAGGCTGACCCACACCAGGGGCCACGCTCCAAAGCCCCTCTCTGGGCTCTACTCTCAGCTGGACCAGCAGCCTCCGCCCGCTTCCCAGAGGCTCCCTCATCTCACTCCACAGGCGGCATGACAACGTCATCCTCTTTCCACTCGACGTCATACCGTTTATGAAGCAGTTCACATACCTCCTGAGTTAAAAGGACTCAAACCTCGAAAAGAACGCCAGTCTCCAGACTCCTGGTCATGATTTCAATTTGAAATAAGATGACATGCAGGAGAAGCAGATGGAGACGCGTCGTCCACCTTACGAAAGAGGCCCTATTAGAAGCACTGCCCCCTTTTGGCCATCGGGGTTCCAGACGCTTGATATGCCCCTTCTTCCCTGGGATGTCCGTGATCACACCCAGAAGAGGAAGCAGAAAGCCCTTTGAGAGTCTGGTAATTCTATTAGAAATAAAGTTTTTATTGAATATTATTAATCTGATAGACAGAAAAACAGGGAATTGCGCTCAATAAATGTAAACAACTTCTCTCCACTTAATACCAATTACATTGTAATTCAACCAGAGAGAACCCCACAAAACTTCACCATTACATTTTGTTTAGAGCTTACCACGATGCATCATGTTTCAACGATATTTCCCCCAAACATTTACGTTTTCTGAAACACTATACTTTGTAAATAAAATCCAAAGAAGGGTTAAGATAATGATTTTGCAAGTAGCTGTTTTTTAAAATCCTTAATACTTTATATGAAGATGCTGGCGGTTCAGTTTTTAATGAAAAAGGGAAGGGAGGGAGCGAAGAGGAGAGAGAGAGGGAGGGAGGGAAGGGAATGGAATCTGGAATTTCAGCTACATCAGAAGAAAACAGGAAAACACTGCTTTAGTGAACACCCTGACAGTGTCCACATTAAAGCTCCCTGCCCTGCACCACCAGCCCTTCTCCCTCGCTGACCTTACACTAGCAGACTAGATTTGAGTTTTACACAAACTCCACAAACCGAACGTCTTACAGCCCAGGACGTTCTGCTTCTTCAGTTACCAACCCCGCGCCAGACACAACGTGAAGCACTGGAGATGCGCGCACAAGACACCAGCTCCGTCTTCAAGGAACGGACAATGTGGCCATGTAAGTGCTGGCTCCGCCAGGGCCTTGAACCGGGGGTGTTGTGATGGACAGTGCTGCAGGCTCGGTGGAGAAGCCCAGCAGCCCGGGGTCTGCCCAGCACCTCTGGACCGCTACACGCTGGCAGCCCTGGGCACCCACTCCCTGGCTCCTTCTCTTCCCTCCCCAGCTCAGACATTCAGTGACCTCGTCCGAAGCGGCCTGCCACACACCTGTAGCTCTGCTCCCTCAGCTCCTGGCCCTGGATCCAAGGCTCCCTGGACGTCGCATGAATGACTGACAGGCACCTCACAGTCAACATGCACAAAATCAGCTCCCAGGAGCTCCCTCACCCCAAGCAGGATATCCCCAAATCTCCCCCGTCTAGTTTCTTAGCTCAGGTCACAAACCTCAGCGCCACCTTCAACTCGGTCCTTTCCATCCCCACAGCTCACCACCTCCAAACTGTAAACAGTTCCACCCTCTCAACCTTAAACACAGCCAGAACTCAAGCTCCTCTCCCCACCGACTGAAGCCTCCAAGGCCTCTAGCAGGCCTCACTGCAACAGCCCCTCCCTGGTCCCCGGGCTTCTGCGCATGCCCCTCACCAGAGCAGCCAGAGCGAGCCTGCTCAACACACCTCCAGTCACGCCACCCCTCCTCTCAAAACCTTCCGAAGGGTCATATCTCACTCAGAACACATGCTCAAGTCCTCATATGGCCCACCAGGCCCCACGACCGGGCCCAGGTCGCCCCTCTGCCTTCAGGCCCTGCTTCTCACCCCACCTGCTGAACCCCTGCCACAGCGGCCTACATGCTGCTCCCAGAGGACACGTCGCCTCCCTCCTGCACTGCTTCTGGGGCTTGGTCAAATTTATGTCTGCAGCGAGCCCTTTCCTGGCCATCCTGGCTACAACTCCATCCCCCTCCTGCATGGTCTCCATCACTCTTGCACATGACCCACACCACTGGTGTCATGTCTAGAATGTCAGCCAGAGTATGGTTTTTGTGTATTTTGTTCACTTCTCTAGTCCCAGAGTCTAGAACAATGCTCAACACAAACTTCATGCTCAATGATAAATGCAGTTTACTCAGTGGATGACTATAAAACAACCAGGAAGGTAGAACCTGTAAGCACCAGGGAAGGCTGGACCATAAATCACCCCTAAAAGGATGTAAGCATCATGCCGGAGAAAACTCACCACAACCTACAAACATCATATGCATTTTTATCAGCATCAACAGAGGCCTTCAAGTGCCAACACCTTTTCTACTTTGAAGCAGCCTTCAGTGTCCCATTAGTTGTCATCATCTGGCCACTCCTAACTTTATGATTTTCACATTAGAGGTAACATGACTAACATTAAACTGTGTTTTCCACCTTACCCGAGTTTCTCATATGAATGACCTTAGGTATCCAAGCAGAAATGATGTAAGAGCAAGTGGATAAGTGGATAATTCTATTGCTTCCCCACCTCATGCCCCAGCAAACAATACAACAGTGTCTGATACTTTTTTCCTTTTTAAACGAACTTCATTCACAAAAAAATGCACGTGGTTAACATGCTCCTTTGGGAGTTAGGACTACTGTTTCCTCCAGCCACCTAACTTTTAAGTGACAAAATGCCCCAAATCATTGAACTGTTGGCAATACACGTCTACTTTACAGTTTCCAGTCTAAGATTTCAGCAAGTTTGTGTTGCAGCTGCCAGGAAAAGAAAATGAAGCAAAAACACTGCCATCCAAGATGACAGGTGGGATTAACCCAGATGAGCTTTCCTGCACAGATGGAGGAATAGCCAAAGGCAAATCACTCTCTGCAAGGAATGAAAGAACTAAAACTGCTGTGGGACGAAACAGAGAGCCCACGTACAAATGCTTTAAAGGCTACTGGAAAGAGACCCAAAGTAACTCACCAGCAAAGTTACCGAGCAAAGACGAGCTAGGCGGAGACACCACACAGACGTGTGCACCGCACCCTCAACCCCCAGTGCGTATCAGGCTCCAGGGACAAGACACGACGAGCCGGCCTCAGTGTCTCGCTTCAGTCACAGAAAAGCCTGGTGCCCTGTCGATGACTGACTCGCCTGTGCCGTGAGTGCTGAGTACGCGTGTCGCCTCCGGTCTACCAACGCAACTTGACAGAAGTTAGAGGTTCCACTTAGCTCCCCGCGGGGGAGGCCACAGCTTTCTGCAACAGCCGTTTCGAGCAGCAGCTCCGCCCGAGTCCCAAGCGGCGCCCGGCGTCCCTCCCTCCCGTCCCGGGCGCCGCGCTGCCCCTTCTCGGTCGAGCCGGCCTTGGGTCTGCGGGCCGGTCACCCGGGCGTTGCGGGCGTACTGGACAAGCTCCGAGACACGCAAACACCCAACTGTCAGATCCGCGCTGGCCTCCCCACGGACGCCACCCCCGTCCGCCCCGCCCGGGGCCGCACTCCGCCCACCCCGCTGCCCGGCTCCCAGGCAGCGCTGGGCATGTCCCCAGCGACCCAGGGGCTAGGCGAGCGCCATCCGCGGGTCCCCAAAGCCGGGGAGGGCCTCACCTGCATCCATCTTCCCTCTCCGGCCGCCGACTGAGCGCCGCGTCGCTCCGATGGGTCCGCAACGCGACGCGACGGGCCGCCGCTGGGGCCAATCAGAGCGCGGGCGGGGCCGGAAGTGCGCGCGGAAGTGCGCCGGCCGCCATCTTGGCGTACGGCGGGTCCCGGCACGAAGGTCTTAACCCGCGCGCTCAGCTCTGCGACGGCCTTCGGCGCTGTTTCCGAGGACCCCAACAACGACCCCCCGGGGTGGCGGAAGCAGGAGCCGGAGGGCAGCGAAGCCTTGGGGCAAGCGCGTCAGCCCTCCGTAAGCCCGGGCTCGCAGGCGCGGCCATCTTGCCGTACGGACGGGCCCGGCGCGCCATGTCGCCGTACGGAGCGGCCGGCCCGGGCGCCCCCGCCCACCCCCGACGCCGCGAGCCGCGGGCAGCGCCCCGCCGGGTGCCTGAGACCTCAGGCGAGCCGAGGGCAGACGGCCGGCGGCCGGGAGGCGGGCGCCGCCATCTTGTCGTACGGCGCCGCGGGGGCCGGCTCCCACGTCCCGCAGCCGTGTCTCTGCGCGCCTCCCCTCGGGGCGGTCCCGCTCCGGGCTCGGCACGGCGAGGTGAGGGCCGGAGCCTGGCGGCGTCGCGGCGTCCAAGGCCCGAGATGGTGATCTGCTGCGCGGCCGCGAACTGCTCCAACCGACAGGGCAAAGGGGAGAAGCGCGCCGTCTCCTTCCACAGGTAACTGGGCCCCGGCTGGCCGCCCGCACGGCCCGCCGGCCACGCCCCCGCCCGGCCCGGCGCCGGGGAAACTGAGGCGGCGCGGCCCGGCCCGTGGAGGCACTTTCCGCGCCGGGCCTCGGGGCCGGTCCCGCGAGTGAGTCAGCGCAGGGCGCTGTGTGACCTTGGCCTGGGCCGCCGTCTCTGGGCCGGACGCCGCGGCCACCGCGGCCAGCGGCGGCCACCCGACGGCCACCGGCTCCCCCCGGTGACTACCCTACAGCTGCTCGGCGCCCACCCCACGGCGGGCACGAGGCCATCCCACGGCCGCCAGCGCCCACCTTACGGCCTCCGCTACCCTCTCCTCCCCACCCCGCGGCCTCCCTGGGCTCCATTGATTCGAGTTGTCGCAGCCGATTTCCAGAACCAGTGCATTCTGAAAATCTCTTCTTTAGGTCGGTTGTTGTGGCATTAGATGTGACTTTGCTCCTCTTTTGAGCGCGGGGAAGACTGCGTTGATCTCGGCCATCAGAAACGTGGCGGAGCAAATGTGCCTCGTACCTCGTGGGTTAACGCGCTCCCAGGCGCGGTGTTGCTGGAAGGGTCCTGGCTGCCCCGGGGGAAGAAAGGCAGCTGTGCCCTGGTGGTGAGGTGGATCCCGGGAGAGGCTCCGACAGCCTCCTGCCCGGAGCAGGGCGGCCACTGCACGGACGGGCTTGCCCCGCTGAGGCTGGAAGGGGCGCTCTTGGCGTCCCCCGTGGGCGCTCGCCCTGGACCAGGGCTTGCCTTCTCCGCGGCCTGGCCTGGAGGTGACTTAGGCGCAGGAGGTACTAGAGCGCTAAACTGAAGGGATGTTTCTGTTTTATGTTGCAGGTGTTAGTATTCAATTTTTGAAGACCTGAGTGACACTTGTTATTTATAGTCTTATTGAAAGTTTGCAGTGGTGTGTGCTAAGTCTTACGTCGTTACAATCTATCAGTAGAACTAGTAACATTACATTATTTCAGAGCAGCTACCATGCTTTCCTTAGTTTCCTTCAGAGCCTTTGGATCCCCAAATTTTTGTTAACTGTTTTCGATATGGAGGCAGAGCACTGCAGAGAAGGCTGCTCTTGGCATTCATAGTGATCTAACGTGGTGTGGAGGCAAAGGACGTGGGAATTGGGGGTCTGCGGGAAATGGGCTCCCGAAACGCTGAGGAAGTTCAGAAGGTCGTGTTGTGTAGAACTTCCTGAGGAGCGAGTATCCACCCGTCCTCGTCCTCGTCCACAGTGGCTTCAGGTGGGTTAGATGACCTCCAGTGGGGCAGATGGCCCCCACGTGCACAGTATGGTCAGAGTTTTCTAAGGTCTGCCTTAATGAGAAGAAACGCTTAAGTGTCAGTATCTTCCAGAGGCTGGACGCGGAAGTATAGGAAGAACACAGAGCTACACCTTTGCATCTGACCTCTTGGAGACACCCTCCCATCTTCAGCTGCTTGAGCCACAGCTGGGGCCCGGCGCCCTGCTGGGCGTCTGGGGTGCTCTTCTGGCCTCTAGTTCCATCTCTGCTTGCCGACACTTGGTCTGGCTTCTAAATAGGGGGACCACTTGTAGCACCCAGTGTCTTGCATCCCAGGCACACTGGGAGGTTGGTCAGCTGTGAGCTTCTAGGAACTCTTTCTGGGGGTCCTGAAGCCATCCTGTGCTCCCCACACTCGGCCCTCTGCACATTCTATGCCCCTGCTCATCACAGCTTGGGAGGAGCTGTCTCCCTTCACTCCTGTGGGCCCCAGCACTGCACGCTCTTTAAGGGTAAACAATGTTCATCTTTCTCTTCGGTAGTAACTTGCAAACAAAAGGTGTTCCTTTAATCCTGACTCCGTTTTTAAGTGGGCAAAGTCAATATAGGTTTGGGTGTTTGCAAAACTCTTATTTTTCTTTAATAGTTGATCATTTTAGGGGGAGATGTGTAATTATTTTTTTCTAATTCCTTTGTCATTTTTCCTGCAGGTTCCCCCTAAAGGACTCGAAACGTCTGATCCAGTGGTTAAAGGCTGTTCAGAGGGATAACTGGACCCCCACGAAGTATTCTTTCCTCTGTAGTGAACATTTCACCAAAGACAGCTTCTCCAAAAGGCTGGAGGACCAGCACCGCCTGCTCAAGCCCACGGCCGTGCCCTCTATCTTCCACCTGCCTGAGAAGAAGAGAGGGGCTGCAGGCCATGGCCGCACCAGGAGAAAGGACAGCAGAAAGGCCTCTGGGGGCCTAAGGGGACGTGCGAGTGAAGCAGACGGGAAAGGCACTGCAGGTTCGTCGTCGTCCAGTGAGAACCCGATGGCAAAGCCAGAGTCCCGCAAATCCAGGCGGGCCGCCCGTGAGGAGCGGGCGCGACAGTCTCCACAGGGACCTCCAGGCGACACCTTGGCCACCACAGTGTCAGGCAGCCGGGCAGCAGCAAGTGCACCTGCTGGCAATGTTGGCGATGACAGCGCCACCTCCCCCGACGGGGGCCTGGTGGATAAGAGTGGCATTTCCAAGGATGACTTTACACCTCCAGGGTCTGGGGCCTGCAAATTTATTGGCTCACTTCATTCGTACAGTTTCTCCTCCAGGCACACTCGAGAGAGGCCATCTGTTCCCCGAGAGCCTGTCGACCGGAAAAGGCTGAAGAAAGATGTGGAGCCCAGCTGCAGTGGGACCAGCCTGGGTCCCGAGAAGGGCCTGGCCCAGAGCCCCCCAAGTTCCTCACTGACTGCAACGCCTCAGAAGCCCTCCCAGAGCCCCTCCGCCCCTCCGACAGACGTCACCCCAAAGCCAGCGGCGGAAGCCGTGCAGAGCGAGCACAGCGACGCCAGCCCCATGTCCATCAACGAGGTCATCCTGTCGGCGTCGGGGGCCTGCAGGCTCATCGACTCGCTGCACTCCTACTGCTTCTCCTCTCGGCAGAGCAAGAGCCAGGTGTGCTGCCTGCGCGAGCAGGTGGAGAAAAAGAACGGCGAGCTGAAGAGCTTGCGCCAGAGGGTCAGCCGCTCCGACAGCCAGGTGCGCAAGCTGCAGGAGAAGCTGGACGAGCTGCAGAAAGCCGGCACGTCCCGCCCGAGCAACCTGCCGCCCCCCAGCCGCGGTCAGTACCCGCGCCTCGGTTCCCCGCCTGTCCCTTAGGAGGGCTCAGCACTGCCGGCCTCTGGCCACAGCTGGGCCTTGTGGAAGGAGCCCACACCACAGGGCAGTTGGCGCTCTGCAGCCCTGGGGTTGGTCACTGGGCTGGGAAAGCCAGGAGGCTCAGCGGTGCCCAACGCTGGTTTTCTACTGGGACAGGGAAAGCCAACTTCTGGGGTGGACCCCTCACAAATGGAAATTCCAACTGGATTAGGATCTAAGTGTTAAAGTAGATGTAGTAAACTGTCAGAAATGATGGGAGACTTAAAATCATGGGGAGATTTTTTCCATTGGGGTTGTAACATCCTGGAAGTTAAATCATCCTGAATGTTCATAATTTCTTTAAGATTTTGAACATCTCTTCAAGTAGAATACATTTTCTTACATAAAAATTAAAACACTACAGAATTACATAGGCTAAGAAGTGGCGAAAATTCCCTCCTTACCCGCCTCCCAACTTTATTTCTGTTGCTATTAAAATTTGGTGTGCAGTCTTTTAGACTATTTTATACACTTTTCCATACTTCTCTTGTGCCTCTACAAATAGGTTGGATATATCTTATATATGTTTATTAGCTATGTTTTGCTTTCGCCTCAATTTTACTGTTTAGTACTTGTAGAAATTGGTTTCTAGATGTTCTTTATGTATTGAGGATAGGCTCTTTTGCCTGTTACAGATACATGGAAAACTTTTTCCTGCTTATTGTCCATTTAATCTGGATCAATGTTTGTCTTCTCGGAGCTGTAATGAACACTTCAGGTGGCAAGAGGATCTTGTGTGACCGGCTGTTCAGGACTTCCTGGACCCCCCAGGACAGCAGCCATTAGCACAACCAAAAACAAAACCCATCCTGCGTGTTTCCTGGGGAGGACCCCTGATGTACTGATGGGAATTACACACTGTATTCTCCTGCGCTTTTTAAGCTGTGTTTGTAGTTTCTCATACCTGAGGTTACTTTTTGGTAACTTTTTTCTGTTCCTCTTGGTCAGAGTCTTAAAGTTTGTCATTGTTACAGGTCTTCCCCCCCCACCCCACCCCCCCGCCCCCAACCTGTTCTTCACTCCACTGATCAGGTCTGCAGTGCTGTTTCTGCTTCATTAATCCTCACTTCTTTCTACTTTCTTCAGTTTCATTTTGTTGTGGTTCTGGCGCTGGCGGGAAATGCTTAGGTCATTCATGTCCATTTATATTTCCCGATGCCTGCAGTTGAGGCTCAGTCTCCAGTCCCTTTGGCCCCTCACCATGGATGTGCCACACGTTGCTCTAATTGCCCTTCATTTCTGGTTTCTGATTCAGTCCTGGTACCCCCTTTCCCCCAAGTTGTTTAGAATGGTGTTGACCATTTTTCAAGTGGATAGATTGGAGGAGGGGGCTAATTTATTTGTAAGTATTTTTAAGTTTTATTGCTTTAAGATCCAGTAATATGGTCATTTAAAGAGACCTGCTTTTGAGAATCTTTTGAGATTTCACTGTGGCTTAAATCAGTCTGTTTTTGTGGGTACTTCTTTGTGGTTTGAGAAGAATGTATCCTCTCTTGGAGTTGGTTACATTGTTCTGAATCTGGCTGAGGCTGGGTCTGGCTTATTTGTATTAGTCAACAGGTCTGTTTCCTAACTCCTGCATCCACTTCATGTCTTGTTTTCCTTGTTCCCTTTCTTCCACTTGGCCCAGTTTTGCTTTATATTTCCAGACCCTGTTGTCAGAGGCATAAGTGTCCTGGTTGTTACCAATGTGGAAAACCCTTTTGGTCCCATTTACAGTCTTATTTCTTTATCTCCTATTTTCAACCTTTTATATCCCTGTATTTCATAGTTGTATTTTAACTCAGTCTGAGAGCCTTCGTCTATAGAGTAATTTAATCCATTTACAGTTGTGATTATTGATAAGCTGGAATTTGGGCCTGCCATTTTATGTCATTTTTAATTTAATAGGCTTTTTCTTGTCCTATCCTAGTGGATGTCTTTCAGCTGTTAAAAACAGCCCTGGACACCTGTCTGTCCATAAATGCTGCTAGGTGATGACCTGTGCTCTGCCTTCCCAGCTCCTCACTTTCCACTCCCAGGGCGAGACCCTCTGGGATCTTAATTCCATATTCTCCTTTTCCCCTCCAAGCAACCATAATTAGTTATCAGTATACATTTTATTGGTTACTTTTTTCACTATTATTTATTGTATCCAGATTTTCCCCCCTTCGGAGAGATATTTAATGATTTTTTGGAACTCACAGAACAGTAAAATTTTGGGCGTTGAGTCTGAGATACTCCTTAAGTGTTGACGCCAGGGGTCAGCAGCGGACCTCTGAAGGTGTGTGCGTGCCTGCAGTGTGGGGTGAGGTCACAGGTGTTTAAAGCCATGGAACTGAGTGAGGTTACCTGGAGAAACTGGCTGGAGAAGGGGCTGGGCCCAGCCAGGAGCAGGTCGTGTTGGGAGACATGCAACGCAAAGGCTCTAGGAAAGGAGATGGGGAAGCGGGAGCATGGGGCCACCAGGGAAGGCTGTTCCACGTGGGAGCGCTGCTTGGCTGGGTGGGATACAGCTCTGATCAGAGTGGAGGAAAGATGGTTGGACTTGGCCACATAGGGTCAGACTGTAGTATCCTTGGAGGGGTGGGCATGGAGCTGGGCGGGGGACACAGTGATAAGGCACTTTGAGAGGTTTAGTTATGAAGTGGAACTGGAAAAGTGGACAGTGGGCCAAAGGAAGCATGGCTCCAAGGGACATTTTTATCTGTAAGGTGGAGACCAGCCAGCAGGTGTCTGCTGTAGCCTGGAGGGAGAGGTGAGGAGAGGAGCGTGCTGGGCTGGGCGCCGTGGCCTGGGGGGAGGCGGGGAGCAAGGGGCAGATGCTGCCTGGGTGCAAATGGCCTGTCTGTGCCTCTGCTGTGTCCTGGGTGAGGCTGGTCCCTGGCTGGGAGTGGAGGCGAAGCGTGCAGGAGGCTAGGCCAGTGGTGGGAGGGGTGGGCGCCTGGCTTGGTGTCCAAGGTCTGCCCGGAGCGGCTGCCATGTTGTTTCCTTCTGACGTCTTCCTCAAAGTGTCTGCTCGCTTGATGTTCCCAGGCTGCTGTTCCCAGAATGCCTTCACCAGTCGGGATCTTCTGATCATTTTGTAAGGTTTCTGTCGAAGGGACTGGACAAATGGTGATTCAGTCCGTTATCTGTAGCCAATCCCTTTATGTT
This sequence comes from Rhinolophus sinicus, assembly GCF_036562045.2. Lineage (NCBI taxonomy): Eukaryota > Metazoa > Chordata > Mammalia > Chiroptera > Rhinolophidae > Rhinolophus > Rhinolophus sinicus. The sequence goes on along the minus strand of NC_133751.1, from coordinate 209,418,741 downwards.
TAGACAGATTGCCTGGAAGGGAGTGCTGGGCCGCTGGGTTCTGGGGTTCCAATCTCAGTTTCCCCTTTGACGTCTGGAAATCCGGTGTGGATTGTCATTCTCACGGGACATGGTACTCTGTTCCTGAGTCCACTCTAACTCCAGGGGTAGGACAGTGCCGTCAGGGTGTGTGTGGGCATGTCTGTGGGCCAGTGAGGGTGAACATACTTTCCCTTCTGGTATTTCTTTGTCACTCCCCCTGCCGTGCCACATTCTCCATCAAATATGAATCTACTATTTCCTCTCATCAGTAATTGAATACTTGCTTCAAAACAACACTGTTTATTTCTCGTTCTTTCATTCATTACACTTATAATTCTGAATTTATCTGGTGTTTTAAAAACTTCATGGTGGAAAGTCTTGAGCATATACAAATTACACAGAAAAGTATAATAAGCCCCCATGTACCTCTCCCCCAGCCTCAACCTTTATCAATATTTGATATTCTTGTTTCATCTATATTTCTACTTAATTCTCTGCTTCTCATTGATTTTTTGGGAAAGTTTAGATTTCCGGAAAAATTCAGCAGATAGCACAGAGAATTCCTTCCCCCCGCCCCGCCCCCCACCTTTCCTGTTAGTAACATCTTGCTTTACCACCTGTGTTAGTGTGGTTCATTGGTTTCAAGCTGTGAACCAATGTTGATACGTCGTTACCAACTAGGTGTCTAGGTTAAGGCTCACTGGCTTGTCTTTGCACTTTGACAAATGCGTAATCTTATGTCTCCACCATTGCAGTCCTGGTTCATACAGAGTAGGTGGATTGCCCTAAAAATCCCTGTGCTCTGCCCATCCACCCCTTCCCTTGCTGTCCCTGGCAACCTCTCATCCTTCTACTGTGTCTATAGTTTTGCCCTTTTTTGAATGTCACCTAATTGAAATAGATGGATACTGGAGTATGTAGCTTTTTTGGACTGTTTCATTTAGCAACATGTATTTAAGGTTCCTCTGTATCTTTTTGTGGCTTTATAGCTCACTTCATTCTTCCCCCTTTTTTTATGTTGGGTTAAAATACATATAACCAAAAATTTACCGTTGAACCATTTTTAAGTGTATACTTCAGTGGTTTTTAATCCCACATTCACATTGTTGTGCAGCCATCACCACCATCATCCCTGTAACTCTCATAAATCTGAAACTCTGTTCTTATTAAACAATAACACACCCAACTGCCCTCCCCTGAGCTCCTGGCGCCCCCCATTGTAATATCCGTCTCTGTGATTTGACTACTTTAAGTGCCTCAGATTCATGGAATCGTATAGTATTTGTCTTTTTGTGCCTGGCTTATTTCACTGATATGATGTCCTCAAGGTCCGTCCGTGTCGTAGCAGGTGTCAGAATTTCCTTCCTTTCTAAGGCTGAGTAATACTCCCTTGTATGGATGGACCACCTTTCGTCCTTGGACACTTGGGCTGCTTCTCCGTTTTAGTTGTTATGAATGATGCTGCTGCGAACGTGGGTGTGCAGATGTCTCTTCAACACCCTGCTTTATTCTTTCGATCTACACCCAGAGGTGGGGTCGCTGGGTCACATGGTCACTCTGTTTAATCTTTGAGGCACCTCCACACTGTTTCCCACAGCGGCTGCACCATTTCACATTCCTGCCATCAGTGATGTCTATTCAAGTCCTTTGCCCATTTTTGAATCAGGTGGTTTGGTTTTTGTTGTTTCGTTTTAGGAGTTCTCTATATATTTTAGATTATCGGTCTCTTATCAGAAATACGATTTGCAAATATTTTCGCCCATTCTGTGGGTTGCTTTTTTACTCTGAGGATAGTGCCTTTTGATGTAAATTTAAAAAATATATTTTTCATGAAGCTTCCAAATTGTCTATTTTTTCTTTTGTTACCTGTGCCTTTGGTGTCGTCTCCAAGAAAATATTGCCAAATCCAGTGTCATAAAACTTTTGTCCTTTGCTTTATTCTAAGTGGTCTATAGTTTTAGCTCTTCCATTCAAGTCTCTGATCGATTTTGAGTTATTGGGTTTTGTGTTTTTTTGTTTTTGTTTTTTTATTGGGGAAGGGGAACAGGACTTTATTGGGGAACAGTGTGTACTTCCAGGACTTTTTTCAAGTCAAGTTGTTGTCCTTTCAATCTTAGTTGTGGAGGGGGCAGCTCAGCTCCAGGTCCAGTTACCATTTTCTAGTTGCAGGGGGCGGAGCCCACCATCCCTTGTGGGAGTCGAACTGGCAAGCTTTGTGGTTGAGAGGACGCACTCCAACCAACTGAGCCATCTGGGAGCTCAGCAGCAGCTCAGCTCAAGGTGCCGTGTTCAATCGGCAACCTTGTGGTTGAGAGCCCACTGGCCCATGTGGGAATCAAACCGGCAGCCTTCGGAGTTAGGAGCATGGAGCTCTAACCACCTGAGCCACCGGGCTGGCCCCCTTGAGTTATTGTTTTGTATATGCTGTTAGGTAAGGGTCCAGCTTAATTGTTTTGCGTGTGGATATCCAGTTTTCCCAGCACAGTTAGTTGAAAAGACTGTCCTTGATCCGTTGAATGGTCTTGTCACCATTGTCAGAAATCATGTGACCATATGTGTGAGGGCTTATTTCTGGGCTGTTTTCTATGTCTTCTTTAGTTTCTTTCTGAAATGTTTTATAGTTTTCAATGTACAAGTCTTTCACTTCCTTGGTTAAGTTAATTCCTAAGTAATTTATGCTTTTTGATGCTATTGTGAATGGAATTGTTTCTGTGATTTCCTTTTCAGGTTGTACATTGTTAATGTATAGTAATTCAGCTGATTTTTGTGTGTTGACTTTGTGTCCTGCTTTTGCTGAATTCATTTATTAGATCTAACAGCTTTTGTGTGTGTGTGTGTAGTCTCTACTACTTTCTACACGAGATCATATCTGCAAACAGATTGTTTCCCTTCTTTCTCCTGTCGGATTGCTCTGGCTGGGGCGTCAGTGCTGTGGGAGTGGAAGTGCTGTCAGTGGTCTCGTCTTCTTCCTGATCTCAGGGAAAGCTTTCCCTCTTCATCACTGAGTATTAGTTTGGCTGTGGGGTTTTCATATGTGGTTTTTACTATGTGGAGGTTGTTTTCTTCTATTCCTCTTTTGTTGAGCTTTTTTTTATCAGGAAGGTATTGAATTTTGTCAGATGCATTTTCTGTATCAGTTTAGATGACCATGTGGTTTTTCCTTTCATTTGGTTGATGTGGCAGACTATAGTGATTCATATTTATGTGTTGGATGAATTCTTTGCATTCTGGGAATAAATCCCACTTGATCATGGTGTGTGCTACTCTTAATACGCTGCTGAATTCAGTTTGCTAGTATTTTGTTAAGTATTTTTGCATCAGTGTTTGTGACGACATTGGTCTGTTGGTCCGTAGTTTTTCTTCCTTGTCTGGCTTTGGTGTCAGGGCAATGCTGGCCTCAACGAAGGAGTTAGGAACTGTTCCCTCCTAGTCCATTGTTTGCAAACATTTGAGAAGGATTGGGATTAGTTCTCTAATGGTTGGATGGAATTCACCAGCGAATCCATCAGGCCCAGGCCTTTTCTTTGTTGGGAGATTGTTGATTACTGATTCAATCTCTGTACTCAGTATAGGTCTATTCAGAATTTCTATTTCTTCATGATTTAGTCTTGGTAGGTTTTGTGTTTCTAAGGCTTTGTCCATTTCCTCTAGGTTATCCAATTTGTTTGCATACAATTCTTACAATCCTTTTTATTTCTATAGAATTGGTAGTAATGTCCCCACTCTCATTTCTGTTTTTAGTAATCTGAGTCTTCTCTCTTTTTTTCCTTAATCCATCTAGCTAAAGGTTTGTTGATTTTGTTCATCTTAAAATGTTTAGCCTGTTTTTAAATTGGGTTGTTTACTTTCTTACTGAGTTTTAGGAATTCTCCATGTATTTTGGACACAAGTCCATTTTTGTTTTAACTTATTACTGTGATAATAATGTAACACTCTATTTTTCAAGTCAAATGTATGAAATAGAAATATGGGTCAGGAACATGAATTTTTCCAAAACCAGGGCCCACGGAGGAAACAGGGAGGGTGACAGGTACAGCATTTTTGTTTTTTGTGGTGTTGTTTTTGTTTTTAATTTTATTTTTAAGATTTTATTGGAGAAGGGGAACAGGACTTTATTGGGGAACAGTGTGTACTTGCAGGACTTTTTTTCCAAGTCAAGTTGTTGTCCTTTCAATCTTAGTTGTGGAGGGTGCAGCTCAGCTCCAGGTCCAGTTGCCGTTGTTAGTTGCAGCGGGCGCAACCAACCGTCCCTTGCGGGAGTCGAACCAGCAACCTTGTGGGTGAGAGGACGCACTCCAACCAACTGAGCCACGGGAACTCAGCTCAAGGTGCCGTGTTCAATCTTAGTTGCAGGGAGCGGAGCCCACCATCCCTTGCAGCAGTCGAGGAATCGAACCGGCAACCCTGTGGTGGAGAGCCCACTGGCCCATGTGGGAATCGAACTGGCAGCCTTCAGCAATAGGAGCACAGAGCTCCAACCGCCTGAGCCACGGGGCTGGCCCCTGGATTTTTTCTTCCCCTTCCCTTCTTCTGCCTCCCCCCTCCACCCCACTCCAGCTCAAGCCATTGTTTCTCAGTCTAGTTGTGTGGGACGCAGCTCCCTGGCCCATGCTGGTATTATGAGCCTTGCGCTCCCCCGGCTGAGGCAGTCGGTCGCCAGTTGTCATTCAGCCACTCACGGCAGCTCTCGCTGGCTGCTGGCCGCTCATGCTGGCCACCAGCCGCTCCTGGAAACACACAGTAGCCCGCGGCAGCCCATGGAGGCTCACACCGACCTTTGGCTGCTCATGGCAGCCCAACTCCAGGGAGAACAGTTGTTCACAATCTTAGCTGTAGAGGGCACAGCTCACTGGCCAATGTGGGGCTCGAACTGGTGGACCTCGGCTTAGTAGCATGGCGCTCCAACCACCTGAGCCACCGGCTGGCCCTCGGGTTTTTTGGCAAATATTTTCTCCCAGTCTGTAGCTTGTCTTTTTAGCCTCTTTTGTTTTATTCTCTTAACAGTGTCTTTTCTAGAACAGACATTTTTTAACAAAGTCCAATTTACCAATTTTTTTTTTTTACATGGAGTGTGCATTTGATGTTTCTAAAAACTCGTTGCCAAACCCAAAGTCACATAGATTTTTTTCTTATGTTTCTTTAAGTTTTATACTTTTGCGTTTTGTGTTTATGGCTTTTATATGTTTTGAGTTAATTTTTGTGAAAGGTCTAAGGTTTGTGTCTAGATTCCTTTTTTCTTTCTTTTTTGTTTTTTGAGTGTGGTCATCCAGGTGTTCCAGCACCTTGTTGCATAGGCCCTTGTATCGGTTGCCCTGTATCGCACTTGTTTCACCCTTGCTCCTTTGTCAAAAATCAGCCTTTGCCTGCATTAGTGTGGATCTGTTTCTGGACTCTGCCTGTTCTGTTGATCGACGTATCTGAATTTTTTTGCAATACCACACTGTATTGACTATTGTAGTTTTTTAGTAATTCTTGAAATAGGATACTGTGAGTTCTGTGAGTTCTCCGTCTTCCTTCTTTTCTATCAGTACTAGTGTTGGCTACTCTGGATCTTTTGCCTCCACATAAACTTTAGCATCAGTTTGTCAATAGCCGTAAAATGGCTTGCTGGGATTCTGACTGGGACTGTATTGAATTTATAGATCAAGTTGAGAAAAATTGACATCTTGACAATATTGAGTCTTCCCATCTATGAACATGAAATATTTGTCCATTTATGTAGATCTTCTTATATTTTCTTATATTTTTATATTTATTATATTTTCTTTTTTCAGAGTTTTGTAGTTTTCTTTATATAAGTCTTCTACATATTTTGTTAGATTTATACCCAAATATTTCTCTTTTTTTTTGGTGTAATGTATTTACAGTAAATGTTACTGTATTTTTACTTGCAAATTCCAATTGCTTATGACTGGTATATAGGAAAACAGTTGACTTTTGTATGTTAACCTTGTATCCTGCAATCTTGCTATAATTGCTTATTAATTCTAGTTTTTTTGTGGTTTCTCTGGCATTTTTCTGCATAGAGAGTCCTGTCATCTACAAACAAAGACAGGTTTTTTTGGTTTGTTTTTACTTTTCAATTACAGTTGACATACAGTATTATATTAGTTTCAGGTGTAAAAGACAGGTGTTTTGTTTTTACCCCGGTCCCAATCTGTATACCTTTTACTTTCTTTCTTGCCTTAGTGCATGAACCAGGCCTTCCAGTACAATGTTGAATGAGTGGTGAGAGGGACATCCTTGCCTTGTTCCTATCTTAGTAGGAAAGCTTTTGGTTTCTCACCATTAAGTATGATGTTAGCCATAGGGTGTGTTTTTTTGTGTTTTTTTTTTAAAGATTTTATTGGGGAAGGGGAACAGGACTTAATTGGGGAACAGTGTGTACTTCCAGGCCTTTCTTCCAAGTCAAGTTGTTGTCTTTTTCAATCTTAGTTGTGGAGGGTGCCATTCAGCTTCAAGTTGTTGTCCTTTCAGTCTTAGTTGTGGAGGGCGCAGCTCAGCTCCTGGTCCAGTTGCCGTTATCTAGTTGCAGGGGGCATAGCCCACCATCCCTTGCGGGAGTCGAACTGGCATCCGGGAGCTCAGCGGCAGCTCAGCTCAAGGTGCCATGTTCAATCTTAGTTGCAGGGGGCACTGCCCACCATCCCTTGCGGGAGTTGAATTGAACCGGCAACCTTGTGGTTGAGAGCCCACTGACCCATGTGGGAATCGAACCAGCGCCTTCGAAGTTAGGAGCATGGAGCTCTAACCGCCTGAGCCACCGGGCCGGCCCATAGGGTGTTTTTTTTAATAGATGTTCTTTATCAAATTGAGGAAGTGCCCCCTTTATTCCCAGTTTATTGAGAGTTTTTATCATAAATGGGTGTTGGACTGTCAGATACTTTTTCTGCATCCATTATTTTGATCATGTGAGTTTTAGCCTGTTGATGTGATGGATTAAATTTGTTGATTTTGGAGTGCTGGACCAGCCTTGCATACTGGGAAGAAACCCACTTGATTATAGTGTATAATTCTTTTTCTTTTTTTACATTATTCGATTCAATTTGCTAATGCTTGTTAAGGATTTTTGCATCTATGTTCATGAGAAATATTTGCATACAGTTTTCCTTTCTTGTATTATCCTTGTCTGGTTTTGGTATTAGGGTAGTGCTGGCCTCAAAGAATGAGTTGGAAAGTATTCCCTCTGCTTCTATGCAGAGTGTAGAGACATGGGTGATTGACTCAATTTATTTAATAGATGTAGGCCTATTAGGTTGTTTCTCCTGTGTGAATTTTGGCAGTATGTGTATTTCAAGGAATTGGTCCATCTAATCCCCGAAAATAAGACCTAGCCAGACCATCAGCTCTAATGTGTCTTTTGGAGCAAAAATTAATACAAGACTTTTTTTATTAATATAAGACTGGTTTTATTTTACTATAGTATAAGACTGCGTATAACATAACATAACATAACATAACATAACATAACATAACATAACATAACATAACATAACATAACATAACATAACATAACATAACATAACATAACATAACATAACATAACATAACATAACATAACATAACACCTGGTCTTATTTTACTATAGTATAAGACCGGCTCTTATAATATAAGACCGGGTCTTGTATTAATTTTTGCTCCAAAAGACTCATTAGAGCTTGTGGTCCGGCTTAGGGCTTATTTTCAGGGAAACACAGTAAGTTATCAAATTTGTGGGGATAGAGTTGTTCATAGTATCCCTTTGTTAACCTTTTAATGTCCATGGAATTAGTAATGATGACCCTCTTTTATTTATGATATTGGTAATTTGTGTCTTGTTTTTTTTCTTAACCAGGCTAGAGCTTTATTGATTTTATTTTATTTTTCCAAAAAGCCAACCTTTGATGTTGTTAATTTTCTCCACTTCCTGTTTTCAGTTTCATTGGTGTCTGCTCTAATTTTTCGTTTTTCTTTTCTTCTGCTTGCTTCCACCTTAATTGCTCTTCTTTCTCTACTTTCCTAAAGTGAAAACTTCAGTTGTTAATTTTAGACATTTTTTTCTGATATACACATTCAATGCTATAAATTTCCTTCCAAACATTACTTTTACTGCATCCCACAAATTTTGATGTTATATTTTCATTTCCATTTAGTTCAAATATGTTTTATTTCTCTTGAGGCTTCCTCCTTGAGTCACTTGTTATTTAGCAGTGTCTTGTTTAATCTCTAAATATTTGGGGATTTTTTAAACTATGTTTCTGTTACTGATTTCCAGTTTAATTCCATTGTGATCTGAGAGCATCCTTTGTATGGTTTCTGTTCTGCTAAATTTGTTAAGGTGTGTTTTAGGGCCCAGAATGTGGTGTATCTTGGTGAACGTTCCTTGTGAACTTGAGAAGAATGTGTGTTCTGCTGTTTGGGATGAAGTAGCTGTTAGTGTTCTCCAGAGAAACAGAACTAGTAGAATATATGTTTGTATGTATATGTGCATATAGAGAGACAGAGACTTATGCATGTGTAAGAGGAGATGTATTTTAGGAATTGGCTCCTATGTTTATGGATGGCAAGCTGGAGAACAGGAGAGCTGGTGGGGCAATCAGTCCAAAGGCCTGAGAACTGGGGACAGGGTAGATCACGTCAGTCTTCGTCTGAGTCTGAAGCCCCAAGAACCAGGAGTATTGATGTCCAAACCCAGAGCAAGTTGGCCCTTCCGCCACCTGTTGGTTCTATTCAGGCCCTCAGTGCCCACCCACATAAAAGAGGCCCTTCAGCTTTCCGTAGTTCACCAAGCAAATGCCGATCTCTTCCGGAAACGCCCTTACTGTAGACACATTTCAGCAGCTGTTTGGGCATCCTCTTAGCCCAGGCAAGTTGACACATAAAATGAACCATCACAGTAATCTGTAGATGTCAGTTACATCCACTTGATTGACGGTGTTGTTGAGTTCAACTATGTCCTTCTGCTCTTCTGCCCTCTGGACCCGGCCATTGCTCCCAGAGGGGTTGAAGTCCCCGCCTGTGATAGAGGATTTGTCTGTCGCTCCTTGCAGCTCTGTCAGTTTCTGTCTCACGTTATTTTGATGCTCTGTCGTTAGGTGCATAGACATTAAGGCTCATTCTGTCTTCTTGGAGAATTGACCCCTTTGTCTTATGCGATGCCCCTCTTTATCCCTGATAATTTTCTTGTTCTAATGCCTGCTTCATCCGAAACTAATACAGCTATTCCAGCTTTCTTTTGATTCATGCTAGCACTATATTTTTAATCTATATCTTTAACTTTAAATAAAGTGGGGTTTTTTAATAGAAAAGAGAGAGTTGGGTCTTTTTTTTAAATTTCTGACAGCTTTCCTCTCTTAATTGGTATATTTAGACCGTTCATATTTAAAGTGATTATTGCTAAAGCTGGATTTAATAACTGATGTTTGTAACTGCTTTCTATTTGCTTCTTTTTTTACTCTCCTCTTCTGCCTTCTCTAGTTTTTTGTTGTTGTTTTCTTAAGATTTTTTGGGGAAGGGCAATAGGACTTTAGGACTTTATTGGGGAACAGTGTGTATTTCCAGGACTTTTTCCAAGTCAAGTTGTTGTCCTTTCAATCTTAGTTGTGAAGGGCACAGCTCAGCTCCAGGTCCAGTTGCTGTTGCTAGTTGCAGGGAGCGCAGCCCACCATCCCTTGCGGGAGTTGAACTGGCAACCTTGTGGTTGAGAGGACGCGCACCAACCAACTGAGCCATCCGGGAGCTCAGCGGCAGCTCAGCTCAAGGTGCCGTGTTCAATCTTAGTTGCAGGGGGTGCTGCCCACCATCCCTTGCGGGAGTTGAGTTGTTGAACCGGCAACCTTGTGGTTGAGAGCCCCCTGGCCCATGTGGAAATCGAACCGGCAGCCTTCGGTGTTAGGAGCATGGAGCTCCAACCACCTGAGCCACCGGGATGGCCCTGCCTTCTCTAATTTTAATTGACCATTTTGTTTGATTTAGTTTTCTCTCCTTTCTTAGCGTATCAATTATACTTTTTAAAAAACTTTTTTAGTGGTTGTCCTAGAGTTTGCACTAAACATTTACAACTAATCTAAGTCCACTTTCAAAGAACACTATTGCTTCATGGGTAGTGACAATACCTTATAACAGAGTATTCCCAATTCTTTCCTCTTGTCCCTTACAAATTGCCGTCATTCATTTCACTTATACATATCCTATAATCTCACCATTACTATTATTAATTTGAACAAAAATCTATTTATTAGGTCCATTAAGAATAAGAAGAAAAGACTCTATTTTACCTTCATTTATTCCTTCTCCTATGCTGTTCTTTGCTTTATGTGGATTCAAGTTTCCGACTGCTTATCGTCTTCCATGTCCCTGAAGAACTTTTAGTATTTCTTGCAGGGCATGTCCACTGGCAATGAATTCCTTCAATTTTTGTTTGAAAAAGTCTTTATTTCTTCTTGAAGGATAGTTTCACTGGATATAGAATTCTATTCTTTTCATGCTTGTATGTCTTCTAAGGAGAAGTCCACTATACTTACAATGTTTTGCTCCATTGTTAAGGGTTGTTGTTTTTTTTGTCCTGTGGCTTCTTTGTCTTTGGTTTTCTACAGCTTGAATATGAATGCTTAGATGTGGATCTTTTGGTATTTATCATGCTTAGTGTTTCCTGAGCTTCATGGATCTGTGGCTTGGTGTCTGTCATTAATCTTGAAAAATTCTCAGCTATTATTACTTCACATATTTCTTCCTTTCCTTTCTTTCTTTCTTTCTTCTTCTGTTATTCCATTATGCATATGTATCACTTTTGTAATTGTCCCATATTCTGGGGTTGTTTTCATTCATTTTTCTCTTTGCATTTCAGTTTGGGAGGTTTCTGTGGACAGATCTTCAAATTCACTGACTCTTTCCTCAGCCTTGTCCATCCAGAAGCAGTCTTCATTTCTGTTATCGAGGTTTAGCGTTGCCTTTTGACAGATTCGGTTCCAGGCCTGATAATTCCAGAATCTCTGCCATGTCTGAGTAAGGTTCTAATGCTTACTGTGTCTCTTCTGACAGTTTTCTTGCCTTTTAGCATGGCTTGTCATTTTCTTTTTGAAAGGTAGATTTGATGTATCGAATAATAGAAACTGAGGTAAGTAGGCTTTTTGCTTAAAGTAACATGTTAATCTGGTGAGCAGCTGGGCTATGTCTCATGTCTACTGTAGCTGTAGCTGTAGGTGCCAGGGGCTTCAGGTTCCTCTGCTGTATGTATGTATGTATGTATGTATGTATGTATGTATGTATGTATTTATGTATTTATCCTCCCTGCTGTCTTTGGGTTTCTGTAAGAACTCCTTTCACAGAGTCGGCACCTTGGGGCTTTTCCAGTGTATAATCTCTGTTATTGTGTTGGAGCCCTGAGGAATGGTGTGTGTGTGGGGGAGTGCTCTATAATCTTAGGATTAAATTTCAGCCTTTTAGTGGCCTGTGTTCCTGGGTTGTGACCTTCACAAATGTTTCTTCCCCCGTGGGTGAGACAAGAAGACTAAAGGGTGGCCGCCCTGGGCCAGGTGAGATAAAGCTGTGTGCTTTCCAGCAGCCCTTGGTTTGGAGAGTACTGCAGGCTTATTTCAGAATGTTCCCTTTCCCTCCCCCCACCGGAGACATGAAGTTATTTTTTTGCTGGCTTTCCATGGTGAGAACATGGTGGGGTTCCTGGTGGTAAAACCCAGGGAATTATGGGCTCCCCTCCCCCCAGGACTGCAGCCCCTCAGAGTTTCACTCATGCTTGTCTACACTCAGTCCCCAGCATTTCGTCCAAATTACCACCAAGAGTTCTCACTAGTTTGTTCGTCCAATGATCTCGGCTCCAGATGAGCACCTCACGGCAGATTCTGTGTGAGCACCTCTGTCCAGATTTCTGGGTGGCATCTGTGACCCCACTTCTCTGATGGGTCCAGGACGAGTCGTTAAGTTTCAGTTCGTTCAGTGTTTTTCTTGTTGTAAAGACAGGAGTTATGACTTCTAAGTCTTCACATGTTGGAGTTGAAACTGGAAGTCCCCTCCCTGTTATTTTTAATTTGGTTATTGCTAATACTTGGGAAAACTACCAACTTTAGTAACTACCCTTCTTAGCAAATTCACTTATTAATTCTGATAGTTTTTCAGTTGTGCCTGTTAGATTAACTTGGAAATAATATCTGCAAATAATAATTATTTGGTCTCCTTTTATGTCTTTTCATATTTTATAGAAATATTTGCCCTATTTTCTGTTACCTGTCCCCCGGGGGGGTGTGCGTGCCTGCCTTCCCACTTCATGGGTGATAAAGGGAGGGCCTTGCTGCTGTTTTAAAAGAGCAGCCTCCCTGCTGTACCAGGCCAGGGACACCCGCCCAGGTCATGCATGCCAGGTCGTGTCCTCTCCACCTGACAGCGTCTCTCTACCCTGTTGTGCCATGAGTGCACTGAGTGTCACGTCCAGTTGCCATGGCGGGAAACACCATTATGAACACAAAGCGATGTGAGGCTGGGAGGCGCCAGGAAGGAGTCTGTCCCTAGGTCCCTGTGAGTGTTTCCTGTCATTGGGGTCCAGGGCCCATACGCTAACAGGTTTGCCAGGAGACAGAACAATCTCTGAGCATGCACTTTTAAAGCCAAGGTGAGTGGGCAGCCAGCCCTCCAGGAGACAGATAGGAAGGGACACGCTTCCTGAATGACTATTCCAGAAAGCAGCAGCTTTTGCTGTGTGCCTGGCTCCACGACCTTTTCCTTGTTGAACAAGTCGGTTCCCTCTGTGGTCAGTGGGAGTAGCCGAGGGTAGAAGCCCACCCCCAGCTATGCACAAGACATTTGACCTCTCTGGCTGACCGACCTTTGTGAAATTCGACTTGATCTCTCCTCCCAGCTCTAAGACTCGTTTCTCTCCAGGTCTGTCTTTATCTTCCACTTTTTTCTGAGGCGACATCTTTTAGAGGGAACTACAGTTCCCAGAATGCATTCTTCAGGTTCGGCATTCACTTCCTGCCGAGCTGTTAATAGCCAGGTACAAACATTTCCCGTCAATTGGCAGAAAACAACCTTGAAGAACCTTGACGGTGTCCGGAGTTTAGAAAATTTAGGGATGGGTAAGCCTGCTTTCACTGTCTCGGGCCAAAAAATGAAAATTTAAATTTCTTGGAGAAAATTTAAATTTTTTTGCATTTTGGTTCACATTTTAATAAAAGAAAAATGAAATCAGAAAAGAATGCATAGACAAGCCTGTCTGATTTACTTGAAGAGGTTAAAAGTGGCCAATAGGTTAGATCCCTTATTATGCATTTTATTTGTTTGACTTTTAAATCCATTTTATTTTTATTTCTCTAATGAAATATAATTTACATAGAGTAAAATGCACACACCTTAGGGATGTAGTTTAATGAAATGTGCCAGGCTTGTGTAACCTGACATTTGAGTGTTAGAATTACCTTGTTAGTCGTTCTCCCCGCTCAAGGCTTCAATGAAAACAAGGACGGGGGCATGGCCGAGGAGCTGGCAGGCATTCTGTGGGCAGCAGGACAGGCTCGGGCACTGGGGTGCAGAGGGGCGCCGGTTACTCCCGTGCAGGCAGCTTCCTTGGGCCCTCCGGTGAGGGCACGGGGTGACCTCCCCACCCCCGTTGGTGGTGCCTGCCTTGTTGTCCTCGTCCAAACTTAAACTGATTGCAGTGAAGAGCGAATAGCCAGCTGGGAGGATGAAATCGACTAGGCGCTCCACGTGGGGCGGGCGCCCTGTGGCTCTGCAGGGCCTCCTCTGACTGACTGCTCAGCAATGAAGTCTCCTGGGATTTCTGTAGCAGCTTGCACCTCGTTTCAGTCACGTGGTACTCTTTCTATTCACAGTGTCTCTTCTGACTTTTAAAAGAAGAGTCATTTTAGGATTTTCTAGTCCTTTTTAATATTCTGCCAAGTAAACGCACTGCTTTCGTCCCTTTTGCTTGCTTCTGTGTGACGCGGTCGAGTGTTTATTTGGCTATCCAGTCCATCGGGTGAGCTCTGTGGCCTCAGAAACAGCTGGGACTTACGGCCCCAGGCGTCCCGGGCACACTTTCTGGCCGCTGCGAAGTCGACTCATAGGCACACGTGTGATGGAATGGGCTCTAGACAGGCTGTCAGAGGCAGGAGACAGGCCTCAGCCCTCTTGCACCTGCTCTCCTAGAATCACCCTCCCACCCTGTGCAGGGGCCGATGACCACACTGAGCCCACGTCCTGGGTTTCTACCCTGCCCTGGGGCAGTGTCCATCCTTGGCTCGTGTGGCCCACACTTGCACCCTGATGGTGCTGGTCCCCCTCCAGGCAGCCAGCCTGGGAGGCCTGCGCTGCTGGGCGCCCCTACCTCATTCCCCCCACCCTCCCATTCTCATCTGCCTCCTTAACCCACCTCACATCTTGAGCCTCACTTCCCATGTTCGGGTTCTGGCAACTCCTCTGGGCCTCCAGACCTGTAACTTCCAGCCTCAGCCCCCTTGGCCACCTCCCTGGTCCCCATCCCCGAGATTGGTCAGTCACTGCTGTGCTTTGCACACTCAGTTCCTCCGCTCCGGTCCTCCTGTTTCCTGGCCGAGTCCCCACAGAAAGGTGCCCGTTGAGTGAGCCTTTGCTCAGACCTGACCCAGTGCCATTGTCACGGAGCAGAGAGGGGACCGGCGTGACCAGTGCTAGCAGACCGCTGGCCAGCACTGCAGTCTAGTCCCAAGACCTTGCATCCCCAGGCATAAAAGGTGTGGTCCAGGCTGGCCTCAGGCCCCCCAGCTCGAACTTCCCAGGGTGGGCGGGCTCTGAATTTGTCTCCCCACTGTGTGCTGCTGGGAGACTTGGTCCAGTCAGGATTCACTCAGACTGCTCTCACCCGGTTCTTAGCCGGAACTAGCCATGCTCTCCTTCCTCACTGACCTGTCTTAGCCAAGTTCTCACCCATTTCACAGCAGCTTGTGTGGCCTTGTCCTCCTGGTCTTTGCAGGCTAGTAAAGACATGTTGACATCATGTTGACATCAGTGGGCCCCATTTCTGCATGCAGGCAGCTCCCTCTGCGGCCAGCATATACGCAGAACATTCCAGTGTTCGTGTGTCCAGAACCAGCTCCCCGGGAACCACAAACAGAACAAAAACCTGCTCGCTTACAAACACAGCTGCGGGCAAGTAAGATTTCTCTTGACGTTCTGTGAGCCATTGGTTCAGGACACGGGGGGCTTACGGGCTGACCAGCCTTCTCCCTCCCGGCTGGAAGGAGCAGGGAGGGGAAGGGCCAGGCGTGCACTGGGCGCCGCTGAAGGCGGGCAGGACCCCCAGGCCTTCAGCACTCGCCAGGTGAGGCCAAGGCCATAGCCATTTTGTGGGCTGGACAGCCAGGGACGAGGGCGTGACACTCACCTTACAGCCTGTTGTTTTAATGTGAACACATCTTGAGAAATTGGGATAGTTTGCCCCAAATCAATTATTTCTGGCTCTTCTTAAAATACCAGAAGATCTGCAGCAGAGGGCCCTCGTCGCTATGGGGCAGCTGTCAGCTGGCACGGACCAGCCCCAGGGCTGGACTGCTCCCTGACCGCCAGCTCTGAGGCCGGTGTCACCTGGCCACTCATGACTCTGTGCTAATGTAACAAGGTGTTAGGTTTCTGATTTGTTTTTGTTGTTTGTTGGTTTTGTGGGAGTTTTGCCTCTTGACGTTTTTATTGAGGTATAATTTATGTAAGTGAAACAGCTCTTAGGTGTTCCCCTAGGCGAGCTTTGATAGGTGCAGACCCCTGTGTAGCCGCCCTCAGGGAACGTCCCAAGCTCTCGTGTGCCCTTCCATCCCCCCCCCCCCACACACACACACACACACGTTGTGTTTCCTCTGACCACAGATGCGGTTACCGCTGTAAGATTCATGCAGATGTAATCACAGAATAGCTCCACTTTTGTGTCTGGCTCCTTTGTCATAGCATAATGTTTTCAGGGACATCTGCTAGTGTTTTAATGTCTAGTCTTATTGTGGGGGGAGGAACTCTTTCTTCTTTTTGAAACTTAGTTTTTCTTTGACCACTTGAGGGTCAGTTGTCAAGAGTCTTGTGGAGGAACTTGAAAATAAGGCGTATTCTCTAGTTTTGAGCTACAAAGGTCAATTTATGTCAGTCAGAAGCACCTTATTAATCATGTTATGTAGGTATTCTGTTTCATTATTTGTATTTCATTCACTTGGACATAGAGACGTGTATCCATCTTTCCTTTAGTTTCTTTCAACATCTGTGTCTCTTTAATATTTCTGCTGTATAAATGTTGCTGCCATGTTTGGTGCGTGAGTGTCCGTTTCATCGTAGCTTTCTGGGACCCGCAGCCTCGCGTTTTGAGGAGCTTTTCCATGTCTAGTCAGTGTCTTTGGCTTGAACTTCCTTTGACCTGACATTAAGGTCACGACACCTGCTTCCTTCCTGGGTATGTCTGGCCTGCTTTCTGAAACGCCTTTCTGAGTTTATTTTAGTGGATCTTTTGTTTGTTATCCAATCCTGAAAAGCTTTTTCTTTAATGTATGAGTCAGCTGTGACTGGTCTCAGTTCTGTCTTACTATGTGTATGTCTTATTTTCTGTCTTATTATTATCATATGCTGTGTTTTGAGTGAAGTCTCCTCTGCGTGGCCGTTCCTTTGTTTGTCAGCCTGTGAGGTGACTCTCAGCGATGGGCCGCAGGCATGGTCAGGGCACCCGCCCCTGGGACCCATGCCCAGGTCTGTGTTTAGTACTTACTGTGGTTACTCTTTTTTTCTTTTTTTTTAAGGAGGGCACAGCTCACAGTGGCCCATGTGGGGATCGAACCAACCACCTTGGTGTTACTACATAGCACCACACTCTAACCAACTGAGCTAACCAGCTGCCCCTACTGTGGTTCCTTTTCCCAGTGTTTTTGTTGTCTCTGGGTGAAGTCTGCCTTCTAGTAACGTCCTCAGGGAGAACTGTCCGTCCTGTATCGTCCAACAGGAACACAGGAGCTCACATGTAATTACAATCTTTCTAATAGCCTCATTAAAAAGGTAGCGAGAAACAGTGAAATTAATTTGAGTAATTTGTTTAACCCAGTATTTTCTGAAACATAATTTCAACATGTGACCACAGTATTTGCAGCTGTTTTTTTGGACTGGGTTTTGAAACAGTGTCTCTTACACTGGAAGCAGCTCAGTGAACCCACCATGTTTCAAATGCCACATTGTGGTTGCTGACTTGGGGCCTGCCAGTCAGAGGAGGCCGTAGTGGCCGCAAAGCCCATGGCCGCCTCCATCCCTGTGTCTTACGGGTGTGGTGCGTGCGCCTTCTGCCTCTGAAGGCGCTGTGAGAAACCATTGGGCTGCGTTCTGCACGGACTTCCTGTTCTGACACGTCATGTAAATGGCGTCAGGCAGTATGTGGCCTTTCCCTTCGTTTTGTCTTTATTTTTATTGGGGAACAGTGTGTTTCTCCAGGGCCCATCAGCTCCAAGTCGTTGTCCTTCAATCTAGTTGTGGAGGGTGCAGCTGAGCTCCAAGTCCAGTCGCCGTTTTCAACCTTTAGTTGCAGGGGGCGCAGCCCACCATCCCATGCGGGAATTGAACCTGCAACCTTGTTGTTCAGAGCTCACGCTCTAACCAACTGAGACATCTGGCCACCCTTGGCTTCTTTCCCTTTAGTGAAACGTTTTCAGGGGCCATCCACATGGTAGCGTGTGTCAGTGCTTCATTCCTTTTGGTGGCCAAGTACTATTCCAGTGTCTGGATGTGCCCCGTTCTTTTATCCGTCCACTTAAGGACTTGGGACGGCTTCCCTGCCTGGCTCTTGGGAGCAACGCTGCTGTGAACGCCTGTATACAGTTCCTGGTGTGTTTTTGTCTCTTGGGCGGGCTTGCTGCCGCGTCGCGGCTCCGTGCTCAACTTACAGAAGCGCCGGGCTGTGTCCACGTTCACGTTCCCACCAGCGGTGGGGAGGGTCTCTGATCTTTTCTAACTTTGTTTTCATTTCTTTTTCTCTTTACCTCATTTCTGCCTGTGATCCAGGCTGTTTCCCACTGTTTCACTGTGCTACTTCAGTTCCAGCTTCCTTCTGGTGGTTGTTGGGTTAATGTGTTTTCTTCTGCTGCTTTTCGGACTTCTGCCAGCTCGTGGTTCAGCTTCTGGGTCTTGGAGGCTGCCTTGCAGTTATGTGATTTCCCCTGCAGGGGGCGGGCTTGGCTCGTGGTGCCTGGAGAAGGACATTGCCTACAGCCTGCATAGGAACAGGCCCGTGTTTCTGGGAGCATTCTAGCACTTTTGAAAGTACGTTTGCATCAGAAGAGAAGAACTTGGGAAGGACCCACATTTCCTGAGCAGGTGGAGAATGCAGAATACTCCATGCATCCCTCCTGGAGTTCACGCAGACCCTCTGGGCCAGAGTGACTGTGAAATCAGTGCCCCCCACCTCCAACTCAATACCACCCGTCCCCTTATTACACTCCTACCTGGGGAAGGGCACTGTGAAAGTTGCTCCTCGCTTCTCCAAAGGGCCCCTGCAGAATGAGGCACCATTAATGGGCGCACTGTGTGTGTGGAAGGGGGGAGGCGAGGAGGTCGCAGTTCACAGCTGCGGCTGGAGCCACAGGTCAGAGCCTGGGCCCAGCTGCTTCCCTCTCCATGCACCCCGAGTACTGAGTTGGCCAGGCTCCTGCTCGCCCCCCCCCTTGGCTGAGACCCCACCCGAGCTGCACACAGACTAGGCCATGTTTCATGTGTGGGGACCGGGACCCAGATGCCAGGGGAGCAGAGTAGGCTGTGACCACAGGCTCTGACCACCGCTCTGCACTGCGCTTGCCACAGGCCGGCCCAACAGCTGCCAGAAAGCAGAGAATGTTTCTTCAGTGCTGCACTGAGCATGAAGAAAGTAGTCTCTGAGATGGAGAGATTCTCCAAGGCCATACCTGTCTGTCTGGAAAACAGCAATTTCTGTTTTTTCTGGAAAGTGCGGGACCTGGGCTGTCTTGCTGACTGATTGTGGCCTGTAGTGTCTCAAGCTTTCGACTGCCCACCTCTTCCTCTCAGTCTTGCGTCTCAGTCAGTGGCAACTCATCTCAGTTGCTCAGGCCGTCAACCTCCACGTCACCGCCCTCTCTCAGGCCCTGTGTCCAGTCCAGTAGCAGAGCCAGCCGGCGACCTTGAGACCAGACCCAGCACCTGGCCCTTTCCACCAGAGATGTCAGCCTGTCCAGGGCTGCCCACTCAGAGTCAAGGCCAGAGCCCTTCCAGGGGCTGGGCCCGCTGGCTGCCAGCTCCTTCCCAGCAAGCCAGCCTGCCCAGTCCAGGGCCTCTGTGTCTGTGGCAGGTCTGCCTGGTCCACTCTTTTCCAGAGTGGCTGCAGGGTCCCCCCTTTTCGTTCCCTGGTCTCCACATACTTCTCAGGGAGACCATCCTTGCCCGTCTTAAGTAAGCTCTCAAAATGCCCAACAGCCCCCATCTCCCTTTCTGGCTTACCACCTAGTGGACATTGAATTCTGCTGCTTTTCCCTATTCCTTTGTGTATTGGGTGTCTTCCCTCCCTGGAATGTAGGCACCGAGGAGGTGGGCAGGGATTTTATCATCAGCTTTTATTGCTAGCTGCAGTTTCCCTCCCTGGAGAAAAGGTGTTTGCAGGAATGAGTGAATGGATTCCAGGGTCAAGATAACAAGCAACTCTGCAGCCATGTCAGCAGGTTCTTCTAGAGTCTGGACTCTGGATTCTAAGCTTCTGTTGCTTGTCTGCATCAGAGACTGGAACTGAAATCCTGGTTTATGTTTCTTTAGTTAGGAACATTTTATCAGTCAAAGCTCTGCTGTTGCCATCCTCACTTTCTGACTCTCTGCAGGCAATTTGAAAAGGAAACACGTGCTGAGAGAGAGCCCTAGGCTGGAAAGGGAATGACTTCTCACCCACCCGCTGCCCGGTGCGCCCTGTGCGGGGCCGGAGTCCGTGGTGGACTCGCTGTTCTCCGCCCACTGCACGCTCTCACTGAGGCCCCCGGGCTGTGCCACCAGCCTGGGCACCTCCTCCTTGGTTCCTACTTGTCTCAGACATGGTTGAACACTTCTCCACCTCCAGGATATTATTCTCCCAGACTGTTTTCATTTATAATCGAAGGTGGTACAATTTCAGAGGCCAAGATGCTTCTGGAACTCCCGTGCTTGCATGTGTCTTGTGCTGGTGGGGAGGGATGGAGGAAGGCACGCAGGTTATCAGCCCAGATTCAAGCAGGTCCCTTTGTCTTGGCATGTTTGGGTCTGTTGGTCAAACCTTCCCCTCCATAGTTTAGCCTCCTGCACCAGTCAGCTGGGTGTGCTTCTCTCCTCGAATGCTTTTCCATTGTTCAGATTAAAGCACTTAGATTTGAGGCAAGGCCGGGTGTGGGGGTGTGGTGGGGGCATGGGGGGCAGGGTGGGGCTAGGAGAAGAGTTCCTGCTGCATCTGGGAATCACCTCCTTTCCGTCACCCTTGATAGGCAGCAGGAGGTAGGGCCAAGTGCACAGCGTCCTGTCCTCTACCAGCCCACAGTTTTTCCTTAGTACATAAGGGCTGGACACAGCTCCATGAGGCTCACCTGAGCAGCATGTGGTCCCTAAGCAGCCATCAGTCCCCGACTGCTTGATGGAGTAGCACTGGGGGCCTGGCGCCTGCCTCCTGGCCGGAAGGGAGCCCAGCCAGCCTGCCCTCCCTGCATCCTGGCCCTGGGCCCCATTCAACTCAAGGCCTGGGTGTTATCCCTCACACTTCCGTGACTAGGTTTTTTGTGGAATGAGAGTCTTGTGCCCTTCTGGGAGACGGTCTAAAGGACGCCAACTGGGCGCTGCAAGGCTGGCCTGAACCAGAGGCCGCCTCTCTTAGGAGGCCAAGTTCACGTTTGAATCTTGCCCACGGAGTGCACTGTCTACATTGTAGCTGCTCTGAAACCCTCCGTCCCCTTTTCTGTGTTCTCCCTTCTGCCTTTATCTCCATCACCGGATCCCATGCCAGGGCACCCTGGTCTGGCATGGGAGCTGGCACTGCCACTATTGTCGGCCCCCCGCTGACACCGTGGGACCTCTGGCTCTCCCCAGCCCCTGCAGGCCCTGTTGTCCCTTCTGTGTGGGAGCAGCAGCGTTCCTAAGCTGGACCTGGCATGATGACGTTTGCTCCCGGGCCTTTTCCTTCCCCTTCTGACAGGACAGGGCTGTTTGCGTCCTGCAGGACGAGCTGGAATGACGAGGCATGCGCCGAGTGCGTTTCCCCACAGAGCTCAGCAGGGCTCAGCTAGAAGGAGACCGGTGGGCACAGAGCCCCTGACTGTCTCTTCTTTTGTCCTCAGAGCCCCCCAAGATGAACCCAGTGGTGGAGCCACTGTCCTGGATGCTGGGCACCTGGCTGTCGGACCCACCAGGCGCTGGGACCTTCCCGACACTCCAGCCCTTCCGGTACCTGGAGGAGGTGCACATCTCCCACGTGGGCCAGCCTATGCTGAACTTCTCGTAAGTGTGCCGTGTCTGTGAGGGGGATCGGGCGGACAGGAGGGAGCTGGGCGTGCTTCAGAAAGGCGCCTCTTCCGTCCCTGACCCCACATCTGAGACACCCTGTGGGTGACAGTGGGACTTTCCGGCTCTGTGTATGTGGTGAGGCCAGGCTGGCAGGACCCAGGCTTCTTACCTCCACATACAAACAAGTACAAGTGCACGCTCAGCCGACTCCCTCGGCTGGTGGTACTGAGAGGAAGAGGGCTGGGCTTCCTTTCACACGTACCCCTGAGTACGTCAAGGTCTGAAAGAAGCTGTTAGTGTTGTGGTTCCAAGTCCTACTGGACAGCAGAGCAGAAGTACTTTGAGGTCCTCTAGCCCCCCCCTTCACCCCCACCCCACACACACACAGAGCAGAGGACGTGCTTTTAAGGAGGCAGGTTGCAGTGTGGGGTGCTGACATGGGGGGTCCAGGGGAGGTGGCTAAGAAGGTTGTTATTCTTAATCACAGAGGTAACACACATTTCTTAAAATTTAAACAATAAAGAGGAATATAAAATGAAAAATAAAACTGTCCCTTCCCCAAGCTCCACTACACAATTAACTATATTAGGGCTGGCCCAGTGGCTCAGGTGGTTGGAGCGCTGTGCTCCTAATGCCTGGGTCACTGGTTCAATTCCCACATGGGCCAGTGAGCTGCGCCCTCTACAGCTAAGATTGTGAACAACAGCGCTCCCTGGAGCTGGGCTGCTGGGAGCATCCAGAAGTCGGTGTGGACTGCCATGGGCTGCGGGCTGCCGTGCTGCCTTGGGCTACTGTGTGCTGCTGTGAGCCGGTGACCAACTGCCTCAGCCGGGGGGACTGCAAGGCTCATAATACCAGCATCAGTCGATGCAGTAAATTATATTGATTTCTAAGCGTGAGTCATATGGGCCTTATAAAGATCACTCCTAACCACGATACGTTAAATATTTTCTCAGGTGTCATTGTCCATGTGGGCATATGGGAGCTGTGTCCTACACAAGTAGACTGAGAAGCAACGGATTGAACCGGAGGGTCGGGGGGGCAGAAGCAGGGGGAAACAGAAGCAAAATTAATTATTTTAAGCATCTTATTAACTTGATGCTATTTGTATAATGCTTGGCAACTTGAGAAGGATTTAGAAGATCTTATTTTAGAAACATTTTCTCATACCTTTTTGTATTATACTTGACTGAATGGATGAGGGCAAAGTAATATCCTGCTCGTAACCCAAAAGGTGGAAATTCTGTATAACTCAAAATAACATACAATGTAAAGCCATCGTTTAAAACTGGGTTACAACCCAGTAGAGAATTTTGTGACTAGCATTAAAAGGAAAATGAAATGAGTAGCCAGTACATGTTTTGGTAAAGCCAGTGGTGTGTGTGTGGTGGGTTATGGTCCAAGATATGTCTCATTAGGGCTTTCAGGGGAGGGCATGTGCATTTACGTGGGCTGTAGGCACAGTGCTGCTGTTAGAGGTGTGTCTGTCGTAGGGACAGCCGAGGGTCAGGCCGGAGCTGGGGTAGTGGTGGTGTTTTAAGCTTCAATGCTCTCCGCGCAGCTGTCCTCACGGCCAAGAATTTGCAGTCGTGAGGCGGGTTACTTAAGGACCTGTGTTTCCCACCGTTATGAAGAATCCATTGGATTCGTGGGCAAGACAATGGCTTCCAAGAGGGCAGGCCAGGTGTTGGTGTGGGGTTTTACGTCTTGTAGCTGAGGAATGAGTATGCGAGGTGCCCCAGCCAAAAGGGCCTTGTGGGAAGGGTACCCTGAATTATAAAGAACAGGTGCTGTCCTTGAGGTGGCAACGAGCCCAGCCGTTTGGCTAAGGGTGGGGTGCCAGGGGGTGCTTCCAGGCTGGAGTAGAAGCCCTGATACAGCCGGCGGCCACAGCCCACACGCGTGGTACCCAAGTCCCCACGGTGTCCATGGTACGTCTAATGTCTGTTTCCACGTGTCGAAAAGTGTGGTCCCTTGTTGTGGGTGGGGCCCCGCGCCTGCGCTCACTCCCTGCTCCCGGTCCAGGTTCAACGCCTTCCACCCGGACACGCGGAAGCCGATGCACCGGGAGTGTGGCTTCATCCGCCTGGAGCCCGACACCAACAAGGTGGCCTTCGTCAGCGCACAGAACACAGGTACCCTCGCCCCCAGTCGGGTGGCCCCTGCTCCCGGGCACATTTGTTGGGGCACAGAGTGATCCTGTGGGTACCTTTCAGGGTGGGAAGCATCCGGCCTTTGGATGGGTGGGGTTGGGTCCCTGTCTGCCACGTGTGGCAGTCCCCAGGAGGTGGGTGGGGCCGTAGGAGCATCTGCGAGAACTGGCCAGTTTTCTTTTCGCCTTAGTTCCTTCAGTAAAGCACACTAGTGGCTTCCTTCCCCACGGGCGCACAGGACTTTTCCTGTGGGGTCGGGCTCTGGGGAGAAAGCTAGACCAGGGATGCTCGCTCTCCAGCTGAAAGCTCTCTGTCTGGAGGTCTGCTTTGCCCCCACAGGGAGGTAACCCTAAAATAGTACATGAATTAGAAATTACTCAAAACTCACTGGTTGACCTTTCCCTGCTCACTGGCTCAGGTGAGTCCCACTTCCTGGAAGCCGGTGTGCTCAGGACCAGCCCAGGCTGGACTGGAGCTGCCCAGGGCGTCAGTGGGCTGGACGTGGTGGGAGCCAGAGCGGCCCCATTCCCTCGTCTCAGAGCCCAGGGGGCCTGTCTGATGGGGGATGTTGGAGTCAGGGCACCCGGGGAGGGCAGCTCCATGAGACCACCTGTCCCAGCTGTAAGAGGAGTTGGTCTTTTCCCTCTTGACGCCGGGAGCTTTACTGCAGGCAAGGGCCTCAGGGCCCCGACGGCTGCCCAGTTCACAGCTGTTGGAGCCCCGATGGCAGCCAGTGTAGGAGCTAGGGCAGCCCAGTGCTGTGGGTGCCGCTGTGGACTGACGGCCCTCCCTTGCAGGCATCGTGGAGGTGGAGGAGGGAGAGGTGAACGGGCAGGAATTGTGCATCGCGTCTCACTCCATCGCCAGGATCTCCTTCGCCAAGGAGCCCCACGTGGAGCAGGTGAGCCCGTCCGTGATGTGCCGCTTCATTCCCTGACACACCACTGCATGGTGGACACCTTTCTGTCTCCATGCCTGTCATTCTTCCCCACTCGCCACACGTACCCGGGTGGGGGCCATGACTCCGTCAGCCCGTCCCTGGCTGGTGGACAGTGACGTGCTCTCAGGTTCATTGTTTTCCTGTCATCAGTGTCCTTTTGCATTTGTGTTGCCCACTTTTGCAAAAATGTCCAAATCAATTGGATAAATTTTTCCCAGGTGACTTGCTGGATCAAAGGATAGGTACATTCTAAATTGTTATGGATACTCTTAAATTGCTTTTCTTAACAATTGCCTTCCATTGCACTTAGTCGCGGACAGCTCATGGTAGGGTGAAGACATAAGTGCAATGTAGGTAGAATGCTGTTTCCATATCATAATCTAATTGGTTGTTGATGGTTATGGGGAAACTTCTGGCTTTTGTGTGTTTCTGTCGACTGGGGCCACGTTTGTCACTATCTAACCACCGGATCTGGGCCCAGCGCTGACAGCAGCAGAGTGAACATGTGTTGACCTGCCATGGGGGTAGGTACAGCTGTGTCTCGCCCCTGTGAGATGCCTGCTGTAGGCTCATCACTGGTGGACAACCGTTGCCGGGTCAAAGGATCCTACTCGTGTACTAAGAAACCCTCAGGAAAGGGTTCTGCAGCCTCTTTCGGGAGGATTCTGTGTTTTTCCCACTGGAAGCTGTCGATGCAGTGAATTGCATTAATTTCTAAGCGTGAGTCATGTGGGCCTTATAAAGGTCACTCCTAATCACGATACGTTAAATATTTTCTCAGGCCTCATTGTCCAGGTGGGCGTCAGCTCTTCATAAAATGAGCTGGGAGCTCTCAGCTGTGTCCGTTCCCTTGCAAAGGGTGGTCCCTACAGGAATTAGTGGTGACCTCTCTGCAAGGCACCTGGCCTTGTTCACCTCAGGCCCCTACCTTGCTTCATTTGCAAATGTACGTTTCCCAGGAAAAGTGCCAGTTTCATTGAGATGTTCAGAGTTTTAGGGAAAAGCAACACATACGGCTTTCGTTTTATCTGCCACCCATGTTCCCTGTATTTTTCTGTGTCTTCTCTATTTCTTGCTCATACTTGCCAGAGGCTGCTGATTTTATGAGTTTGGTTTGGATTTTGTTTCCTTATTTTTACTAGAGAATGAACGTTGTGTTTTATTAATTAAACCAAAAAAGTGCCTCTTTTGCAGAAGGGAGAATAGGCAGAGGCGAGGCCTGTGGGGGCGGGGATGAGGGGAGGGCTCAGCTCTGCCAGTGACCTGCTGACCAGAGCCTGGACACACGAGCGCAGTTGGCCTCCCCTCTCAGGTTGACCTTCCCCTGGGTTGGCCGTTCCTCCTTGTTGGCGTGGGCAGGATGAGGGGAGGAAGCAGCTCACATGGGAGGCCAGGAGGAGAGTGGGAGGCAAGGCATCTGCAGAGCGGGGAGCCGCAGTGCTGGGATGGGCTGCCAGCCCTCTGCCGCCGCAGCCCGACCCTTCCGTCACCCCACTGCCTGTGCTTGGTCACTTGAGACCCCCACAGTCCACATGGCATGTGCCCAACACCAGCCCTGAGACGGACCAAGGCCAGGCCTGTTTGATCCTGAGGGTCCGAGAGGCCACCGCCTTCAGAACCTGCCCGCTTCCTGCTGCCCACATCCTGAGGCGAGGACTCCAGCATCGAGTTTTGCAGGCCAGCTGCTCCGATGACCAGTGAGGTTGACAATCTTGTCCTGTTGGTCTTGGGCCATCCTCTCTTCGAAGTCCTGTTTGAGCCTGTTGACCATCTTCTATTGCGCCTTTTCTTACTGACATGAATTATTGAAGAGTTTGGATATAAGCCCTTCGTTAGTTACATGTGTTGCAAATACCCTTTCCAGTCTGTATCTTTTCACTTCTTTTTATTATTTTTGAGAAACAGAAGTTTGCAGTCATACATGGTTCAATTTACCAGTTTCTTTCTTTGTGGATTCTGTTTTTTAATGTGTCTTATTTAAGCAGTCTTCCCTAAGAATAGGTCAATAAATATATATATATATTTTTTTTTTAATTGAACCTTTACAGTTTGACCTAAAACCTTTCCTTTTGGTCATGAATGCACCTGGAATTGACTGAGAGGCGACCAGCTACCCTGGGCTGCTGCTGGAAGGGCCTGTCCTCCTTGCTGTCCTGAGCACCGTCCCCCATCAGGCTCTGTTGCCTGTTCTCTCTCCTGTCCCAAGTGGTCTTGAAACAGGAGGGCAACTGAGTCCGGGGCTCGTGCTCCCTGCGCCCCGCTCAGCAAAGAGACCGACACAGGAGCACCAGTGATTTGAGAAGGCAGCAGGTTAACACCTTAAAACTGCCTTAACATTCTCAGGGGAAATCTGGGTGTTTCTCCTGAGGCTACGTGCTGGTTCAAGGTGGGGGGCTCTGCATGGAGCCTTCCCTCTGGCGATGTGATTCTTTTCCGGGTGTCAGCAACCCAGGCATCCCAGGAACAATGATGGGAGTAGCAGCCTGGAAAGAATGCTAGACCATTGCGCTTGTGCTCAATAAGCGTAAGGGTGTTAATTATAAGTTTCCAGATAATTTTCTAAAAGTGGGAGTCCCAGCCGGGCCTGCTTCAGTCTTTTGTCTATACCTGTGGCAGAATCATACTGTCTTAATTACTATGGCTTAACAGAATTTTTTTTGGTTTGATAAAAAAGTAAAACATTTTACAAAAAAATTTCTATATAGACAATCATGTCATCTGCTATTATAGGCAATGTTTCTTCCTCCTTTTCAGTCTTTATACCTGAGCAGAACTGAGACAAGTTAGTTAGCACGTTGCTAGGTAGACAGGGGGTTCCCTGTTGGAATAAACAAAAAAAACAGCCATATCCTGAAACTCCAGGTCTGGAATATCTCCTTCATTCCAGGACAGAGCTATGAGAATACACCCTTGAGGTTAATAAACTATCTCAAATCCCTTTTGGCCGGACAAAGGAGCAGATCTGATAGATAAGAATGGCTTATTTCATTAATCCCTTCAGGATGAGCAAACAGGACAAACCTGATAGATGAATTCCATTAGAAGGCTCCAGCCCCCTTCCCCAAGCAGACAAGGGAAGGTATAAAAGTAAGAACTTTTGCCTCAGTCACTGGGCACCCCCATTTGGGACCCCCTCCCACTCGCTCTGACCCTTTGCTTTCAATAAACTACCTTCCTTTACAACTCTTTGCCTCTCCCCTGGTCCGTGTTTCCATTTTTCGGTCTCACAAGACACGATCCTGGCCCACACCCAGAAACTGCCGGCAGATCCAACATCATTACATCAGAACCATCAGAATAATTGTCAGTACAAATGGTGGGAGTGTTACCATGCTAAAGGTCCGGCTGCTCCTGCAGGAGAGCCAAAACTCGAGAGATGAGGTTGGAGGACAGGTTTATTCAAAATGCTGGCATTCCGGGAGGGTGGCAGACTCCTGTCCACCACCCCCACCCAAGCCCACCCCCTCCCTCTCTGCCAAGCCTGGCCAAAAGGTTTTATGTTTATGTGCTGGTGGGGAGAGGCAGAACACAGGGAAGGGGAAGCTGGTCTGGCAAGTCCTGGGGGGAAAGGTGCTTCCCAGAGGCTGGTTTGTTTCCAGGATAGGAGAGGGTCTTATGCAGAGGTAAGAACTTCTTTCAAGTCCTTGAGCCAAGTATGCATACAGTCTGGAGTAAACAGAACCATTGAAACTGGCATGCGTAGTAAATGTATAGTAAGCAGAGCCTGTAAGGTTTGGCAGGAGTGGATAGAAGCAAAAAAAAAAAAAAAAAGACTTTGAAAAAGTTTAAACTACACTGTTAAATCGAATTCCACTAGAGGTTTAAATCTCAAAATAGAAGATGGGGTGTTACCGTTACAGAAATAAACACCTGTGCCTTGTTCTCTGTCTTAGGGGGGAAAACATTCAGTCTGTCCTTATTGGCTATGATGATGTTAACTGCATTGTTTTTATTGATACCCTTTATCAAATTATATTTCCTTATGGTTTTAGTTTGCCAGTTTTAACAATCATAAATAGGTGTTGAATTCTGACACATGCATTAACTGTAACTATTGAGATATGTGATTTTTCTCCTTTAGTCTTGTAGTCTGATGAATTAGGTTTTCAAATGTTGCACCAACCTTACACTTTTTTTTTTGTTTTTTGCATCAACCTTACATTTTAGACAAGCCCCACTTGGTTGTGATGACTTACCATTTTTTGCTATTGCTGGATTGATGTATTACTAAAATACATAAACTGGAAGATTTTTACATCATATTTCTCATTCTGGGTTTAATTTCTTCTTTTTTTTTGGTTTCTTAAAGGGAAACTTCGATCACTGATATTAAACTCCTTTTTATTTTGTAATATACCATTTGAAGCTATAAATTTCCACTTAACACAATTAATATATTGTGCTTTTATTATCTGCTGGCTGAAAATATTTTATTTCCCTAATTATTTTTTCTTTAAACAGGGTTTATTTAGAAGTGTGTTACCTATTTTCCAAATATTTGAGAATTTTCTCAGTATTCTATTGTTAATGATTTCTAATTCAATTCTAAAAGCCCAGAGAACATGCTTTCTCTTAGTTATTTTATGCTACAATAATATACGATTTTACTTTTTGAATATTTCATGTGCACTTGAAACAAGTGCTCTTGAGTTTCATTTGTTTATTTTTGTCTAGTCAAAAACTCCCTGTTTAAATTGGAGTGCCCAGTCCATTTACATTTAACATAAATGTTATTGATATGTGAGGTTTTAAGTTCACCATCTGGACTTATCTTCCATATGTTCTTTCTTGTTTTTGTTCCTCGTCTCTTCCTTTAATGTGTTCTCTTGGGTTAATTAAATATTTTTAGCATTCTGTTTTCTTCTATTAGCTTCTGAACTGTATCTCATTTTTGTAATGGCTGCTTTGAGGCTATATGCATCTTAAATGTATCACACTATTTTTAATCAATATTGTACCATTACATTTCCCACTTCACACCTGATTTTGGATAATCCCGGTCTCACTTTATAGGTGACACTTTCCCCATCCCACTTCACGTGTTGTAACCTTACAGCTTTATAATTCCATTTACCCTTTTTTTGTGTGCTATTGTCATCATACTTTTTACATGTAAAAGGTATACACACACACTCAACACTACAAATCTTGTTACTTTTACATTAATTAGTTGACTTGCAAAGAAATTACAACGAGGGGGAAAATAATGTCTTAGAATTGTCCACTTACGAGCTCTGACAATTAAGTTCACAAACTCATCCTAGAAAAAGTGCTACATAACTCATTGCTGAATATTACTGTGGTCACCTTTGAAGTGCTCCCCGTGGGAAGCTATGCACCGACGCCAGTACCTAGTCCACCCTTCAAAGCAATTTTGGAACTCTTTTTCTGGAACGGCCATCAACTGTCATCGTATTACCCTTGATGTCCTGAATGTCATCCAAATGTCTTCCTTTCAGTATTTCCTTTGTGTTCGGGTAAAGAAAGAAGTCATTGGGGGCCAGATCAGGTGAGTAGGGAGGGTGTTCCAATACAGTGATTTGTTTACTGGCTAAGAACTCCCTCATAGACAGTGCCGTGAGAGCTGGTGCATTGTCGTGATGCAAGAGCTTCTTTGGGACACACCTTTCTCATGCCAAGATTTTCCTATTTCTCTATCGATGTTTATTTGATCTGCTATACTTCTCACAGTCAGTCGACAATTTTGACGCACAATTTGACGAATTTTTGCAATGTTTTCATCAGTTCTGCTTTTCACTGGCCGTCCTGACCTCTCTTCATCAGTGACGCGTTCTCTCCCTCAGAAAAACATTTAATCCATTTGTACACTGCTTTTTCTTCGTGGCATTATCCCCATAAACTTGGACTAACATGTCCCTGATTTCACTTCCACTCTTGCCAAGTTTAACAAGAAATTTGATGTTTGTTTGTTGCTCTACTTGAATCTCAGACATTCTCACGACAGCACACAGAAACACGCAACAACAATAGTGAACACCTCTCAGCAAGACACCGCCACATGTTGACACGAACACAGCCATGAGACACTGATATACCAAGGTTATGAGACCTTCCCGAGCTGTTTATACAGAGCTGCCAATGTAAGCGCACGGTGGCAAGTTCTAGAACTTAATTGTCAGACCTCGTATTTTCTCTGTTGCTTCCTCCTTCCTGTGACTCTTGAGTTTCCAGTGATTTCAGTCCCCTGCACCCTGAGGACCTGCCTTGACAGTATTTCTTGTGCAGGTCTGCCAACCGCAATTCTCTTGAGTTTATTTTACCCCCAACTTCCCCCCCCCCCATATTTTGTATTGTGGTAGAATACATATAACATAAAATTAGCTTCTTAACTATTTTCTAGTGTATGCATCAGTGTGATTAAGTATATTCATATTGTGCAACCGTAGCCATTATATGTCTCCAGAACACTTCATCTTGCAAAACCGAAATACTCCCCATTCTCTCTTCCCATGAGCCCCTGGCACCCCCCATTGTAATATCCGTCTCTGTGATTTGACTACTTTAAGTGCCTCAGATTCATGGAATCATATAGTATTTGTCTTTTTGTGCCTGGCTTATTTCACTGACCATGATGTCCTCAAGGTCCGTCCGTGTCGTAGCAGGTGTCAGAATTTCCTTCCTTTCTAAGGCTGAGTAATACTCCCTTGTATGGATGGACCACATTTCGTCCTTGGACACTTGGGCTGCTTCTCCGTTTTAGTTGTTATGAATGATGCTGCTGCGAACGTGGGTGTGCAGATGTCTCTTCAACACCCTGCTTTATTCTTTCGATCTACACCCAGAGGTGGGGTCGCTGGGTCACATGGTCACTCTGTTTAATCTTTGAGGCACCTCCACACTGTTTCCCACAGCGGCTGCACCATTTCACATTCCTGCCATCAGTGCCCAGGGTTCCTCTGCATCCTGTCAGCACTTGCTGTCTTCTGGGGTTTTGGTAGTAACCGTCCTGACAGGTGAGGTGGCATCTTATTGTGGTTTGATTTGCATTTCCCTGATGATCAGTGATACTGAACATCTTTTCATGGGCTTGTTGACCATTCCTGTATCTTTGGAGAAATGTCTATTCAAGTCCTTTGCCAATTTTTGAATCAGGTTGTTTGTTTTTTGTTGTTTCGTTTTAGGAACATATATATTTTGGATTATCGGTCTCTTATCAGAAATACGATTTGCAAATATTTTCGCCCATTCTGTGGGTTGCTTTTTTACTCTGATAGTGCCTTTTGATGTAAATTTAAAAAATATATTTTTCATGAAGCCCCCAAATTGTCTATTTTTCCTTTTGTTACCTGTGCCTTTGGTGTCATCTCCAAGAAATCATTGCCAAATCCAGTGTCATAAAACTTTTGTCCTTTGTTTTCTTCTAAGTGTTCTATAGTTTTAGCTCTTCCATTCAAGTCTCGGATCCATTTTGAGTTATTGTTTTGTATATGCTGCTAGGTAAGGGTCCAGCTTAATTCTTTTGTGTGTGGATATCCAGTTTTCCCAGCACCGTTAGTTGAAAAGACTGTCCTTGATCCGTTGAATGGTCTTGTCACCATTGTCAGAAATCATGTGACCATATGTGTGAGGGCTTATTTCTGGGCTCTCTATTCCATTGTTCTATATGTCTGTCTTTATGATGGTACCACAGTGTTTTGATTACTGTTGCTCTGTAGTAAATTTTAAATCAGGATGTGTGTGTCCTCCAGCTTTCATCATTTTTCAGGATTATTATAGCTATCCAAGGTTCCTTGAGATTCCATATGAATTTTAGGATGGATTTTTCTATTTCTACATCATTGGGGTTTTTATAGAAACTTCATTAACTCTGTAGATCTTTTGGGGTATTATTATTGTCTTACTGATGTCAAGTCTTCCAATCCATGAACATGGGATGTGTTTCCGTTTATTTATGTCTTCTTTAACTTCTCTCCAAAATGTTTTGCGGTTTTCATTGTACAAGTTTTTCACTTCTTTGGTTAATTCCTAAATATTTTATTCTTTTTGATACTATTGTAAATAGAACTGTTTTCTTAATTTCATTTTAGTATTGTTCATTCTTAGTGTATAGAAATGTAACAGATTTTTGTGTGTTGGCTCTATATCCTTTTATTTTACTGAATTCATTTATTAGTTCTAACTTTCCTGTTTTTGTTTTTGGTAGGTTTCTTAGGATTTTCTACATATGAGTTCACATCTGCAGCGATAATTTTACTTCTTTTTTCCAATTTGGATGCCTTTTATTTCTTTCTTGTGTGTGGGTATCCTTGCCTTCTTCCTGAGCTTAGAAGAAAAGTTTTCAGGTTTTACCACTGAGTATGATACTCACTGTGGGCTTTTCATATATGGCCTGTATTATAATGAGGTAGTTTCCTTAAATTCCTAGTTTGAGTGTTTTTATCATGAAAGTGCTGAATTTTGTCAAATGCATTTTCTGCATCAATTGAGAAGACCGCATGTGGGTTTTCTCTTTCATTCTATAAATGAGATATGGTATGTTGATTGTTTAATCCATTTACTTTAAAAATAATTACTGATATTTTGAACCATCCTTACATTCCAGGAATAGATCCCATTTGGTTATGGTATATAATATTTTCACTGTCTTGCTGAATTTGGTTTGCTAATTTTTTTTTTTTTTAGCAATTTTACTTTAGTGTACATAAGGGAAATTTGTTGTTTTCTTGTAGTGTCTTTGTCTGGCTTTGATGCTAGGGCAGTGCTGGACTCATAAAATGAGGTTTTGGAAAACTTGAGAAAGATAGGTATTAGTTCTTTACATGTTTAGGTTGCCAAACATTTCATCAGTGAAGCTGTCCAGTCCCAGGCTTTTATTTGTCAGAATTTTGATTACTGATTCAATATCCTTACTAGTTATAGAACTATTCAGAATTTCTATTTGTTTGTGATTCAGTCATGGTAGGTTTTGCGTTTCAAGGAATTTGTCCATTTCCTCTAGGTTATCCAATTTGATGGTGTACATACTATGTTATAATCTTTATAGAACCAGTAGCAATGTTCCCACTCTCATTTCTTTTTTTTTAAGGAATATGCAGCTCACAGTGGCCCATGAGGGGATCAAACTGGCAACCTTGGTGTTATCAGCACCACACTCTAATCAATTGAGCTAACCTGCCAGCCCCCCACTCTCATTTATGAGTTTAGTAATTTAACTCTTTATCTTTTTTTGCTTAGTTCATCTAGCTAATGATTTGTCAATTTTATTGATCTTTTTGAAGAATCAACTTTTAATTTGCCATTTATTTTTCTATTTTCTATTTTATTTACCTTTGCTCTCATCTTTATTATTTCCTTCCTTCTGGTAGCTTTGGGTTTCATTTCTTCTTTTTCTAGTTCCCTAAGTTGTAAAAAAAAAAAAGAAAAAAGTATGAATTTATTTGTGAGTATAAATTTTCCATTTATTAGAACCTCTTTTGCTGAATCCCATAAGTTTTGACTCCCATTGTGGTCGAGGAAGACAATTTTACATAATATGTGTCATTTTAAATCTGTTGAGACTTAATTTGTGGCCTCATATGTCTATCCTAAAGCCCACCTGTGTGCGCAAGAGAATATTGTGTTTTGTTGCTGGGTAGTGCTCTATATGACTGTTAAGTCTCTCTGGTTTATTTTGTTGTTCATGTACTCTCTTTCCTCACTTATCCTCTGTCTGCATGTGCTGTCCACTGTTGAGAGTGAAGTATTGACATCTCCCACTGTTACTGTAGAACTGTCTGTTTCTCCCTTTAATTCTGTCACTTTTTGCCTCATGTGTCTTGCTGTTTTGAACCTTTTATTAATCTATAATGTCTTCATCTCGTAAACTTTAATTAAAATCTCTTTTGTCTGATATAAGTACAGCCACTCTTGCTCTCTTTTTATTATTATTTGCATGAAATAATTTTTCCATCTTTTCATTTTAAACCTATTTGTCTATTTGTGTCTTTGAATCTAATGTGAGTCTCTTTACATAGTATAGATTTGGGCCATGTGTTTTTAGTCATTTTTCCAATCTCTGTCTTTGGATTGGAGAGTTTAATCCATTTATTTTTAACATAATTACTGATAAGGAGGGATTTACTTCTGTAATTGTGTGATTAGTTATCTATATGCTTTATGGCTTTTTTGTCCATTCTCTGCATTACTGTCTTGTTTTGTGTTTAGTTGGTTTTTTAATATTGAAATGTTTTATTTACCTTCTCATTTTTTCTTATCTTCTTTGTGGCTACAATGGGGATTACATTTAAGATCCTAAAGTTATAACACTAATTTGAATTTATAGCAGCTTAACTTCAATAATATACAAAAACTCTGCTTCTTTACAGTTCTGTCCTACCTCTTTCAGTTATTGAGGTCACCGATTGCATCTTTATATATTGTGTGTCCAAAAACCTAAACTAATGAATGTGGGGTGTTTTTTTTGTTGTTGTTTTTTTCTTTTTAATGCATCAGTCTCTTAAATCATGTAGAAAAAAAGGTGGAGTTTTAAACTATTGTTACAATAATATTAACTTTTTTAATTGCCCATGTGTTTACCTTTACTGACATCTTTATTTCTCCAGGCAGCTTCAAGAGACTGTCTTGTGTGTTTTTTCATTTCAACATGCAGGACTTCCTTTAGCATTTCTTGTAGGGCCGGCCTAGTGGTAAGGACCTCCTTCAGCTTTTGTTTATTTGGGAATGTCTTAAATTCTCCTTCACTTTTGAAAGACTGAGTATAGGATTCTTGTGACAGTTTTTTCTTTCAACACTTTGAAAATATCAGCCTACTGCCTTCTGGCTTCCAAAGTTTCTGAGGAGCAATCTGTTGATATGTGATGAGTTGCTTCTCTCTTCTTTCAGGATTGTCTCTTTTTAGCTTTCAAATTTGATTATAATGTATGTCAGTATGGGTCTCTGAGTTCGTCCTACTTGTTGTTCATTGAGCTTGTTTATTTATGTCTTACATCAAATTTGGAAAGTGTTAGGCCATTGTTTCTTCAGATATTTTCTGACCCTTTCTCTCCCGCTTTTCCTGGGACTCCCACAATACATATCTTGGTCAGCTTGGTGGTGTCCCACACGTCCTTTAGGCTTTGTTTGCTTTTCGTAAATCTTTTTTCTTTCTGTTCCTCAGCCACAATAATTTTCATTGTCCTATCTTTAAGTTTGCTGCTTCTTACTTCTGCTTGCTCAAAATTGATTTTGAATCCCTCTAGTGAATTTTTCATTTTAGTTGTCGTACTTTTCAAAAAATTTTTTTTGGTTTCTTGTCTTTACTGATATTTTCATTTGTTCACACATCATTTTCTTGACATTCTCCACCTCGTTAGTTTTTTGAGTATCTTTAAATACTTGTTTTAAAGTATTTGTCTAGAAGGTCCACTATGTGGTGTTTCTCAGTGGCTGTTTCTGTTTTTTGTTTTCTTTAGAATGAAAGAAACAGTTAACATACTTGTTTCTTTGTTTGCCTTGTGATTTTTTTGTTGTTCTTGAAATAGCGTTGTAACTCTGGATATCAGATTCTCCCTCTTCCCTGGGGTTTGCTGGTATTTGTTATAGGTTTGCTTTTTGATTATTGTAGGCTGTCTTTGTGCTAAGGATCGCCTGAGGTGTAAACTTAAGGTCTTCTCGGTTCTTTCCTGAGCCTCTCCCTGGGCATATGCAGTCACTTTTCTACTTCCCCCCATGTATGCCATTGTTTCTGAATGCCCTAGTCTTTAATGTCTGGTTTTTGAAAGGTGAAAAGGAGGGGAAAATGAGATGGGGTGAAAGAGTACCAGCCCTTTAAATCTCCTGTAAGTCACTGGAGCTGGAGGCATCCTTGAGCTGGACTTACAACACCATTGGGAGCTGCACAACAGTGGCTGCTCACCTTTCCTGCTCTTCTGTGATCAGAAGCAGCAATTGGGTACCAGAGTGCGGATCCCAGTATTTGGAGGAAGGGTCCTTTTTGCCCACTGTGGCTCCTGCAAGCTGTGTGCAAGCTGCTTCAGGAACACACACACGTCTGCCTGACACACAGCTGGGGACAGGCCAGTGCAGTTGTCTGGATGGGGGGACAGATCGGGGGCTGCACGCTTCACCAAATCCTCCTCCACCCTGTTTTGAAGGATATTTTAGCCATATATAGAATTCTGTAACAACAGGTATATTATTATTTTTTTTTTACAGGAATTTCTTTATATTGTTCCATTGTCTTCTGACCTTCGTTGTTTTTGTTGAAAAGTCAACTCTAATTCTTCATCCCTCTCTACATAGTTTGTCTTTTTTCTCTGGTCATTTTCAAAATTTCAGTTTTACCTTTGGATTTCAGCCCTGTGATGTTCCCAGCTGTGGTTTTCTTTGTATTTATCTTCCTTGGGTCTCCTGTGATTCCTGCATTTGTAAGATGATGTTTTTCATCAAATTTGATGCTTTTTAGCCATTATTCCTTCAGCTATTTTTCCTGCCCTATTATTATTCTCTTTTCCCTTGGTAACTCCTATTACACGTGTGTTAGGCCGTTTAATATTTTCCCACATGTCCCTGAGACTGTTTATTTTTATTCAGTCTGTTTTCTTTACATTATTCAATTTGGATGTTTTGTATTGACCTGGTTTCCAAGTCACTGTTTTCTATCGCCAATTTGCTGCTAAGCCATTAGGTGAAGTTTTCACCTTTCTGTCTCTGTGTCTTTTTTCATAATGGCTCTTTTTCCCAGTTTGCTTTCTAGTGCTTCACTCCACTCCCATTCCAGCAACCTACTATCTTTGCCAGCCATTAGGGGTAAGAAGGGGGCTTCTGGTTATAGTTGTGAGCTGTCTGCATAGCTTTAAAACAAATTCCACTCACTGGACTTTCCAGGGGAGTGAAGTCAGTACTTCACCCAGTTCAAGGACCTGTATTTGGGAGCCAAGACATGGAAACACCCTACTGTCCATCAAGTTGATGAATGGATAAAGCAGATGTGAGACACACACACACACACAGGAATATTACTCAACCACAAAAAAGAATGAAATCCTGCCCTTTGCAACAACATTAATAGACCTTGAGGGCACTGAGCTAAATGAAATAAGTCACACAGAGAAAGACATATACTGCATGATTTCACTGATATATGGAATTAAAAAAAAACAAAACTAAACTCATAGAAATAAAGAGTAGAATGCTGGTTGCCAGGGGGTGGGGTTGGGGAAATGGTGAATTGTTGGTCAAAGGGTACAGACTTCCAGTTAGAAGTAAGTCCTGGGGTGTAACGTACATCATGGTGACTGCAGTTAACAATGTTGTATATGTGAAAGTTGCTAAGAAAGTGGGTCTCAAAAGAGCTCGGCACACACACCGCGTGTGCACACACAATGGTAGCTGTGAGGTGATAGATGTGATAACCTATTGTAATCATTTCGCCCTATACACATGTATTAAATCATTACATTGTACTCCTTAAACCTACACATTATGTGTCACTTATATCTCAGGAATCCTGGGAGAAAAAGAAAAATAACCTGTTAGCAGCAGGTGGTGTGCACCTGCTTTCTTCCTTCGCTATAGTGACCAGCCACATGTCCCTGAGAGACGGTGACAGGCCTTCAGAGTCTGGAAGGTCTCAGGCATCACACTCAGGCTCTATGCTCACCAGACTCGCCCTTCCTCGTGCCTCAGCATCAATGCTTGTTCTGGGAAGCCCATGGACCTCTGT
This sequence comes from Rhinolophus sinicus, assembly GCF_036562045.2. Taxonomy (NCBI): domain Eukaryota; kingdom Metazoa; phylum Chordata; class Mammalia; order Chiroptera; family Rhinolophidae; genus Rhinolophus; species Rhinolophus sinicus. The sequence goes on along the minus strand of NC_133751.1, from coordinate 209,380,529 downwards.
GGCTTCTTAATGTCTTCATTTTAAGGCCTAAGGCAAAGGCAAAGTCATCTTCCTTTCTCCGAACCCTTCCTTTCCTACTTTTTTCCTACTGAACAAAACAACAAGAACAAGAAAAAAAACATGTTGAAAAAACATTAAAATATCAAGAAGCTCTCACTTAGACTTCTCTCACAATAAGGTTTCCTTTGGGTGTGTGCAGTCTAGGAGAAGTGAGTGCGCTTGGCCAAAATAGGAACTTGTCCATTGTTAAGATGGACTTTTTCAGTGAACTAGAAATGGCACCTTTAGTTTTGGGCCGAGGTCTACATGTGTGAGGAACCGTGTCTTGGGGTATCGTGCGCTCTGAGCCGGGCTCCGCGGGGTTTCTTCTGTGCCCCATGCCCACCATGTCATCCCTGCAAATGTCTGTCCTGGGGTAGGTGCTGGCTCCGACTCTGGCTCCCTCTGCTGGCAGTGTTAACTCCTCCAGCCAGGCCACTTGTTGGTCTTGCAGAGGGAATGTCAGACCTGTGACTTGGTCTTGCCAGTCCTTGGAATAGAGAGGAGAAAGCAGGGTGTTCCGCCCAGCTATTTACCGAGTCACCTGGGTCCTCTGCAGAGGTCATGACTCTACCTGCCTGGGAGTGGTTTGGGCAGCAGGATTTCCAGAGGTCTGCCAGGGGTCTCCAGCTGCTGCAGAGCTGGGAGCCAGGGGCAAGTGAGTGGGCACATCGGTCGGCTTCAGACGCTGCGCTGCGCTGTACTCTTCCTCCCTGGGACCACGAGGAAGGTCTTAAAATGAGAAGCGTCTCCATTTCAGTGAACGGCGAGGCCAGCCTGGGGTCGTGCACAGGGAACAAACTGAAGAACCAAAGTCCTCCCCAGTCCTTTCCACACCCAGTGTCACACACAGTTACCCGTTCTGCCTCCGCAGCGTCAAACAGGCCACTGCCAGTCCCTGTGGCCACAGCCTCCTGTCTCTCCTCCCGCTGCAGTTTTTTTAAACCCTGTTCATTACTCCAGCCAAGAATCATCAGAAATTCCCTTTCGTTTGTATAGCGATCACCAACTGAAAGCAGAACAGTGGCACGTCACTCGCACGGGTTCTCCTTGCCCTTGAATGTGTCAGTGACTGGGGTTTAAATGCAGACTCTGATCCAGTGCGTCCAGGTGGCCCCCATCCCCCCAAAAAAGATGGACTGTTTTGCTGTAGCTTCGGAGGCTCTGGCTGCCTCTCTACCTGAGAACTGGGGCTCCCTGCTGTAGGGCATGTGCAGAATGCGACCGTGCGCTGCCTCTGGGCCCAGCAGCCTGAGCGAGCCCCACTTTGCAGTCATCAAAGACAGTTGTTTCCACCTGCCTTACTGACACGGGGACCGGTCTGTGGCAGCCTCGCAATGACCAGAGTTGTTGGCAGTGATCTACCTCACCGGGTTCCTTGTCATGAGGCCGTGGGCTCCAGAAGAGGCTGAGTTTGAGTGATGCAGTGTATGTCTGCCTCAACTTAAACCTTTCCAAAGAGGAAAGTAGCATGAGAAATTGCATCCAAGGGGCTGCGAAGCCCAAAGGACCTGATGGTGACTTCTGGGCCTGTGCCCTGGCACTCCTCTTGCTGGCTTTGGCTCTGAGCGAGCCCCTGTGACAGCTGGCTGTCATCTCTGAGGTGGGGAGACGGCACGCTGGAGGCCACACTGCAGGATGGGAGTTATCCAGCCTGAGCAGAGCTCCGTGCATGCACATCTGGGGCGGTGGGCACTACCCTCCTGCTCCCAGCACTCCCTTCCCTGCTGGGACTGGGCAGAGGCCACCTCAGTGCGTGGGATCTGCCCCCGGCCAGCTCCCTACCTCTTGCTCACTGCTTCGTGCTGCCAAATTGCTTATTCTGGAGCAAGATGGCTGCTACAGGGTGTGTTCACAGACTTTGGCGCAAAGACACAGAGCTGAAGGCTGAGGGGCAGGCCGCACCTAGACCCACCCTGTGCGTGATGTGAGTGTAAGTCCAGGTGGCATGGCCCGAAGCCACTCCAGCGGTATAGAGGGAACGGAGATGGCAGGTACTGGGGCCAAGTTGGGTCTCCCCTCTGCACTCCCTTCTCTCTGGGATCCTGGACCTTGCAGCCTTGCTGGTTGGTTCTCTGGTGCCTTTAAATAGACTCTTTAAAATCTGGCTTTTCTGGCTTTTTCTCTGCCAGAGGGTTGGCCAGTTACAAAGCATTTGGCTGCGGCCCAAAGCAACACTCCTGTTTATTTCATCCACTTCTGAGCCTCCGACATGTCCTGGAACACTTGAAATGGTGGCCATTCGAGTCATCTGTCGCCGGGACTGCTACAGCTTTTCTTGTTGGAAATGGCGCCATAATTTGTTCCCATGAATTGGTGGTTGCTGAGTCTTCTAAGAACATGTCTGACATTCGTTCAAGCCATGGAGTGAAGGTGGGAGGTAATAAAGGAACACACAGGAAGGTCAGCTTTCATCCAGGCAAGTGTATCATTTGTAGACAAAAAATGATGGCTTCATTCAAATACACTAAGATGGGAATGACCAGGTCACGTGTTCATGTGTTGGTTTTCTGGGGACAGCTTAGGGCAGGGAAAGGCACGGTCCAGGGGTCGGGACACTGGATCTTGGCACACCCTGTAGCTCTGAGCCAAGTGTCTGTCATGCGCTCACGACCAAGGTGACATGTTGCAGCCTCTGTAGGAGCACTTTGCCTGTGGCAGGACATCAAGCATTTGTTGAATCTTTGGAAGATAAAACTAAAGTATTTTGTATTTGTTTTGTTCTGCTCAGATTACGCGAAAATTCAGGCTGAATTCTGAAGGCAAACTTGAACAGACAGTCTCCATGGCAACCACTACCCAGCCCATGACTCAGCATCTTCACATCACGTACAAGAAGGTGACCCCGTGACCCAGAGCGGTGCTTCGCCCAGCGGCCATGTGTCCTGGTGACACTGGGCTTCTCAGCAGGTGTGGGTGTGGCCACAGCAGGTCCCGTGGGCTCAAGGGTGTTGTCCTGGGTTCCTGTAATGACGTAGAAAAACCAAATAAAAGGCCTTTATTTTTATGGCTGAGCATTTTGAATATTACTGCGTGTGTGGACTGGAGGTGTCTGTATGTGCTGGTGACTGTTTTCCAGGGTCTTCTCCCTAAAAAAGTTAGAAAGGATGACTCTTTTTCTCTTTTTCTTCCTGCAGTTTTAACAGGATCTGAAATATTTATAAACCATCCGTAGTACGGCCAGTAATAAGCTGAAGCCACGGGTGGGACAGAAAGGCTGTGCTGATTCTTTGCTTCTGAGGAGCTGAAGAAGCCCAAGAACCCTGTTTCCATTCGTGCAGGGGTCTTCCCAAGGCAAGAGGATAGTGAATTTAGCGTCACTGTATAAACTTTATTTTATTACTCGGTAATGTAATATTCCTTCTTCCTTTGTTGACTGTGAGAGTTTGCAGACTATGCTACCCCCTCCTGCCTGTCACCAGCTTTAACACCTGCCAGCGTTTTACCCAGCCCAGTGGTTTCATCTGTTCTCCCCGCTTCTCTTTTGCTGGAGTATTTTTTAAGCAAAAGCCAGGCATATGTCATTTACCCCTAAATGCTTCAATATGTGCATGAAAACAGAGCCTTTGTCTTCTTAACACGTTGCTTACGGTGGGGTTTAAATCCCTTGTGAAGCAACGTGTTAACAGCCAGGGGTCAGAAACCACGGGAAACAGACCTGGTGTGAAGGGAGGTGGTGCTGGCTGCCTGGGGTTAGCGCTGCAGGAGTCTTGGGGGACAGAGGCGTTTGGGGGTGGGAGTTGCCGGCTTCTAGGAGCTCAGAGGGGGGCCAGGGCTGGTGCTGAGCCGCAGAGGAGCGCAACCAGCGCTAAGAGACTCACTCGACGGTACCCTGGTGACAAGGGCCAGGGAGGCTGGTGCTGGGCACCCAGAGGAGATCGGGTTCGTCCTGAGGCAAAAATCCTCCCAGGCCTAGAGTGAACTTGGGAAACCACACGTGTTACTTGCCTCCAAATACAGTGGTGGGGCAGGCGTGGGACGCATATCCCCATTCCAGAGGACGGAAATAAGAGAGAAATGACAGGTCCTAAGCCAAGTGCAGGACCTTAGGGCTCAGTGTCTGCCCTCTGGCCACTGGGGTGGCCGTGCCTCCTTCTGGCAGCTTTGCTGGACATAGCCCACACCGCATTTACGGGTCATCGTGTGCTTGCACGTCTCCCAAGCGCAGCCGCACACCAGTGGCTCTGCCTAGTCAGGGCTCCCTACGGCGGCTCCCTGTGTGGGGCCTGGGTCTCTGCCTGGCTTGTGAGCCCGAGACTCGGCCACTCCATCCTTCAAAATCTAGGCGGAGGTAGCAGGGCCCCCATGCCTCCTGCTTTCTGCTCACCGGTGGAGATGGGACCTGGAGGACACAGGATGCCACTGATGTTTACAGCTTGTGCCCTCTGGGGGATGGCACCAGAAAGCGAGGAGCAGGCCCTTATGCTCTGGGCCTGTGAGGAGAGGGATACCCTAGGGTCTCTGAAATGCCTTGGGGTCATCCTTCCTTGGTCTTGGGACACTAGCCCTGCCTTCTATTTAGGTGGCGAACTCCCCCATCGTCGAGAATAGCTCCTGGTTTCTTTGAGATGGCTGATCAATACCCGTCTCCTTGTCACATTTGTCCATACCTTTCGTGGTCCCCCAGAAGAAGCTTTCTCATTGCTTTCAATATGGATAGGCTGAGAATTTTCCCGATGTTTGAGGTCTGCTTTCTTTTTGATGAACAGTTCTGTCTTTAAGTCATTTCTGCATTTGTCTGTCTTGCATTTGACTGTAAATATTCAAGAGAATCTTTACTCCTTCAATACTTTGACTTTGCTTGGAAATTTCCTCAGCCAACTAGTTTCATCGCTCACATGCTCTCTTTCCATAGACCTCAAGGGCACGAGCACTGCTCAACCAAGTGCTTCCCCACTTGTAACAAGGGTCGCCTTCCTGCAGTTTCCAAAAACACCCCTCATCCCCGTGAGACGCTATCAGAAGGCCCTCACCGTCCACAACATTCCGTCATGGCGGCTGAGGTGTCCTGTAAGAAGGTTGAGGCTGTCTTTCCACTGTTCTCTTCTCTCTCCGGGTCACCAGTATCGCCCAAAACAGTCCATTCAAGGCACTGAGGACTTTTCCTAGCAGGCACCTTAAAAGTCTTCCAACCTCGGGCCAGCCCGGTGGCTCAGACAGTTAGAGCTCCATTCTCCTAACTCCGAAGTCTGCCAGTTCGATTCCCACATGGGCCAGTGGGCTCTCAAACACAAGGTTGCCGGTTCAATTCCCGCAAGGGATGGTGGGCTGCGCCCCCTGCAACTAGCAACGGCACCTGGACCTGGAGCTGAGCTGCGCCCTCCACAACTAAGACTGAAAGGACAACAACTTGACTTGGAAAAAAGTCCTGGAAGTACACACTGTTCCCCAATAAAAGTCCTGTTCCCCTTCCCCAATAATAAAAAAAAAAGAAGTCTTCCAACCTCCACCCACGTTTAGATACTTGTCACAGCAAGGATCTAGGACTCGGTAACACTTTCTTGTAGTTTATTTGGGACAGGACGAAAACACCGTAAAATGAGACTCCTACAAATGACACAAAAGTGTTTCTCAGTCTGGAGGCTGGAAGCCCAGGGGCAGGTGCTGTCCGGTTTGGTCTGGTGAGAACCCCGTCCTCATAGTGGTGTCCCCACATAAGCTGGCAGTGGGGTGAGGGAGCGCTCGGGTCTCTGCTACAAGGGCACAAATCCCGTCATCAGGGTGGAGCCGTCGTGTCCCACTCCCCTCCCAAAGGCTCCCATCCTCTTACCATCACTTTGGGGTGAGGATTTCAACATGTGAATTTGGGGGAAACATTCAGACCACAGCATCTAGAGACCCTGATGCTGGCATCACTGCTGGATGCTGAAAAAAGCTGGGAGCATCAAGGGACACCCAGCCCTGCAGCTCACCCTTGCCTGCTGACAGCTGGAAAGGGCACTTGGAGGGCAGCACCCAGAGCCGAGCCGAGAGATGAGAATAACTGACCCGGTCACTTGGTCATCTGCCCCCGACCCCCATGCCATTGACTTGTTGGGAAGCTGGTGACGAATCCTACAAGGCGTCTCCAGGCTGCTTTCTGGGCCCATCTGGGCTCCCCATAGAGTCTGACTTGTCCCCCTCTCCCCTCTATTTCCTGTTGTCTGGAGTCAATCGAAAGTTCTGGTTGGATACACACTTCCTGAGGTTGCCCCCTGGTGTCACATGAGGAACTTCACAATCGGCTCGACTCACTTTGCTGGTGCTCAAGTCTGCAGGCTCGGAGGGTGACAGCGTGGTCCTCCATTCAGCTTCCGTCAGACTTTCACAGGAAGGCTTTGCCACCTGAGGGTGCTAAATCCTGATGCAGCTCGGTTGTGTTCCAGTTACTTTGGGACCAGTGGCTGCAAGTGTCGGGGAGAACTGCCCTCCCCCCACTGGGCTCACTTTGGTTTCCCTGAACAAGTTCACACTTGCGTAAAAGCTTAACTTTCCCTGGCCTTGGCCAAGGAAACAGCCCAAAGCTATAAAAAGCCTTCTTAAGAACTTGAGCCAAGGTATTTGAGGACTTGCCTGAGACAAGATCTCAAAGGATGGAGAAGGTGCTGCGGAAAAGGACAGTTTTTGTATACTGAGAGTCAGAGAAGAAAGGTTCTGTGAAATCCACTGGTGGCAGATGAAGAGGGCGGGAGGAAGCACAGCGGGAATCTCTGAGTTGGGTAGGAAGGGAAGTCGGAAACGGTGCAGCACAGTTAACACTTAACACTCATAGTGAGTAGAGACCCATGTGGGCCACAGGTAACAGGGGTCTGCAGGTGGAAATGACTGAGGTCCCAAACATGTCGCCTCTGTGCCTGGACAGTGGACAGGCTCGCTTTTCCGAAGGAAGCTGTTACCTGGTGTTACCTGCCTGGCTAGGGATTAAGCTTTCCTCCAGTCACTGGGCTTGTCAGTCTGTGCAGCCCTTTTCTCACCTTGAACTGTCAGTTGTTGCACTAAGTGCCCTGGACCCTCGGCTGATGGGTGACGCTGTGGACTGTTTTTCACCTCCGCTCCTACAACACTATTGTCCATTCGATGGGATTCTAGTGAAGTGCAGCCTTTTCATGCTTGACAGACGGGAGGTGCCCCAATGACCCTATAGGTGGCCTGGTGGAATCCCCAATCCCAATGGCCTCTGAGCTCAGTGCCACAACTGCCCCCCACATCACCTTCCCCAGAGTTTCATGCCTTTCTGTGGGCAGAACCGGAAAATCATTTTGTAATGTGTTTTCCCATTTATTCTCACTAACCTGTGAAATTAAATTGCAGTGATCACGGCCCTTCACCCTAATTACTTTAGCATGCAATATACACATTTTTTAAGGAAAAAAGGAGTTTCCAATTCAAATTTTAATATTATAAATTGTTTTACTTAAATTCTTTGATTTTACCTCTTTTAAGAGGAGAATCTTGGTTCTGTGCTACATTACGTTCGTTGCATTATTCTACAGGACACAATCATTTCAGAATAATACTGAAGGGAGTTTTATTTTTCCACCTTTCTCATTGAAGATACAGTTCAACATATCATAATTGGAATAACAGATTTCTCTGGTTGCTTATGTCACCAACGTGATATAAAAGCTCATTTATTTAATTTCTACGATTCATTGTTCTCTGAAGTCAGCTTTGCGTATGTAAAACATCCTGCGACTGGGACATTGTCAAAACCGTAAGATACGGCACTGTTGGTTGCCCCACTAGGTGCCCAGCAGCAGCGCGCCCTTGGGCCCACCGTGCTTTTATCCAGCAAGCCCCTCAGACCGGCCCTCTGCACTGTGTCCAGGCCTTTGCTCACAGTGAATAACTCGGTTGGCATTTGTGCCACTGTATCTTTCGGATAGATTCCTAGAAGTGGGATTGCCCATCCCAGGGCGACAGCATACATGGCTTGTCCAGGCATCGCCCCTTCTGCACAGGACACCCCCGCAGATCGTGTGAGGTTGCCTGTCCCACCGACAAGTCTGTCGTCATATTTGGATTTGGACGAATGTAATCGTTGAGACATGGGATGTTGGGGTAGTTGGGATTTGCATTTCTCTTTGTTGTCTTTTTCTTCTTGATTTTTGGAACTGATGAGCTCTTTTGAATTAGAAATATTAATCCTAATGTTCCTAATTTAATTACAATTTTTATTGAGATAAATGTGCTGTTATGACAAAGTCCATCCTTTTAACCATTTTAAAGTGTACAGTTCAGTGTCATGTAGTGTATGCACAATGTTGGGAACCATTACCTGTCTACTTCCAAAACGCTTGTCACCCCAAAAGGGAACCGCACGCCCACCATTAGTCTCTGATTCCTGACCCCCACCCAACACACTACTGTTTTTTGTCTCATGTTATAAATACTTTTGAAAATGTTAAATGGTACATTTTTTTCCAGTATATATTTTGTCTTTTATTGGTCCTGGATTTTAAATCGTATTTAGGAAGGTTTTGCCCACTCCTCAGTGCCAAAGAAAGTCACTCATTTTTTTCTAGTACTTGTTTCATTTACATACTTCACAGTTTGATCCATGTGGAATCTGTCTGGTGCGTGGTGGGGTGCACAAGTGTGGTTTAGTCTTTTCCAAGCGGCTCACCAGTATCTGCATTTGCCCTGGACCCTCGCAGATGGTTCATCTGATGGCCGAGTCTGGCCTCATTTCTCCTCTAAGGGTTTTCCTGCCTGTTTTTGCTTGTTTTTTTGTTTCTCTCATACGAACTTTGTATTTATAATTAACTTGTTTAGCTCTAGAAGGGAAAAAAAATCATTCTGGTATTTTTATACAGATCACATTAAATTTATCAATTCACTGTGGAGAACTGTCTTCTCTGTCAGGTTTTCCTCTCCCGAAGCATGGTATTTCTTTCCGTCCAAGTCCACTTGGGTGTCTTTAAGGTACATATGAGTTTTCCTCACAAAGGGCCTCACATTTCATGTTCAGTTTATGCCGAGAATTTCATCCCTTTGTTGCTGTGGGAAGTGAGGCACGTTTTCCATTGTGTCTTCTGACTGACTGCATGTCCGCAGACTCCTGACCTGTTGCTTTAAACCTGCTGCTTTCCTGAGTGCTGTTGGTGTGTCTGTCATTCCTTTTTATGCTGCAAATACATGAGTATTTGATCCAAAAAGGCGAATGAGGAAGCGGGGCAGGCGCGTGTCCGTGCCCCCTCCCCCCCACTGGAGTGCCCTGGGGAGGGGCCAGGTGGGCGATGGGGTGCTGAAGACAGCTGTGCCGTCAGGACTCTGGCTTGGTCCGGAGGCCGCGGGAAGGCAGGGCTGGAAGACCTCTGTGGTCGCGTCTGGCTCAACCCTGCTTCATACAGTGGGAAACTGAGGCCACATTGTAGCCCTCCAACACCATGTCCCTGTGGCCCAAGAATGTCCCTGTGGTGGACAGCCGGGAATGGGGCTCTGGGCTGAGGGGCAGCGTTCGGAAAGCAAGTGGGGCTGTGTTGGCCAGGTAGAGGGCTGGGGGCCATGGGCAGCAGGCTGGCTCGCGCGTGTGCGTGCGCTCCTGGCCCATGGGAGCAGAAGGCAGTGCAATGACAGGAGACGCTGCAGTAACGGCTTCACGTTTCATCACATTGGCGTCACCTGGTCACCTGCCTCCTGCCCGGTCCCTGGGCACAAGGAACGCTGGTGGGGTCGCCCACCACTGCCGTGACACGAGGAATCAAACATACACCCCGTCCTCGGTCAGCTATTCCACCTGGAGCTCCACACCCCTGGTTCCTGCCACACAAGGACCCAGCCACAGGTGGGGAACCTCTCCCTCCACAAACGAAGTAAACAGCATTTGAGCCTCATTTGTGGGGTCAGCAAGACCCTCCGTTCCTCCAGACGTGGCCAGGCCCAAGGCGCCTTCAGGCTGCTGTCCTGACATGGTCACCCTTCAGGGGTGGAGCCCTGGTGTCGAGGAAGAGCTTGGAGTTCCCAGCTCCCTTCCTGTAGGGCCTGGGAGGCGACCCTGACTGTCTGGCTCCAGAAGGGGAGCAAGGGGAAGGGCCACAGGTCAGCACCAACGGCCAGCTCCGGGCCCAGGGCTGCCCCTGTGCTCCATGTCCAGGGGGCCTGGGGCTTCAGAGGAGGGGTGGGTGGGGAGGAGAGCGAAGCCTTCGGCCGAGGGCCTCCTCGGTCCAGGCCCAGGCGGCTTTCTCTGCCCAAGCCAGCTCATCGCTCCGGCAACAGCACGAAGAAGGCAGCCTTCAGGAAGCGGCCGAAGCTGCAGAGTGCGGCCACGAGCCAATGGGAGCGGAAGCCAGGGTCGGTGCTGACCACGCACTTGAGGACGTCGGTCTGGGAGGGAAGATAGGACAGTTAGCAGAGCTGCGGGAGCACCAGGCCCCTAGCACCTTGCACCAGATGCGGCCAAATCACTTGAAGGATTGCACGCGGCTGTTTAGTGAAGGTCTGTGGTCTGGTCTGGACTGAAGGCTCCAGCATGGGACCAGACCAGACTGTGAGCGTGCAGACAGTGAGAAGGGAAGGCAGGTGCTCGAAGCAGGCTGGCAGGCGGGACACCGCCAAGCAGGAGAGACGCCCGTGTGCCCCACGCCAGGATGCCACCAGCTCCCAGCTTGGCTTCTGCCTCCTGCCCACAGGGTTAGAAACACCCCTGGTCCTGCGGGGGCCTTGGAGCCTGGGATACCGGGAACAGGAGCAGGAACCAAGCTTCCCAGAAGCCCAGTGAAGGGCCACTCCTGATTTCCTTACTTCTATTCCTGCTGAGACGTGAAATTCTGTCCTACAGCCCGACCTTTTGCCATGCTGTCAGTCAGTGTCCTGGCCACCCAGTGCCCAGCCCCAGCTGGGCTCCATGGAGAGGGAGGGGGAGGGGACGGAGACCCCAGGGCCTCAGGGCTGGAAGCAATACTTCTGTGCCCAGTGCCATCTTCACGTGGGACCACAGTCCCAGCCGGTCACCTGACCTCAGCCCTTGGCTCCAACCTCTTAGCAGGGGCTGAGCTCCACCATCCTGGCCAATGCGCCCCACATTCCTGCCCACCACCCATTCTTCAGAGGGAACACAGATCTCTACGGGGGTGCTGGGGCTTTCCCACGCAGGGGCTGAGTTCTGGCTCCCCAAGTCCAGGGGCCCACGTCCATGGGCCACGTTCTGCCATGCGGGGCCCCGAGGCAGCAGGGTTTTCCACTGGAGTTGGGAGAGGGGTCAGCAGTGGAGCTGTGCAACAGGGGCGTCTCAGCCCAGCAGCCCTGCCTTGTGCCCTCCTCCAACCCCTAGCACCCCCACGAGCACTGGGGGTTCATGCCCCTCTTGGTACCCCGCAGCCCTGCACTCACCCATCCACCACGCCGCCGCAGCCAGGTCGCCAGGGTCTTGCGCACAAACTCCCCAAGGCAGTCGACGAGTGCGTGGACCATGGCAGGTTGAGCCTGCCGCACACAGTCCACCGCCAGCCCCGCAGCCACCAAGTACAGGGACACCACCTTGCCCCACGTGATGCCTACAGGGAGAGAGGTGGACTGGTCAGCAGAAGGCCGTCAAAACCCCAGCTCAAGTCCAGCCTGTGGGGTCACATCCCCTGCCATTCTGCTGATGACCAGTGTCGTGCGGGGAGGCCAGCAGGGTCTCTGGTCCCGCTCCCCACATAACGCAGGATATGGTGAGGCCAAAAAGGAACACCCACGGAGCCATAGGTAGGGGAGTCATACCACTACGGTCTCACTGGAGGCTGGGTTCACTGGACGTGCGACCTGCTGTCCCTTTTGTCTGCAACCCACCGACGACTCTCTTTCACTCTCCTCCGTAGCCGCAGCAGTTATATTAGCGGCTAATTGGCTAACTGGCTACAGCTGACGGCCAATCAGCCACAGCTGACGGCCATCTACTACCCGAGCCAGCACCTCCTCCACGTGAGGCCGAGAGCCTGTAAACTACTTTCTGGGGCTCTGTCCCCACACCAGGGTCAAAAGTTAGGGGCCAGCCCCTCCCCGCTGCATCCTACCTGAACAGGGTGCCCAGCTGTCATCTGCTACAGGTCAGTCCTGCTACAGGACACGTAGGCAGTTCACTCAGGAGGAAATGGGGGAGATGCTAACGTAATCAGAGTGGGACGCAATGGGCAGTAAGCGGCTACAAGGAATACATGCCTGGATCGTCTGTGCCCCTGAACAGACTGCAGGACAGTCTCCACAGAAACGCTCAGGCCCTCGGAGGACGACCTTCCCGACAGCTAAGCTGCTCAAAGGCAGAGCTGAGAAGCCCCATGGGAAGGTACGTGCAAGCTCATGGCATGAGCTTCCTTCACGTGTAAAAGCTTTATCATAAATCAATGAGAAACGAGAGAGGCCGCTCAAAAGAAACGTGACCACAGGAAATGAACAGCTGATTCACAAAAGAAAAAATACAAGTAACACATCAGACGTGAAAACCACTTACCCTCAGTAATAACCAGAGGGTAGATGAAAATGCGATGCTCACTGTAACCTGAGATTAAAGACCTAAATGCAACTCGACGATGCAGGTAAGGAGCTGCAGGGTCCTTGGCCGTGTCTGTGAAAGGACCATGCGCCCCTTCGGACCACTGCCAGAGCAGCACAGCTGTGCATTGTAAAACAGAAGCCCGCTCACATTAATGCCTATTTAGGAATGTTCGCAGCAGCCCTGTTCAGTCACCAGAAGGTAGAAATGAGAAAGCAGCCATTGCCTGTGAGTGCAAACAAACTGGTCCATCCACACAATGGGGTGCTACTCGGCCACACAGGGCAACGCACTGACACGCCACAGCAAGGATGAACCTCGAAAACGGTACGCTCAGCAGAAGCAGCAGACACCCAGGCCATGTTTGTTGTACGAGCCCATGGTGTGAAGTGTCCCAAACAGGCAGGTCCATGGAGACAGCAGTGTGTCAGAAATGGGGGGTGGGGTAGGGAGTGGCAGCTTCCGGACCTGGGCACAGGCATTCTGAGATGCCAACAGCAGGGTGGGGTCGCACATCGTGAATGCACTAAATGCCACCGAATTGTACTTTCAAATGGTGAGTTGTGACTTTCACCTCAATAAATATAAAACCCCATGTCAGCCCACATCACTGCCACTTCCCATGTCCTTCAGAATAAATCTGAGCCTGCAATCCCACTGAGCTCCGTTTCCCACGCCTGCAGTGCTCGCCCACCCCAAGGACTGTGATCAAGGCACCCCCTCCACCTGCTACCCAGGCCGTCAGAGCATCAGGCCCTGGTGATGGTGCTCGCACACCATGCTCCCCAGTTACCAGCTGCTTGTCCTGTGCCCTCCGTGTCCCCCAGGCCCCTCCCAGTAGGTGCTCGGCCCACCAGAGGGCAGGTGAAGGGTTAACATGGCGGGTGGGGCCCAGGAGCCCACCCTGGGGTCTGAGGGAGTGACACCAGGTTCTGTGGTGCCCCCTGCAGAGGACGGTGAGCTGGGAGGTCTGGAGAGAAAAGCCCGGTGGCCTCAGGTGGGGAGGGGGTTGGGAACCTCCTGTGTGTCCTGTGTTCTTTGAGCTTTTCTGTGTTTTGTTTTTTATGGACATATAATCTCGTTACCATAAATTAAGCCTTTTAAAGTGTGACATTCAGTGTTTTTAGTGCTTTCACAAGGCTGTGTACCCATCACCACTGTCGAGTTCCAAAACTTTCTCATCACTCCTTAAGAAAGCCCACACCCATGAGCAGTTCCATCCCCCAGCCCCTCTGCTTCGTCTCCGGACTTGCGTGCTCCGGAACAATTCAGAAGATGGAATCGCAGTCGGGCCACTGCATGTCCGCCTCCTTTCACTCACCGTGTTTTCGAGGCTCGTCCATGCTGTAGCATCCTTTCATGGCCGAGTAATACTCCACGTGCAGACCACCCACTCTGCTTACCCTTCCCTTGGGCTGGGCACTGGCCACTGGGGCTCGTGCTGCTCTGAAGCCCTATGTGCCCGTTTCCCTGGGAGCCGCAGGCTGTGTGCCCACGCTCCGTTCCCGTGGGGCTTCCAAATGCAGGTCGTCCTGACACATGCTGCCGCCCGGGGCTATGCCGGGCTTTGTGGCATCTCGTGCTGCTTTTGGCTGACGATGGCTGGTCTTTCACGGGCTTATGCAACATTCGCACATCTTCCCTGGAGAGATGAGCATTCAGATCCTTTGCTCGTTTTTAAACTGGGTCGTCTTTGTAGTACTATTTCTAAGAGCTTTTATCTTTTATGTGTTCTGATCTTTCTGTGGTAAAATATTTTGCTCTTGTAATAAAGGGGGGAAATGTGAAAACTCTTGGCAACATTTCATGGGGGGAAAAAATTCATTTTTCCACTGAAGTGAGTGAACTGAGAAACCCAAAGTGCAAGGACAGCAGCTGCCTCTGCCTTCAAGTGGGCTTGGCCACCAGGGAGCCCTGCCCTGCAGTCCCCGAGCTACCCACAGCCTGGCCAGAGCTAGAGGTGGCCAGGCCTGGCAGGGCCAGACCCCACGGGGCCCTGCAGGGGGGGAATGAGGAGGAAAGTTCAGCTTGAGGGTGAGCTAGTGCAAGGCCCGGCAGCATGGGAGGTGCTGAGGGCAGGGGGCAAGGGCCAGCAAGCACCTGATGGCTGGGGTTCGCCCTGTGGCGAAACTGTCTAAGGACCCTGAGGACTGGGATGGACAGGGGTGACAGGGAGCCTGCAGGCGGCAAGCAGGAGGGTACCTCCCAGGCCTGCCCTGCACTGGACAAGGCTCTGTTCTGGCCTCTCCTTTGTCCCCTGCATGCATAGCCACCACCACCAGGGACCACACCCCAACACCCGCTCAGTCCCAACCACCAGGAGGCCGGAGCGCCTTCTCACAGATGAGTCTTCCTTTGAAAGCCAGCCCTGGGCTCATAAACCAGCCACCCGACAGTCCGGAGATAGACATAGGCAGCCACCCACATGCCGTTGTCAGGCCCAGGACGTGGGAGCCCAGGAAGGGCCAAGGGCGGTCGTCAGCCCAGGACACCCTTGTACCCTGCTTCCTTCACTGGCCCACCCACGGTCCCCTCCACAAGGTGCCTGCCCGGGTCACCTGTGAGGGCTGCACAGCAAGTCCCAACCCCCAGCCCTGAGGACACTGGAGAACCTGCCCCCATCAGCCCCTCAGGCAGCCCCACACGGTCCTCGTCCTGGCAGCTTCTGCCCAGGCTGCTCAGCGCTGACCTGGTGGTGGTCCTGGAGAAGTTGGGGTTCTTCAGCTGGGGGTCCCCTGTCCCCACCAGCCGAGTCCCCACCACACAGGCCACAACTGCGGGAGGCCTACTGAGTCAGGCCCTGCTCTGCCCCCCTAACCTGGCCAGTCCAGCGGGGGCTGGAAGAGCCTCCTTGGGAGAGGACAGAGGAGGTCAACACCAGACACCCCCGAAGAGTGGGGCCGGCCTCTGATGGGTACAGTGGCCCCTCCACTCTGCAGGGTGGGTTGCATTTTTTGATGGTGGGGATTGTGGCTGTGCCCCAAAGCCCTGCTCTGCTGCTGTCCCAACCATCCTATAGAAGATGAGGGGGCGTGGCCTGGGGCCCCTCCTCCCACAGCAGGAAGGCCTTCCAGAAAGCCCCAGTTGGAAGGTGGCCAAGGTGGGTTTCCACCTTCCCCCTCTGGGTGGAGCATGGGGCTCTGAGGCCCCCAGGGGCCCCTCCATGAGGGTGGGAGTCCCCAGCCCAGAGTGCCGCCAGGATTGCTGGGAAAACACCTGTGGGTGGGCTGATGGGGAGGGCGTGCTGCACTGGGCTGGCTGGGCTTTGGTCACTTGGATGGTGACACCTGTTCCCCGCTATGCACCAGGACATAGGGATGAGACAGACTCGCAGAGCGTGAGGCGCCAGGACAGGACATGGAGTCTCAGGCAGGGAGAGCACGTCTGTGGACAACGGGTCCCAGCAGAGTCCCAAGGCGGGGACACGGGGACAGGGGTTTGGGGGATGAGTCCTATAGCCTCCGTGAGCCTGGAGAGGGTGCACAGACAGGCGGCAGTGGAGCTGGATCTCGGTGAGGGCCCAGAGAGGAGGCAATGGGAGCAGATGGGGGCATCCGGAGGGTCCCAGGTGAGACAGGTGTCGCTATTTTCCAAAGACAGGCCAGCAAGGCACTCCCACCCTCGTGCATCCCTCCCTGAGACTTGTCTTTAACCCTCAGAATTTGGCAGTGACACTGACTCCGGAGGCCATGTCATAAGAGACCAGCAGTGCCCAGTGGCTGCTCAGGATGCTCCCCCTTGGGCGCTGGTGCCATGCTGTGAGAAGCCCACGCCCCACGGGCCACATGCAGGACACCCTGACCCCACTCCAGCCAATAGCCAGCACCAACTGGCAGCCCAGGACATGCGGCCGAGCCAGGACTTTCGGTCACTGCAGCCCCAGCTGGTACCCGACAAGAACCATGTGAGGTCCGAGCCAGCTGCCTGGCAGGCCCACTGTCCTCAAAACCAAGGGAGGCACCACACCCCGGCCCCAGTGCAGACCCCGGGCGCTCTGGCACTGCGGGGCCTCCTGGGTCACGCGCTGGCCCACCTGCGCAGAAGATCTGGGCGGCCACGGCCAGCAGGGCGTCGGTCACCACGCTCTCAGAGTGCACAGAGATGTTCAGCTGGCGCGCCACGTTGCGGTACACACTGGGCCGGATCAGCTCCAGCTCGTCCCCTGCACAGGCACACAGCGGGTCAGAGGGGTCCACACCCGCCTGACCCCGGCCCACTGTCACATGGGCCTGGGACCAGCCCCCTCCTGGGCCCCATAGCCACAGCTGGCGTGGGGATCCCTTCTCACTGACCTGGCCTGTACCGGACCCCCACTGGACCCCCGCCTCATGGTCCCTGGGGCCAGGGATCCAGAGAGGTGCAGTGTGCCCCACCCCCAGACCTGCCTCTGGGGCCCGCCCCACCCAACCCCCCAGCCAGGCCCAAGCCGGCTGGGCCGGTGGGGCAGGAATCCCAGGGCCGTGCCTGATGGGTGACTCATGGCCCACAGCGAGCTGCCCAGGCAGCAGGCAGACCGGGCAGGTGGCCAGAACTCAACATGGGCAGGGACCGCACCGGGGACCCAAATAGGTGGGCAGCCCTGGCCACCGCCTCAGAGGGCGCCCTCCCTCAGGCCCCAGCACCGCTCAGTGGACCAAGAAGCTGAGCCATTGTCAGGAGTCCCCAGCCTGTGCCCTATGCCAAGCGGGTGTCAAGGGGGCAGCCACACTCGAGGAGAGTCTCTCTCAACAGCCCTGGCAGTGATGTGCTGGGAATCCCACAGCCCTCGGACTGGGTGTCCCCTGCCCAGCCACTTCTCCAGCCAAAGCAAACAGGGAAATGCCGACTGGACAGGCCTGGCTGATAAGGGCGCCTGCGTCATCCCTGAGGCCAGCTGCACTCCATCTAATTAATTAGGATCTGGAATGAGAGCAGAACTGAGTCCAGGCTGGTGGGGCAATGGGGGGAGGTGGCATGGAAATTCCCAGGGCTGGCCTGGCCGTTCCCACACACAGCCCTCGGGGCCTGCTGGGGACGGGCCCCGAGAGACTGACCATCGGGACGCAACCCAGCTTCTTCCTGTTTGCTGCTGCCCCAGGAGCTGGGCATCTGCTGAGGAGGGCTGGAGTGTGCTGGGGGCAGGGAGGCAGCGCCAGGCCGTGAGGGGCTCAGCTGAGCAGCTCTAAGGGCGGATGCAGTGAATGACACGTGAACGAGAACACTCCCTCTGGGGCCTTCTTAGCCATCTGGCAGGGGCTGTGCCCCAGGGACTGGACACGTCTGGGGAATGGCCTAGAAGGCCCGGTTTCTGAGAGGCCAGTGCTGGGCACTTGGCTCGCTGCTGCCCCTCAGGCCCAGGCCCACAGCATCGGGACCTCAGGGTGGAACACGGGACTGGGGACAGTGGCCGCCCGATCAGAGCAGCAGAGCCCGAAGCAGGGCTTTGCAAACAAGCGTAAACAATAGAGACACTGGGCCCAGGGTAGAGGCAGCCTCAAGCCCCTGTTCACAGAGAAGATGGAGGCTGCGGGACAGGGTCGCAGAGCAACACGGCAGAGGCAGGACTGATTTCCTCCTGGCCATTCCAGGGGCCTAGAGGCTCTGGAGAGGCCAAGGAATATCTTCTCCAGAGTCCTCTAGAAGGTACCCCCAGTGTCACCCCCACAGCCCAGCTGGAAGAAACAGCAGTGGGCAGCCGACCTCACGGGAGCCACGCACTCTGGACCCCGTCTGATCTCCCAACCCCACTTGCTCCCCACACCTAGAAACCTTTTCCCTCCCCTGAGGCCCAGATGGGACACCACCCCTCTTGCAGCCCTCCACTGGTCACCATGGAATCTATGTGTCCACCCCCACACAAACTCCTGGGACGCCAGGTACACACATAGCCCTGCTCCCAGGGGACACAAAGAACAGGGACAAGCAGACACCAGTGTCAGCCTGAAAAGAGACAGGGTGCTCCCCCGAACCCCAGAGCCTCGTCCCAGCCTCTCCCCACACTCTGCCTGGAGAGGACTGGTCAGAGCTCCCTGTCTTTGAGACCACCCGCTCTCCATGTGCCCCCTCCCAGAACTGATAATGGTTGGAGGGTCAGGACCTCAGTCCTTGTAGTCAAGTGGACTGAGGGGTCCAGGCCTTGGAGAAGGTGGAGACAGTTACTCGTCAGTGTGTGACCTCAGAAGCAAGTACCTCCAGGGGCCTACACATGACCAGCCAGACAGGTGGCTTCCCCAGCCCCATGGTGGTTTCAGCCGTCTTGGGCACCCCATTCTGGGGGGGCTCCTAGGAGGCCTCCAAACCCAGAGGAAAGAGCAGCGGAAGGCAGGATTTCAGTCAGTAATTGAAAAGACCTATTTTCCAAAACAAACATCAGGACACGTGGTCGGACAAAGCATTTTTGTGCCCAGCTGAGTACAAGGGTCACTCCGAAAGTTTAGCCACCAAACATTATTCTTCCTGGCGCTTTCTATCCTTTATGGTCAGAATGTCTGAAATCTGGGCTGAGCCGGCCAACCCGGGGAGGTCTCTGCAGTGCGGCACGGATGCCGGGGGAGTGGGGAAGCATCGCCTGGGTGGGCCTGCCTTGTGCACCTGGCAGTTTCCGGCCCCCCCGGCCAGCCGCCTCTAGGCCCGAGGGAGACTGAGACCAGGTTACCCCCTGGGCGGGCCACTGCGGAGACAGCTGTACCCCAAGGCGCAGCGGGCTCCGCCCCACCGACCAGCTCGGGAGGGGCAGCCTGGGGACCTCGCCCGCCAGGGCCGGGACTCACCCAGGCGCAGCAGCACCGCGCACACCTCAGCCAGGCGGCCGCCCCGGGCCGACGCGGCGCGCTCGGGCGCGTTCCAGGCGAGGCCGGCGCGCAGCAGCCGCGCGTGCACGAACTCCCGGCCGAGCGCCTTGGCCTGGGCTACCAGCTCCTTCTCGGTGGGCGAGCGGTCAAAGGCATCCATGATCTCCGCGGCGAAAACCGAGGAGCGCCGCAGCACCTCCATGGCGGGGACGCGAGCGAGGGGAGCCGCACCTGCGGGCAGACAGCGCTCAGTCCAGCCTGGCTGGCCAAGGGGGAAGCGGGTCCCGCGAGGAGGGCGGGCAGCGGGGCGCGGGACGGGGAGCGGTGTGCGCCCAGATCGCGCCCGCGCCCCTGCCGGAGCGCACGGAGAGGCCGGGCCGGGCGCGGCTCCGGGAAAGGCCGCGGCCAGCTGCGGGTAACCGTTCGTTTCTGTGCCACAAGTCTTTAAAAACACGGAGTCACATTCTTTTAGATTCCGGATCAAATCACAAAGATCCCCGCGGCTGCCGGGGACAGGAAGGACCGCGGCAAATGGCGATTTGCTCTGGGGCCGCCGTGCCCGCGCTCGAAGACGAGTGCGCCGGAGGGGGTCACCAACCAACCTGCTCCCAACTAGCGACAGCTAGGACCCCGGCCCGGCACCGCACTCCACGCCTCGCGGTCCTCGGTGTTTGTCCCCGGCCGGGCCGTTCCCATGGCGCGGTCGGCAGGGGAGGGACTCCGCGCTCGCCCTGCTCACCTCTCCCGCCGCATGTCGCGGGCACGGGGGCCGGGGAGGAGCTCTGGCTTCAGGATCTGTTGGTCGCCGTCTCTGCCGGTCGCGATCCCTCCATTCAAACCCGCGAGAGCGCGCCTACCCTGGCGCCCGCCGCGTCCGCTCCTGACCCCGGCTGGAGGGCGGAATGCGCGTGGCCTCGCGCGCTCCTGGAGCTCCCGCGGCGGAGTCGGAGGCGAGGGGTGCGCAGGGCGCACCGCACGACTCTCCGCCCGCGGGAGGCGAGGCTTGGGGCTTCGCCTTCTAAGGGAAAGGCAACCCCCAGGGCGGAGCCACGCCGCAGCTTCCCCGCCGCCTCCCCACTTAAGGAGGCCCGAGCGAATTCCCGGTATGTGCTCGGGGAGGGCTGCGGGGCTGGAGCTGTCCCCTATGTCACCCTGATTAGGACCTAGCTGTGGGCACCAGCCTGGATTCATACCCGGCTCCATTTTCTTAATTGATTCGTAGAGGTTCTTTATGTATTCTGGATATGTGTCCCTGGTCGGAAACATGGCTTCGTGTCGGAGATGGATACGTGGGTTTGCACTGTACTGATGAGATTGCACATACTCTGTGGTTCACTATTGCTTATAATGAGCAGGAGTTAGTCGCAATTAAGTCCAATTTACAGTCTTTTCTTATGCTTTTTCATTATGATGGTCTGTGTTTTCTTTTAGAAACAATTGTTTTATTAGCGTTCACGTGATGATGGGTCACAAATTAATTCTCGAGAATGGTGTGGTAGGGGGTCAGAACTCATGTTTTTTCTGTGTGGGTATCCAGTTGACCTAGCGTCATTTATTGAAAAGACCATCATTTTCCCACTGAATTGGAGAAGAGTCCCCATCATAAATCAAGTGTTGTATATGTGAGGATCTGTTCTGGACTCTTCTAGCCCACTGGTTTTTTCTCTATCCTTGAACCAACAAGCACAAACAACCGGGTTAACCAACTTGCCCTAATTCACACATACACAACCAATAGCTGCAGATTACATATTTTCCCCCCCGAGCACATAGGCTGTTAACCAAAACAGGCCAAATCCTGGCCCATAAAGTTGCAATAAATTCCAAAGGATTGAAATCATACAAGTGTGTCCTCTCTGGATTAAATTAAAACTCATTAACAGTAAAACTACCAGAAAGCCTCCAAGTGCTTGGAAATTTAACATCACACTTGTAAATAATCAATGGATCAAACACTAACTCACAAGAGAAGTTGTAAAATATTTTGAAGTGAACAATAGTGAAAATATGACATATCAAACACTGCAGAATGTACCAGGTCTGACAATTAAGTTCACAAACTTGTTGCAATGATGTTGCTAAACCTTTTTGATATCAGAGGGATTATTCATCATGAATTTGTACCAACTAGACAAACAATTAACCAAGTTTACTATTTGGAAGTGCTGCAAAGGCTGCTTGAAAAAGTTAGATGCCCTGAACTGTTCGCTAACAATTCATGGCTCTTGCATCACAACCATGCACCAACTCACATGGCACTGTTTGTGAGGGAGTTTTTAGCCAGTAAACAAATAACGGTACTGGAACACCTTCCCTACTCATCCGATCTGGCTTCTTTCTTTACCCAAAGATAAAGGAAATACTGAAAGGAAGACATTTTGATGACATTCAGGATATCAGGGTAATATGATGACAGCTCGGATGGCCATGACACTAGAAAAATAGAAATTCCAGAAAAAGAGTTCCAAAATTGCTTTGAAGGGTGGACTAGGCGCTGGCACTGGTGCATAGCTTCCCAAGGGGAGTACTTCGAATGTGACCATAGTGATATTCAGCAGTGAGGTATGTAGCACTTTTTCTAGGATGATTTCAGAACTTAATCATGTGACCTCATAGGTAAAGCAGTGCTTAGAGAAAAATTTATAGCTTTAGAAGAAAGGTTGAAAATTAATGCTCTAAGGTCCAACTCAAAAAGCTAGAAAGAGAATAACAAATTAAAACCAAAGGTGAAAGGAAATAATAAAAAGAGCAGAAATTAATGAAACAAAGCAAAAATTAGAGAAAATCAACAAAGCCAAAAGTTAGTTCTTTGAAGAGATTAATGGAATTGATAACCCCCCCAACACACACACACACGAATTCCAATACCAAGAATGAAAAAGGACATCACCACACATAGTCCAAAGGATAATAAAAAGATACTATGAACAACTTTGACAGTACATTTGAAATTTAAATGAAATGCAATTTATGAAAACTGACACTAGAAGAAATAGAAAATCTTGATAGTCCTATACCAATTAAATAAATTTAATTTATAATTTAAAATTTTCCTACAAAGAAAATTCTAGGTTCTGATGATTTCATGGAGGAATTCTTCTAAACAGTTGAAAAAATATCACCAAGCACACACAAACTTGTTCAAAGAACAGAAAATGAGGGAGCATTTCCCAACTCATTTTGTGAAGCCAACATAACCTTGATCCCAAAATATGTTGAGAACACTACAAGATGCTAGGAAAGCTATCAAACGTCTGCCTGCCTTGGCGTCCCCACCTGTAGAACAGAAAATACTAATAGCTACCTCCTGTGGTTGTTGACAGGACCTAATTAGTTAATCCATGTGAAAAATTACTTGTTGTGTAAGCAAGTGCTTGGTAATGTTAGCTGTTTTTGTGGAAAAACTAGTGAACCCTAAAATGTGAACATGCGTTTTAATGTTCTCTTCAATGCAGAACCTGTCACACCAGAGCAGCGTGTGCCTCTGGTGTTTCTGAAGAGCACTCAGGTTAGGGGTTCACTGTGCTTTGTAGATGGACATGTGGAAACTCCGAACAATAGAGGCACTTGCCCACGGAGTCGCTCCAGGACTGGGCGCAGCCAGATTGTGAGCTTGAGTCTGACCCCAGCCTCCCTGGAATGTACCTCTGTCTGGCGAGGGAGGGACCTATGCCTGCAGCCCTACTACCTTCCCGCTGACAGCGGCAAGTGTGGCGTCAGGCAACTTCTGGCTCACTTCCAGCCTCAGTTTCCTCCTGTACAAAATGAGATCCGGCTCTCTGTCTCCTGTCTCCTGGGGACAGTGGGTGGGTGTAGAAAGACTTCTTGGGCTCTGACGTGGAAGTGATGAATCACTGGGCATAAGTGGTACTAGCACAGCCCCTCAGTCCAGGAGCTTCCATGCCCAGAAGCAGTGGGCATCTTCCTGGACATTTGAGATCAGAGCAAGGCCATGTCTCAGGATATTCAATACAGAATGTTGATAGCAGTGAGGACCTGCTCCTGGCCCAGGAGCTGTGAGGAGCTTAAACCCATCCCGGGTACCTAGACCACAACACTTATCCAGACCTTTAAAAGCCTGGCTAGCCGGAGTCAGTCATCCTGTCCCCTGAAGTCTGCAGGAGGCTGTCCCAGCCTCCAGCTCCCTAAGGGTACTTTGACAGACCCCAGCCTACCCTTGGCCCTGATTTTCTGCCTCTGTAGAATTTCTGCTCTCCTCTCTTATCTGGCATCTGAGCCCTCTGTCTGCCCCGGAGTTGGCTCAGTGTAGCACTTGGTCCCTGGTTGGAGGGGAGCCTTCCGAGTGCCTAGAGTGTTAGGCACGGCCGGAGGAATGAGTTGCAGGAGGGAGACCAAAATTTGTCTATTAGAATTTATTTGGCTTGTTTGAGCTGTGGGAGGTCAGGCTAGAAAAGACCATAACCTCCCTGAGCAAAGAGGGGTATGGCTGTTACCCCTTCAATGCTTCAGGGGGTTTTCATTGACAAAGGGTTTCAGAGCCTGACCAAGCCCTCCAGCTCCACACCCTGGCCCCAGGTCACCGTCTGGACCACCCAGGCCGGCTGATCACAGCCTAGGAAATAAAGCAAGACAGGATCAAGACAAGATGGCTTTTAAGGTAAGGTTTCTGCTCTTGGCCTAGATATGGCTTAACCCAGAGCCCCAGCTGGCTTGAGCAATAGGGAGATTGGTTGAATCATGTGACTAAAATGTCTGGGGAGAGTTCCACTGGTTTCAGGCCTGGCTGGATCCAGGAGTCTCTTTTCGTCTGTGGGTCTGTCTGTGCTCCTTCGTGATGGCTTTGCTTTCGGGTAGCTTGTGTCAGAGTGATTGTAGACTAAGGCCTACAGCTCTCTGTCTACACCGCACAAATTCAGCCTTTTTAAGTTGAAAAAAGCCAGTCTTTCCAGGTAGCTCCTGGGGGTGCCCTGGGCCAGCAGCTTCTGTCATGTGCCCATTGCTTAACCAGCTGTCACTGGAAATAGGGAAAGTGTCTTGTTGTCAGGCCTGGTCACATACCTGGCCCTGGATGGGGGACAGGGGCCTGTCTGTGACACCAAACAGCATGGACAAGGGGGGGCTCATGAGCCCCTTTAGGAGGTGACATCCTGGCTTTCCATAAAAACCTGCTCAGGGCTATTGTGTGGGTAACAATTTGGGAAGCAGAGGGGTCCATAACCCAGTGATGCCAGATTTCAAAGTGAGTGGCAATACCTACCTCAGAGGTGGTGGGGAGGTCCCTGCCTGGTCCCCACTATGGCCATTCAAGAGGACAGGCACACGCAGGATGGTGTCTCCTCCCTCAGAGCAAATGCACAGGCCCCAGAGCACCCTGTCTGCAGCACTGCAGCCACCTCCAGAGCCTGTGTGGGCCTCTTCCTGAGCCCGGTCCTGGAGGGAACTGGGTGGCCAGAGTTTGCAGGGGCATGGACGTGTGTGTACAGGCATGGAGCTGAATGTGTGGAACTCACATGAGTCCTTTGGTGTGCAGGGCTTGCTGTGCCTGGAGGAGAAGGCTGGGGAGGTTCTTGGCGGGAGTCTGGCCCTCTGGGTTGGGTCCTGGCCTTTCAGGCCATTACACAGCCTGCTAGTCTAGGGCAAGCCCTCAGGTTTCATGGAGCACTGTGCAGGTTGGGGACACGATGCCCGCTGTACAGGGACCCACGAGTCCGTGGGCCTTCACCACAGCCTCTTTATTACATCATAAGAGCTGCTTCTGACTCCTCTGCTGCTGGCAACATGGTCTAGGCCACCAGCCCTCCCCCCTGCCCTGCCTGTCCACCCTGTGCCTGGGGACAGAGTGTTCTTTCAAAACCAACCACATGGATACATCAGTGCCTAGCCACCAGCAGCTGGTTTCACCCTTTGAGTGGAATTGGAGCCCCCCAACCTTTGTGGCCTCCTCTCCCCTCCATACCCCTTGGTCTTGGGGCTCCAGCCACACACCTCCTTGCAGATTATCAAAGACGTGAGGGCCTCAGGGCCTTTGCACTTGCTGTTCCTGCTTCCCTTGGTCTTCAGAGCTCTGCTCATGGTCATTTCCTCCTGCCCCCTGCCTCTCCCCCCACCCTGCTGAAGTGTCCCCCTCCCACATCATCTCTGTGCAAAGCGGTCTTCACAAGGGTAGCCGAGGACAAGGTGGGCCAGGAGGACCCGATGCGAGCCCCCAAGAGGTGTGACACAGTCTGCCCCTCACACACTCTCGGAAGTCCTAACCATCATCTCATTTCACATTACTTTATGTATACTCGACCAGGCACAGCCTGTCCACCCTTCTAGGTAGCTGTCCACCTCAGGCGACCCCTCATCCTCGGCGCTTCCCCTGGCCCTGGGGCAGAGCCTGTGCTGAGCACCTGTCTATACAGACTGAGCCCAGAGCGGGGGCTGCTGCAACTGTGGCCCCCCACCCCTCTCAGTGGGTTCCCCCAGTCATCTGCTTTTAAGGGGACAAGTTTATTCTACACCCAAGTCCTTCTTGCCCCTTTTCTCTTGAGGTACCAGATGCCCACCCCGCCATCAGCAACTGTGGTGGCAATGGGACGCTCAGCGTGAGTGACATATAACCTGCCTCACGCTGCTCTGACAGGAAGGGGATTCTGTGTTCCCCCCCCAGGAAGGCGGTCCCTCCACAGCGGGTCAGGATGTCATGTGACCACATATTGTGGGTGGAAGTGAGGGACGGACGGGGATCCTGGCCAAAAATTTATGGCGTCCTTGGACCCTGGAGGTGGTTTAGGAGCCCGGAAGTAGAAGAAATTAATGAAGTGGCCAAGTGGACATCAGCGTGCAAACCCCATGCTGGGCGGCCTCTCGTGGGTCACTGCCCACTGCCCGAGCACAACGCCCCAGTTGGGAACCTCGGAGGTGACCTGCAAGGGCTGCAGGCGGCTGGCTGGGGGGGTTCACCCCTTTGGTGCTTCTGTGGCCCCCACCCCACCCAGAGACAAAGGGGCCAAGGACTGCCTAGCTCACACGGTCAGAGCTGCACCCCACTCCCCACTCTGTTCCAGGTCCAGGGTGGGGGCCATGGGTGCTGCTGCCGCCCCCAGGAGAGCTGCATGGGGCAGAGGCAGGGGGATGGGCCCCTGAGCTAGGGACTGTGCTCCTGAGAATGGGTGTCTGTTCCCCGCTCCTCTGTTGACGCAGTGACCCTACAGTAACAGGAGGTGATCAGATGGGGTTTGAGTGACAGTGGGAGCACCTCGCAGCTTCCCACGGCCGAGGCCTGGGGGCTGCTGGCCCCAGGGGCCCAGACTGCCCCCCTGGACTGCCTCCTTGTTTGTTTTCTGTCAGAAGTGCTTTCTTCTTTATGAGGGATCTGAGCCCAGACCACAAGGGTTTTGTATAATCCCAGTTGAGTTCTTGATAAACAAGCTGGGAGCCCACACAACAAGCTGGCCAGGGAGGGGTCCACGCGTGGGGCTCCCTCCCACCCACGCACCTGCCTCTCCCCTCCCACTCATTCTGTAGGGGTCTGGAAGGGTGGGCTCCAGCTTGGGGAGGGAGGGCCCCGTGTGGACCGTCCAGGGTCAGCTGGACCAGCCACATCGCCACCCCCCACCATCAATTGCCCCACCCCCCCACACCTCCCATTGCCTCTGGCAGTACCATCAGTACTTATAAAATGTCTAAAGTATTGGGGTGGCGGGTTAGCACAGTTGGTTAGAGTGCGGTGCTCTTAATAACAAGGTTGCTGGTTAGATCCTCATATGGGCCAGTGTGAGCTGCGCCCTCCACAACTAGATTGAAACAACTACTTGACTTGGAGCTGATGGGTCCTGGAAAAACACACTTAAAAAAAAAAAAGAATGTTTGAAGTATTGTCCATCTGATGGACGAGCAATGAGGCTGTGTTGTTTTAACGTCCGTCCCTGATTACTGGGGGCTGAGTGTCCTCCGTCCGTCCTGCCATTAGCTGTGCAACTCTGGTGATTTGTCTGGGCATAGAATTCGCCCATTTTCTCTGGGTTTTGTTTCTTTTTAATTTTATTGGGGAATATCGGAGAACAGTGTGTTTCTCCAGGGCTTATCAGCTCCAAGTTGTTGTCCTTCAGTCTAGTTGTGGAGGGCGCAGCTCAGCTACAAGTCCAGTTGCTGTTTTCAATCTTTAGTTGCAGGGGGCGCAGCCCACCGTCCCATGTGGGAATCAAACCGGCAACCCTGCTGTTCAGAGCTCACGCTCTAATCAACTGAGCCATCCGGCTGCCCCTGGGTTATTTCTTTTTCTCATTGACTCGTTCATATTCTTTATATATTCTGAGTATTAATCCTTTGTCTGTTAAAAATGTTGCAAGTCTTCCCCCCCCACCCCCCCACCACGCCCCCCACGGCTGTCCCTTCAAACCTCATCTCTTTTCTTGCTCAGAACTTGCACGTTCTGGTCCCACGATATGAGTCCCTCCCGGCGCCCAGGCTTCTTCCTGACCGGCTGCTGCGGTTTTTAAAATCCATTCCTGTGAATGTTAATAAGAAAGATTTCACTTTCCTTTTTCATCCTCAAAGTGGCCGTTGGTCCAGCGCTTCCTGCTGTCTAGCCTGCTTCTCCCCGAGCTCGAAACGCACAGACGAACCTGGTTCGAGTGGACACAGTGCATGGACCCACCCGTGTGTTTCCTCACTGCTAATCACTTACCATACAGATTGACACCTGGCACAGTAACTCCACTTTTACGCAGGTTCAGGCATTTATTGGGATTTTTACCAAAGAATCCAGTAGTTTTACAAGGCGTTCGGTGAAAAGCAGCTGTCCTGTCCCTGGGGCCACCTCCCCAGACCCAGGGTTCCACAGGAGGCAGGGTCTGTTGACTTTCCGGCATCCCCACAGTTCATTGTCGGCTCCAACTCTCGGTCTTTGGGTTCTGGTTTCTGGAGAGTTCCAGAATTTTGTCCTCTGACCTTTCTATTGAATTCTGATGCCGCTTTCTTGTTCTTTGATTGTTGCCTTAACATAGTCAGCTGTTCTTTGCCTATGGACACCGCATGTTATCTCTTTGAGGATTATGATTTTAAGAGACTTTTTGGTGAGTTGCCTTCCCATGCTTCTTGCTTTCCTGTGTCTCCCAGCACTTCTGTATGATTTGGTCCTTCCCTTCGGGGGGATTCCGTGGCTGCCTTCTCAGGGTGGACAAGAAGTTCTCGCAGTTCTTGTGGGGTCTGGGCAGAGCTGGTGACTAGTCTGCTCTTTCTTGGAAGCCCCAGAAGGAGGGAGGTCCGTCTCCTGGGCAGTGTGACTTCTCCTGAGAAAGCTTCTCAGGTGTCTTGCTTGCGTGGGGGTCCCTGTGTGGCTGGTGGCATCCTGGAGCAGAGTGTAGGAAGCCAGGACCACAGTCGGGAGGTGGCACGTCCCCACACACCACCCCGGGATTCCGTGGCTGGAATCCCTCAGACTGAAGGGCAGGAGGCTTGGGCAGGGCACTGGGGGACGCCCGTGGGAGGTGGGTGCGTGCAGCGCCCCTTTGGTGGGGACTGGGGGAGGCCATGCGTGGAGTTGTGGTGATTTGCACTTTTATCACCATCATCCCTGCCTGGGTGGGGGGTCCACCCCCACCCCTGGACATCTCTCGGGCCAGTTGACTTCGCTCGGTACACGAAACGTGAGCAGGCCAATAAGGGCAGAAACTTGAAGACCAGTGTGTATTTCCGCGTGCTGGCTTTTCCCTACACCCCTGGACAGCTCTGCTTCTACCACCTTTCTCCTGGAAGGAAGCAGGACTGAGGACAGAGTGTGAGCAAAGCTGCAGAGGGACGGTGCCTGCATAACGAGAACCTTGGCTGCTGGGAGCCCCTGTGATTCCGGGGCTATTTGTTACAGCAGCGTAACTCGGCTGGGGTTGAGGGCTACATGTGCAGCCAGCTGTTCCCACCCTCCACCTTTGATTCAAATGGAATGGAAAACACTAAAATCCCTCGCTGCTATTGTCTCCTCTCCAGTTTTCTTTGTTCGTGTGGGTTTTTCTTCCCATTTAAAATTCCTTCACTGTGGTTTTAGAAGGGCTTGGGGAGTGAGAGGGCTGCTGGGCCATTCTGACCAGGATCATGGTTTCCCTGCCTTTATTTTACAGCCGACAACGGTGTAGACTTGACAGTACACTGCACTAACTTCTTTGCGTCTCTGCTTCTGGCGTCTGGTTGCCTCTCTGTGTTCTTTCTGGGTGATGCCGGCTGGTCATTCTTTCAGAGTGGGCGTGTGGGGGCAAACTCCCTGAGGTCTCGTGTTTTCCAAATGCCTTTAATTCCACTTTCATACCTGGAAGATTATGGCTTGGAACAGAATTTGAAGGTATCACTCCACTGTCCTTAGACTCTAGGTTTACATGTCAGCCTGATTTTTGTTCCTTTACCCCTCTCTGCATTTCCTGGTGCTGCCGTAACAGCCCTGGAACCTGGTGGCTCAGAACACACATGTATTCTCTCACAGAGCCGGAGGCCAGAATCTGAAAATCCAGGGGTTGGCAGAGCCACATCCCTCTGAAGGATCTGGGGGACCTGGGACAGGCCTGTCTCCTGGCTCTGGTGCCAGCTGTCCTCGTGTCCCCTGCCTCGTGGCCACACCACTGCAATGTCTGCCTCCCCATCAGATGGGTGAGTCCCTCTGTAAATCTCCCTGTCGTCATAAGGATTTAGGGTTCATCCTAACCCAGTGTGACCTCATCTGCATTTGATGACATCCACAAAGACTCTGTGTCCAAATAAGGGCACAGTCACAGTCTTTTTGAGGGGCACCATTTGAGCCCCAACACCCCTCTCATTTTTTAAGATTTGTCTCTATCCTTAGAGTTCTGAAACCTTACTCTGTGTCAGGTTAAGATTTTATGTCCCCTTGTAATCTGAAAACCTGTGTTTCTCTTCAATTTGGGGGACATTTCCCCATGTGTGTGTGTCTGTGTGTGTGTCTGTGTGTGGGTGGTACCTCCCCTCTGCCCCTCATCCTCTCTGCTCTCAATCCTGTTGGGTGTTAGCAGAACTTGTGGACTCTACTCCATGTCTCTCAACTTTTCCTTCTCACTTTGTTTTCTGTTCCACACCCTGGAGGAATTCCTGGGCTCAGTGTTCATCTCATGAATTTCTTCTTCATCTTCGGCCATTTTGTTACTCAGTCTATTTACTGTGTTATTTCACTTCAATTCACATTTGTAGCACCCAGTCTCTAGCTAGAGGCACAGCACCATCTCTGAGAATGTGAGCCACACGTATTCCAGAGTCCCCTCTGGCTGATCGTGGCTTGTGTTCCCAGGCGTGGGGGCGGGTGAGTTCTTCCTTCAGTTGAGCTGGTGTTTCCTGCCCGTCTTGGCCTCCTTCCAATGGAGCCCAAAGCAGTTCCTGCCCTAATCCCTGTGGATATGCCACCTCACATGGCAAAAGGGACTTTGCAGGTGTGATCAAAGTAAGGCTCTCAAACAGAATTGTACCCCTGAAACCTATGTAACTTTACTAACAATGGTCACCCCAGTAAACTTTCATTAAAAAAAAAATTAAGGATCTCGAGAGGAGGAGATCATCCTGGCTTGTCTGTGGGCCCAGTGTCACTACAAGAGTCCCCCTAAGGGGCGTGAGGCAGGTTGGCTCAGAGAGAAGCAAAGTCAGAGAGACGCTGTGTTGCTGGCTTTGCAGATGGAGGAAGGGGCCATGAATCAAAGGTTGCGTGGGGCTCTAGAAGCTGGAAAAGGCCAAGGGACAGGTTTCCCCCGCAGCCCCCAGAAGGAAGCAGCCCAATGACACTTTGGTTTTAGCCTCGTGGGGCCCACCTCAGACTCTGTCCCCCAGAACTGTCAGATAAATGTGTTGTTTGAAGCCTTTTAGTTGTGGCGATTTGTCACAGCAGCCTCGGGAGGCAGCTGTTCAGTTTCCCTTACACGCAGGCTGGTCCTTCAGCTCGGGAGGGGCAGGGACAGTGCTATGCAGGGCGTTTTGGGAGCTGGTTTTCTGGGCCCCCCAGCAAGAACCCGGTCATGAGTGATACATACTCATTTGATAAATTCTGGAAAAATGTAGAAAAAATAAAAAGAATTTGCATGCAAGATTCATAATCTGGCTCACGGGCAACCACTGCAAATGGTTTGATTTACCTCTCCAACCACAGGAGGAAAAAGAGAAGAGAAGGAGAGAGGGAGGAAGGGCACCAGGGAGGGAGGGAGTTGGGTGGGAGCACGAGTGGTTTTTCTGTCTATTTTTTCCACCTATGTTGTCGACTACGAGACTTTCCTAGGTCGTCATAGTCTTTACAAACGACCATCTGATGCTGCGTCCTGCTCCTGGTGTGGCTGTATCGCTTAATTATTGACGTCAGTGGGTATTTAGTTGTTTGCATTTTTCCAGTATTGAGCTCCATCGTATGTCTCTGATCCTTCTTTCCGTGTGAATGCCCAGAAGTGGGTCAGCAGGAAGGGACGTTTTTAAAACTCTGTGTGTGGGGGGGCGAGTTTGGGGGACTGACAGCGTTGTCCCCCAGGGAGGCCCACTACCAGGGTCCAAACACCAGGACAGAGCAAGGACTTTGAGCTTCATCAGTCAGACATGCAGCAAAGCGAGCGTTCGGCCTGGAGCCGGGGCATCCTTTCTGTGCCCAGCGAGCCGATGCTGGCAGCATCTGGAGGCTGCGTGGGAGGCCGAGGTATGCAGTGTGTGACAGGATGTGACCATCAGGGCTGCTTGCCCCTTGGTGTCTTGGGCCCGAGTCTGTGCGGGCCTGCGAATGGGTCTGCCTGGGACCAGTGCAGACCGGGTTCTGTGAAGGACCAGGAGCGAATCCTTCAGCCATACACTCAGCCAACACTGTGTGACCCCAGCATGTCGTGCCCCTAATGCGTCAGCATGGCACTCCAGCCTGGCCTGGGAGGGGCCTGGCTCGGGCCATCTCAGAGAGGCCTAGGCTGCCACACTGTCCCCCTGCCTTATGTCGGCCACCCAGCTCTTTGCTGAGCGTTCACGGGGGGCCCAGTCTGCAGGGCCTCGCTGGGTACTGGAAGCATGATGGTGTGACACTGTCACTGACCTGTTGGGCCTTGGAGAGGCCGACACTGCCCCAGGGCTGCACAGCTCCTTGAGAAAGGCCAGCTGAGCTCAGGTGGGGGAAGGGAACAGGGCCTGGACGGCCTGGACAGAGCAGGGAAAGCCTGCACTGGGGAGCCCCCCCCAGGCTCAGAACTGGGGCCTGAAGCTGGGCACAGCCACCAAACCACCAAAGCCACCAACCCCCAGGAGCAGCACCCTTTTCTCTGCTCCAGAGGGGTGGGGCTGGAGGCCCCCAGTCACTCCACCTGCCCTCAGGTGCTGGCCTGCAGGTGGAAAGGCCTTCTGGCTTCTGGCTGTAGGCCCAACCCTGTCTGGGCCCAGCTGCAGCTGGCTGCACCCCCTTCACCAAGGCCCTAAAACCCGCAGAAGTTTCCTCATGGCTGTGATCGCCAATGAATAACCCGAGGAGAGCGCCTTTCTCCATGCGACTGGCGCTCGGTCTATCACACGGTGTGGACCTACCAGCCAGGTGGCAGCAGAGAGGGATACAGGTCGGAGCAGCCTGCACATCTTGTGTCCCAAACTCATAAAGCCATGGTCCCCATGGTGGAAGCTTGAGGGCCCACCAAGGCTGCATTGGGGGCCTGGGGCTCACCTCCCCAGGGGTGGCCATGGCCCCCACCCCAACCTGCAGTCCATGTGAGACAAGGAGCAAGGCCAGCAGGCAGCAGGCTGTGTCCTCAGCCACTCCAGGCCCATTTCGGGCACCGGCAGGACTGACGACCAGCGGGCCCTTTTCCTCCTGTTGGGTTATGTTTGCCCTGGCAGTTCTTTTTCTTCCACTTTTCCCCTTCCTGAGATCTGGAGCCCTCCTTTATGCATAAACGCCTTGTTTTCACACTCTGCATTGTTCTGAGATTTCAAAGTCACGGCCAGAAGCCAAAGGCAACATAGAGAGAGTGCCAAAAAATGTATACATATTTTAGGAAAGGAAAATACTATACTAAAATTGTAATACTCAACATATACCGATAACAAAGGATGAATACAAGTCACGTTTGACTTCTGCAATTACAAGAGGTGCTCAAAGTGGTTGCCATAAGCATAATTTTAATACAGTTTTTTCCTTTCTTAAAACGTGTATACATTTTTATGGCACCCTCTGTATTTTTGTGACTATAACAGTAAAAACACTAAAGTGTACTTGGAAAATTAGAAAAGCATAACAAAGGCACATTTTAAAGCCACATCGCTGTGCAAAGGTAAGGACTGTGAGCAGTATTTGGGCCTCTTTCCTCTCGGTTCCAAACAGTATAGATGTTTCCGCAGTTTTGAACTCGTGTGCAGTTCTGAAACCTGATTCTCAGTTAGCCCTCTGTCCTGAGCGTGTTCCCAAGGCCCCCTCACTGCCCCACCCCCGCTGGAGCAGTCTGTCCTCGTCCACAACACCGTGATGAACCGCAGGGACGGAAGCCGCTGCCTTCTCAGACACCCGTGGGCTTTGGGAGAGGAAGGTAAGGCCTGCCTGGGGTTAGGACATGAACCTTCTGGAGGAAGGAGTTACTTTGCTCAGAAGAGAAAGGCTGGCTCCTGTCTGACCTTTCTGGTCCCAGGAACCCCCACCAAATGCTCTGGTGGGGGCACCAGCCTGGGCCAGTTCCCCGAGGACTGAAGGCGTCGGGAGGCCCTGCAGTTGACATGGAGGCTGACGTCAGGGGAATATGGACACCCGGTGAAATGCAGGGATGGCTGTGGGGTCGCCAGAACTAATAAAGGGGCAGCCACCCATCAAGGAGCCACCTGGTGCAGTAGCGGTTAGGGTTAGGGTTAGGGTCTGGGGCCGGGCCCTGGCCCAGGTCCCACGCCTGTCGCCTGACCGATCTGGGTCCCTGGACAGAAGAGGACGTTGGACAACTTGGAGGGAGAACATGGCAGCAACCTTGCCCCCTGCCTGTGGGTGGCTCCCCTGGGGAGACACAGGTCGTTTGGCCCTGTGTGCCTGGCCCAGTGCCCTCAGCACCTCCTTGGAGACTCTTGAGGTCCCTGGGCCTCAGTGGGGTTCCCTTGCGGACAGAAGAACTGGCTTCTCAGCAAATGAAGTGAGCAGTGGGACAACGGGAGGCCCACAGGCGGCTGGCGCTCACCCCCTGACATAGTTGCAGCCCTGGCTCAGCAGAAGGGGCTCATCTGTGACACGAGGCCCTTAGTCCTACAGCCAGTTGCCCATGCCCAGGGCCAAAGACAGAGCTGGTCCCATCCCTGATGCTGGGGCGCTTCTGACGTAGAAGGTTTGTACTCAGGGGGACTGGTGCCATCAGACCTTGCAGTGGAGCTGAGACTGAGAAACTCCCCCATCATCTGGGGTCCTGGGCCCCAGCCTCCCCAGGTTTCAAGGCAGCCTTGCTTACTTTGCTTACTGTGCGTGCCAGTCCCTGTGCGGTCAGCCCCTGCTTCACTGGCCGCTGGCCAAGGAGGACCAGACGTCCCTGGGGGCTGCGCCCTCCACCAGTCCCTCCCCCGCCCCACTTCTGCACAACCTCAGGGGAGTGCCCCTCGCTGCAGGGCAGGCTCACGCTGGGCAGCGGAGGAGAGGGTGGGGTGCCCGGCAGGGCGTCCTCAGCCACTCTGGGCTCCAGTGCTTCCCAGGAGGACATGCTGCGCCCCATTTGGGAGTGTGCGAGCAGCCTGATAAAGATGGGCAACTGCGACGTCACAGCGGAGGCGACTGAAAGGTGAACAGCACGGGGGAGGGGGCTGCCATCAGCAAAGTGCAGTCTGGGGTCCTCCACAGGACAAATGGGTAGGTGTTTCAGCACCTAAATGAAGGAGAAAAAAGAGACAAGCAAACCGGTCATAAGACATGGACTTTATTGGGATCTTGGTTTGAACAAACCGTGTGCAGTCGTGTATAGGGTATCATGTCTATGCTCACACATCTATGACATTTGAATGCTGACTCCATACTTGATATTAAGGAATTATTGTTAATTAAAAATGTTTTTGGGGGCCGACCCGGTGGCTCAGGCGGTTAGAGCTCCATGCTCCTAACTCCGAAAGCTGCTGGTTCGATTCCCACATGGGCCAGTGGGCTCTCAACCACAAGGTTGCCTGTTCAATTCCTCGACTCCCGCAAGGGATGGTGGGCTCCGCCCCCTGCAACTAAAATTGAACATGGCACTTTGAGCTGAGCTGCCGCTGAGCTCCCAAATGGCTCAGTTGGTTGGTGCGCGTCCTCTCAACCACAAGGTTGCCGGTTCGACGGTGGGCTGTGCCCCCTGCAACTAGAAAACGGCAACTGGACCTGGAGCTGAGCTGCGCCCTCCACAACTAAGACTGAAAGGACAACAACTTGAAGCTGAACGGCACCCTCCACAACTAAGATTGAAAGGACAACAACTTGACTTGGAAAAAACACCTGGAAGTACACACTGTTCCCCAATAAAATCCTGTTCCCCTTCCCCAATAAAATCTTAAAAAAAAAAAAATGTTTTCGGGTGGATAGGTGGGTCAGTTGATTAGAGCACGGGCTCTGGGCAACGGGGCTGCCGGTTCGATTCCCACATGGGCCAGTGAGCTGCACCCTCCGCAACTAGAATGAAGTCAATGAGCTGCCGCTGAGCTCCCTGGTGGCCAGATGGCTCAGTTGGTTGGAGCGCGGGCTCTCAACCACAAGATTGCTGGTTCAATTCCCATCCAATGGATGGTGGGCTGTGCCCCCTGCAACTAACAACAGCATCTGGACCTGGAGCTGAGCTGCGCCCTCCACAACTAAGACTAAAAGGACGACAACTTGAAGCTGAGCTGCACCCTCCACAACTAAGACTGAAAGGACAACAACTTGACTTGGATGGAGCTGATGAGTCCTGGGAAAAACACACTACTGTTCCCCAATAAACAGTCCTGGAAATACACACTCTTCCCCAATAAAGTCCTGTTCCCCTTACCAAAAAAATCTTTAAAAACAATTTTTTTTTTCCTTTTAGAAAACCATACAGTGAAATTGTCTTTTTTAGTGTACAGTTCTTTGAGTTTTAATGCAGGTATAGATTTGTGTCATCCCTTCCACAGTCAGGGTACAGAGCAGTTCCCTCACCCCCAGAAACTCCCTACTGCTCTCCTCTGTAGGAGCAGGCTGCTCCCCCCACCCCTGGGAACTACTGGCAACTTCTCCCTTGCGGCTGTTGTTTCTTCCACAATGCCTCCTATACGGAATCACATGCTGCTATGTGACCCTTTGAGACTGGCTCCTTCTGTCACACGCCTTTCAAGTAGTCGATTTCATGTCTGGATGGATCGCGGCTTATCCACTCACTGCAGAAGGACCTCTGGGCTGTTTCTAGCTTGGGGCCAGGCTGACTAGACATGCTGTAGACATTTATGCATAGGCTTTTGTACGAAGATATGTTTTCTTTACTCTGTGTAAATACCCAGGAGTGGGCACGCTGGCTCATGTGTTAGGTGTATAGTTGACTTATTAAGTAATTGCCAAGCTGTTGTTTAGAACTGCTGCACCATTTACACCATATGAAAGTTCTGGGCTCTGCCTCCTTGCCCTGAGTGACCAACCATCTGCTTTGCCCAGGATGGGAAGAGGGGCTTCCTGGGACGTGGGACTTTCAGTGTTCAAAGTGGAAAACTCCTGGACAAACTAGGATGGTTGGTCACCCTAACCTTGTCAACACTTGCTAGTGTGAGTATTTTTAGTTTAGCCCCTCTAATATGTGTGCAGTTAGTGTCTCATCATGGTTCGATTTGCATTTCCCAGATAGTTAATGACATTGAGCATCTGTTCATTGCTGACAGCCACCCAACTAACCAACGACCCTATCATTTTCTTAATAGTGTCTTTTTGGAAGCAAAATCCTCTTTGGTGCGCTAAGTCTATTCTCAAGTTTTCTTATTGGGTTCTTTTTTAAAAAACATTTTTATTAAAATATAACTGACATACAATATTAGTTTAGTTTCAGGTGTACATCATAGTTATTCAACAGTACCCACCTGGCACTATACATAGTTATTACCATATTATTGATTATATGCTAAATAAGTGATCACCATAAGTCCAGCAACCATCTGACACTGTACCACATTATCACAATATTACTGACTATATTTCCTATGCTGTATATTATATCCCCATGACTTATTTGTTTTATATCTGGAACTTTGAACATCTTACTCTTCTTTATGTTTCCCCCCTTTTTAAATTTTTCAGAGTTGACATTCAGTATTATTTTATATTAGTTTCAGATGTACAGTATAGTGGTTAGACATTTATATAATTTATGATGTGATCCCCCTGACTAGTCTAGTACCCACCTAGCACTATACATAGTTGTTACCATATTATTGACTATATTCCCTATGCTGTACTTTACATCCCTAGGACTATTTTGTAACTACTAACTTGTACTTCTTAATCCCTTCCTCTTTTTCACCCACCCCCATTGGGTTCTTTTCTAACTGATGAGTTTTGAGAGCTCTTTATATATTCTCTTTCTCTCTCTCAATATAAATATTATGTGATATATATATATATATATATATATATATATATATATATTTATTTATTTTTAAATTTTTTTTTCCTCTCTCCCTGTCTGTAGCATCTTTTCATTCTTTTTTTTTTTTTTTTTTTTTTTTAAGGAGGGCACAGCTCACAGTGGCCCATGCAGGGATCGAATCAGCAACCTTGGTGTTATTAGCTCCACGCTCTAATCAACTGAACTAACCAACGACCCTATCATTTTCTTAATAGTGTCTTTCTGGAAGCAAAATGTAAAAATTTTGATGAAGTTCAATTTATCTTTGCTTTTATTTGTGGTAAAATACACACAATATAAAATTTACCATTTTTAAGTGTACAATTCAGTGGCATTAAGAAAATTCACAAGTGGTGTAAACATCACCACTATTTATTTCCAGGGCTTTTTTTTTTTATCACCCCAAACAAATTCTGTACCCATTAAGTAATATACCCCCATTCCCCCCTCTCCCAGCCCCTGGAAATCTCTATTCTACTTTCTGTCTCTTGAATTGGCCTACTCTTGATACCGCATATAAATAGAATCATACAATATTTGTCTCCTGACGGAGAAACTCAGCCACGGGAGAGTTCTTATGCTTATTTCCCTTAGCTGTTTTCTAGGTTCTTCTGTTTTAGCATGTGTCAGACCTTAATTCCCTTTTATTTCATTTTATTTATAATTGTGGGAAAACACACATCATATAAAAGTGAGCGTGTGAAGCGTGCTTAAGTGCACAGCTCTGTTGTTCAGCTCATTTACATCGTTCTGCAACCATTGCCTCTGTCTCCAGAACTTTCTGTCTTCGCAAACTGACACTGCGTCCCTGCTGAACACTCACTCCCTCCCTCTCTCCAGCCCTGGCACCACCATCGACTTCCGTCTCTGAATCTCACTCCTCTGGGGACTTCATACAAGGGGGATCACACAGCATTTGTCCCTCTGTGTCTGGCTTATTTCACTGCTCACACGCCCTCAGGTCTATGCATGTGGCATCAGGTGTCAGAAAGTCCTGTTTCAGTCTGAATAATATTGCACTGTGTGTATGCACCACATGTGTCGGTCCTTTCCTCCCCTCAGGACCCTGTGGGTGCTGCCAGCCAGGTTCGGCCAGATAAGCAGCAGCAGGAGGGCGCACGCCCTCCAAGGTGGAGGGGAGAGGAGTCGGGGGGCGGAGGGAGACGAATAGGAGGAAGGTCGCGGGTGGAGAGCGGACTGGAGAGCGGACTGGATAGCGGACTAGGAGGGCGGGGAGGACGGAGAGTGGAGCGGGGGAAGACAGGGCGGAGGAAGAGGAAGGCACAAAAGAGACAAGATAGAGCGCAGGCGGGACCCAACGCCAAAGCGGGGCGCAGGCGTGGCCCCGCCTCCAGGACCCGGTCCCGTCCCGCGGCCTGCCGGGAGACGTAGTCTAGAGCCTCTCAGGAAGCGGGACTCGGAGTCCCAGCGAGCCCCGCGGCGCGCCTGCGGGCCGCGACTCCGCCCCGCCCCGTGGCCTGCCGGGACTTGTAGTCCAACGCGGGCAGACGCACAGGCACTGGATGAGCGGCCGGACTCGGTGTCCCTGAGAGCCCTGCGCTGGGCCACGACGCCGCGCACCGCCCTCTCCGTCGCCGCCGCCGGCCTTTCTCCGGCCGTCGCCGCCGCCGCTGCTGCTTCGCGGGCTGGAGGGTCCGGGTGTCCCCCGGGCGAGCGGAGGCTGCGGGTGGGAGCCTGCGCGGGCACTGCGGAGCGGGCCGGGGGAGGCCGGGATGGAGTCCCCCGGAGGTGGGCGCGCTGCTGGGCGAGCCCGCGCCTGGGGCGGTTGGGGAGGGGGCCGAGCGGTGGCGAGTGGGGCAGGGGACGGTACGGGGCGAGGGGAGAGAGGGGCCCCGGCGGGGGGTGGGCGCCGGGAGCGCTGGCCTGGCGCGGGGCGCGGGTCCGAAGGCAGGTCCCGGGCGGGGCCGGGTGGGCGGGGCTTCGAGCGGTGCTCGGGTGGGCGAGCCCTTCGGGGGGCGCTGGGCCCAGGCGGGGCGGCGGGGCTGCAGTGGGGGGTTTTCCCGGGGCCCTTCCCGACTCCAGCGCGCCGCCCCCCTCGGGAGCTTGTTTCCAGGTGGGCGGACGAGGGGGCAGCCGCTTGTCCCCGACGCAGCCTCGCGTGCCCTGGGGCACCGAGCGAGCGGGCCTGCTCTCCCTCCAGTTGACTGAAGCGAGCGAGCCGGGTTCCCGGGGCCTCCCGCGGTTGCGACGGCTGCTCTGAGGGCGGCGCAGACATGGCCCACCTCAGGGGGTTTGCCAACCAGGTGAGGGTTCGTGTCGGGATTGTGGGAGTGGGAAGCTGTGTGTCCGCGCGCCTGGGCCGCCGGGGACCAGAGCAGCGACTGCCGAGTCCGACAGGAGAGGGCGCGGGAGGAGAGAGTGTTCGTGGGAAACCTGTGCTGCTCACCTGCGGGCAAAATGGGGCGCAGCCCGAGGCGCTCAGGCCGCTGGGGCTCCGGGCTGACAGCGTGGCTGGTGCAGCGTTTTGGGTGCAGAAGCCCACAGGCATCTCACCAGCGCGGTGAGAGGTCAGTGGAGGGCGTGGGAGGCCCGGCTCGGGAGGGGCGGGGTGGCTTGGGCAGGACCCGGTCTGCACCTCTGCTGGGATTGCGATGCCGGGCTCCACACGGCCGGGGCCTGGGCTGCTGTCAGTCCGGCGGTGTTGGGCTGGGGCAGGGACGCGGGCGGACCCCTCGCTGATGGGCGGTTGAGGGGGGCTGGGAAGGGGATCAGGCAGCTCTTGGGTAGGAGTGGGGGACACGCATGAGTGTTTCCATTGAGGGGCGGTGGAGTGCTGCCTGATGGTACTGCCCTCCTTGCTTTGGCTGCTTCTGAGAATTCCCGGTATTCAGCCACCTTGAGGGGTCTGACTCACTGGCTGACTCTGGGGGACCCTCTGCAGTGTGCCCCGACTTTGCCTGGAACGAGGGCCTGCTGCTGCCACCTGGAAAGGAGGGTGTGTGTAGGGGGGCAGTTGGGAGGCTTGTGGTCTGGACCTCCCCTCTTTTTTGTGAAAGAAAGTGTGATTGGAGCTGATGTGGAGTAAACCACCTGGTGGCCAGGTTTTCCTGTGTCCTCGTTATTAGTTGTTACCTAGATGCGATTTAAGCCAACTGCGTAAGGCGTGGGGGTGGCCTCTTACAGACAGGAGTCCCACTGCTGGCTCCCATGTTCTCAGTCGGGGAGCTCAGCATGCAGGAGGAGCAGGAAGCTGGTCGAGTCGTGCGCAGGGAGGAGCCGCCCGGAAGCCGCATGCAGCTGCTGGGCAGGGCTGTTGGGCAGAGCATCCTGGACCAGCTGTGGCCACAGATGGGACGGGGTTTGCTGACTGACGCTGAATGATGCTAACAGACTTTGCGTTTATGTTTGACATTTTGTGTCTGGTGGAGTATGTGGCTAAGGCGCTGGGAGAAAAGTCCGCCTCGAGCTTGTTTTCTAAGAGCTGGAGGAGTAGCCGCCATGGGCCCAGGGAGGAATTGGAGCGGGGAGCCGCCCCTGTACCGCTGTGCTGATGGCACTTGATGCTTGGCCTGGGTGTCCAGTCAGGCCCGGGGAGGGGGCGTGGGCGCTGAGGAGCTGGGAAAGGGACCCCAAAGGAAGGAAGCCCCCTTGTCCTTTCAGGGGCGGAAGACTCAGCCTTGTCGGCAGCGGGAAGCCTGATAGGTCTGCATTTTCTCTTGAGACGGCTGTCACTGTGGCCTCGTGGGTGGTCCCTGTGTGGAGCAGCGGGCGAGCTCCCCCACAGCCTGTGCTCCTGCTCTGATGTCACCCCGCCTACAGGCCAAATGGCTGGGGGTGCGAAAGCACCATGTGCTTACCAGCTGTCACCTGTCGTGTGGTGGTTGGGGACGGCTTGGCTCTTGTTTTGTGGGGTCAAACTAATGGCAGACAGTCTACCATGTGGTAGCCCCAAATCTGGCAGTGCCAGGGCTGACTTGAGAACAAGGGCCTTGACCACCAGAGCCAGTTGAGCCACCTGAGCGGTTGTCCAGACCACGTGCCTGGTCTAGAAGGGCTGCCGGGCCCCCAGACCTGAGAGCTGCGTGTCGTTCCTTCAGCCGGTGAGGCTGGGAGTGGGTCGTCCCTGTGATAGGCTTGTAGGGTCCGTGTTAGGCAGGAGTGTTCCTGTCACACCCTGTCTACTCAGTTGACTGATCCGCAGTGGTGCCTGAGGCTCGGGGCCCTACTTTCTGTGGAGCCTGGACTCTGGGTTAGGGGGTGCGCTGTGTTCTCCTGCTCGAGGCAGTGGAGGTCTGAGCGGGCCGGCTGGGGTTCCTTTGGCGACTGCGGGGGACCAGATCGGCTCTGGCCAAGGCCGGACAGGGGCAGCGAGGTCCCCACGTGGAAGCCAGTGGAGCAGGTTTTCTCTCCGTCAGGAAAGCCTTTTTGTGCTGGTCGCTCAGTGGTCAGCGGTATGGTAGGTCACACCTGAAGACCTGAGCAGCTGTGATTTGAAGCCTGCTTTCCCTTGACCTTGGCTTTGGGGTCTTCTTGGCAGCAGGCTGGCTGCAAGCTTCGCGGTTGTTTCTCTTCCATGTGAACTGGGCTCCCAGTTCCAGTGGGGACGGCCGCATTCCTTAACAGGCTGAGCCTCAGTGCAAGGGACACCTCACCACCGGCATGGGGCATCTGCCTCTGGCTGTGGCCTTGCCCAGCTGCCTTGTTGGGGAGGATTCTGTGTTGAGACATTGCTGCTGGCCCCCGGCCCCTGCCCGCTCCCCGCCAAAGCACCTGTCCCCGTGCAGCCTTCACTCTTCTGGCTTACATGGCGTGGCGTGTTCACAGGTGTGGGCCTGTGTGTGTCCCCTTCTTTTTGGTTACTAACCCTGGGAAGGCAGGTAACTGCATTTTCTGGTTGACATGCGGCCTCCATCTGCAGCCAGGCCAGCCCAGCACGGAGGTGAGCTCAGGCCCTGGGGAACCCTGAGACTGGGGAGACACTCCCTCCCTGGGACGGCCCTCAGCACCGGGCACAGCACAGCCGGCGGAGCGTGATTTTGCCTTCACATTGGCTTCGTGGGGGTGTGTGGGAGAGTAGGGGGGGCCTCTTCAGAGGGAGGTGTGCCTGATGCATTTGATGCCTGTGGGGCTTGGAAAACCCCTTCCACCTCTGTGGACAAGATGCCAGGCCTCCACCCCCAGCGCTTCTGGGGCCTGCCCAAGGCACCCGGTTCCCCCTCGTCGCTGGTCTGTGAGGACTGCCCCTGTCTTTCTGAAAG
Source organism: Rhinolophus sinicus (assembly GCF_036562045.2). Lineage (NCBI taxonomy): Eukaryota > Metazoa > Chordata > Mammalia > Chiroptera > Rhinolophidae > Rhinolophus > Rhinolophus sinicus. Next base: position 209,337,556 of record NC_133751.1, on the reverse strand, counting down.
AGTTCAGTGTTCCCAGGAGCCCTGGGGGTCAGTGAGGATTCGGGTCAAGGGTATGGTTCTCGGCCTGGCCACTGTCTGCACCCGCGTCTCTGGCCTGTCAGGCCTTGTTTGTGTTGCAGTCTGAGGGCCAAGTGGGCCGTCTTCTGTGCTGTTTGAGGGTCCAGGCTCAAGCATCCAGAAACGCAGGGCTTTGCAGCTGGGTGCTGGTGTGGGGTGGAGCGTCCTGAGGACTGGGTCTGGGTGGCGGAGGAAGCCCTCTCTAAGGTGTGGCTGACAGGCTTGCAGGGAGAGGTCAGCTCACACAGGCTGGGTGTGTTTTCTTAATAGACTGTTTTTTAGAGCAGTTAGGGTTACAGGAAAATGAGCAAGTCTCCTCGGTATTAACCTATTATCAACGTCTGGGTTAGGGTCATGTGTTTGTTACAACTGATGAGTCAACGTCAACACATTATTAAGCTCACGGGTTTCACCACGTTCACTCTTGGGGCTGTACATGCTCCACCTGACAGCACCACACAGGGGTGTCTTGCTGCCTAAAGTCTCCGAGCTCCACCTCCTCGTCCCTTTTAACCCTCACTGTGCCTTGCTTGGTCTCCCCCACCTGAGGGGGGCCAGCAGGGGTGACCTTCGTGGCCCTGGCCCCTGAGCTGGAGCCAGGCGTCTGTGCTCTCAGGGTCTTTCCCTGGTGTGGAGGGTACATTTACGTTTTCTGAACAAAAAGGATGCAAGAAGGAACGAGCAGAGCAGAGAACGTAGGGAGCGCGCTGGCTGGCCTGGTGCTCGGCCCGGCCCCTGACGGCCCCCTCTCCCCAGCACTCGCGCGTGGACCCCGAGGCGCTCTTCACCAAGCTGGACCGCATCGGCAAGGGTTCCTTCGGGGAGGTGTTCAAGGGCATCGACAACCGCTCCAAGGAGGTGGTGGCCATCAAGATCATCGACCTGGAGGAGGCGGAGGACGAGATCGAGGACATCCAGCAGGAAATCACGGTGCTCAGTCAGTGCGACAGTCCTTACATCACCCGCTACTTCGGCTCCTACCTGAAGGTGCCTGCAGGCGGGGTCTCCACCCAGAGCGAGCGATGGGCCCAGGGTTCTGCGGGAGGCCAGGCCTGGGCCGAGGGGCCCCCCAAAACGACAGTCCCAAGGCCAGGCAGCTGTATGGGGCTACCTGGTCTCATCCTTAGGAGAGCCCTGGCAGTGGCCAGGCACGAGCAGGGTCTGCAGGCGCAGTGGCTCTGGATTGGCTGTGTGACCCAGCGCCTCGCCTGGCTGCACCATGTCCCGGGGCTGGGGCAACCCCCACGGGGCGGCATCTAGGAGGCCCGGATGGTAGCACTGGGAGCGAGCCCTGCAGCTGGAGCCCAGAGCCCAGCGCGGGCTGGGGGCTGCGTAGGGACACCTGGTTTGCAGGTGTCGAGGCCAAGTGCGGGCTGGGCAGCTGTTCTCCCAGCCTGGTTTTTGAAGGGTTGTTGGCACAGTGGACTTGGTTGCCAGTTTGAGCACTTGGCCGGTCTGCAAAGCTGCCGCAATGGGTGTGATGGGAAGGGAGGTCGGAGGCTGCTGGAGCCCTTTGTGGGAGGGCCCTTGAGGGGCCCCAGGGTGTGTGTCGTGGGGTCTGGGGGCTTCTTGCTTCCTGCCATATACATGCTGACAGGCACTTCTCTGGTCCCAGAGCACGAAGCTGTGGATTATCATGGAGTACCTGGGCGGCGGCTCCGCGCTGGACCTGGTGAGGGGCAGGTTGAAACGGTGGGCGGCTTGCCAGGGGCAGCACCACACAGGAAGGTCGCTGTGGGGTGTCCCACCAGCGTCCCTGGACCCACCGCCCACGGCCCCTGGGCTCCCAGGGTCCCCTCTCCTTTACTGCCCTGGTGTGTTAGGTGTTAGGAGCTGTTTGCAGCCCCACTGGTTGGTGCTGAGGGGTCTTGGGCCTCTCTGCTGCCTGTGAGGGACAGGTGGGTTAGTGCCCCCAGATATACAGGCTCAGGAGTGTGGCAGAGACCCATTCTCATCTGTTAGCTTTATAGCAAAGGTGACGGTAGCACCTGTTCTCTAAAAACAGGCTCCTCACAGCCACCTGCTCCGCATCTGAAACTTCGTTTTATTTCAAAGTAGTTGATGGAATAGGAAGCCCCGCCCTCCGCAGGGTCACCCGTCCTGTGGTGGAGGGGGTCGAGCTCAGGCCTTGGCGATGGGTCTGGGCAGTTAGCTGCTGTCCCGTCTGCCTGCAGCTGAAACCGGGCCCCCTGGAGGAGGCCTACATCGCCACCATCCTGAGGGAGATCCTCAAGGGCCTGGACTACCTGCACTCGGAGCGGAAGATCCACCGAGACATCAAAGGTCCCTGGGGCGCGGCTCCTGCACGGGCGAGGTGGCAGGTCGCTGTGCGGGGCGCGCTGGTGGCGCCGGGGTCTGGGTGTGGGGCCCTGTAGCTCAGCGCTCCTGGCCTCCACTCCCTGCGGCGGCTGGAGCCTGAGTGGCACCCCCAGGCCCGTTGCCAGACGACACTGCCAGCAATGGGCTGAGCTTCCTTAGTTCCCTGTGTCCGTACGTCACATACCAGCTGCGCTTCTAGTGTGAGAAGGGAACCTGTTTACACTGAAAGTGTGCGTTCTTATGTCGGGGGTGGGTTTGAGCCCTCTTGTGGGCCAGCCCTGCCAAGTGTCCCTCGGGAAGGACGTGGCCGAGGGGCCTAACGAGATGAGTGGTGGAGTGGGAAGGGCAGTTTGCCAGAAAAGGGCAGTTGCTCTGTTCTTGGGATCTGTCATAAGAGGCCAGCACTTGGGAGGGGAGGGGCCCTCACGCTGAGAGAACTTGCCGGCAGTGGCCTGTGGCCCTGGGCCCGTCTGCCTCCTGGGTGGAGACAAGCCGAGGTCCCGGGGACAGCCCTGAGGCCAGGTGGACAGGGATAGGGGCTTCATGGTTCCGAGTGTGAGGCCTGCTGTCCTGTGTTGAGCAGCTGCCAACGTGCTGCTCTCGGAGCAGGGTGACGTGAAGCTGGCAGACTTCGGGGTGGCGGGGCAGCTCACGGACACGCAGATCAAGAGGAACACGTTTGTGGGCACCCCCTTCTGGATGGCACCCGAGGTCATCAAACAGTCGGCCTACGACTTCAAGGTGGGCATGACGGGTGTGAGGGCAGCTGTGGTGGCTCAGGCCCCAGTGGCCAATGTCCTGTGTGGCTCTGTTCAGGCTGACATCTGGTCGCTGGGGATCACAGCCATCGAGCTGGCCAAAGGCGAGCCTCCAAACTCCGACCTGCACCCCATGCGTGTCCTGTTCCTGATCCCCAAGAACAGTCCCCCCACGCTGGAGGGCCACCACAGCAAGCCCTTCAAAGAGTTTGTGGAGGCCTGCCTCAACAAGGACCCCCGATTCGTAAGCCTGCAGTCTCCTGGCTCTGGGTGAGGGGTGGGGGGTGGGCAGGGCGTGGAGGGGGTGTGGTGTGGCCCTTCTGTACCAGCTCCTACCTCACCCCAACCCACCCCCCATCCAGAGTGGGCCCTGCCAAAGCGTCGGACAGCTTGTGGAGGGTGCTCACCTGGGGGGATGGCATGCAGTCCTGCCCAGCTTCCCAGTTGCCCCCTGCCACCCCGGGACCCTTCACTGAGTCCTCCCTGAGCAAGAAGGCAAGGCCACACCACACCCCAGCCGGGTCCAAGCTCCTCCCGGAGATTGAAGGGCAGAGCCCACCGTCCCCTTGCCTGCTGAGCCATGTCCGACCCCCGCAGCGGCCCACCGCCAAAGAGCTCCTGAAGCACAAGTTCATCACGCGCCACACCAAGAAGACCTCTTTCCTCACCGAGCTCATTGACCGCTACAAGCGCTGGAAGTCGGAGGGGCACGGCGAGGAGTCCAGCTCCGAGGACTCTGACATGTAGGGGCCTTGCTTGTCCCGCGGGCTCCCAGCCCTGGGCGCCAAGGCACCAGCGGGGTCCCTGCTCAGGGCAGGGAGGTGGGGGCCAGTTGATAGGGACCTGGGTGATCACCTGGGCCCTGCGGCCTGGGTAGGACCCTACCTGGCACTTAGGGCTGTGAGGCTGCCTTGGCAGCGGGGAGGCTGAAAGGCGTGTGCTTGGGACGCCCCTGAATCCCAGCACCCAGGGCCCTTGTGACTTCACCCCCCTCTGCAGTGATGGAGATGCTGAGGACGGAGAGCAGGGCCCCATCTGGACATTCCCTCCCACCATCCGGCCGAGCCCGCACAGCAAGCTGCACAAGGGGACGGCCCTGCATGGCCCCCAGAAGGTCTGGCCCACCAGGCCAGGCCCCTCGCATATGTTGGGAGGGTGGGGCCTGTCAGTTGACCCAGGAGGTGGCTGTGGGGTGGCACCTCTCCTGGGCCTTGTGCTCCCACAGGTTGCGCCTTCCAAAGAGGCAAGAAATGGGGTGGGGGCAGGGCACACCTGTCCTGACCACTCCTCCACCGCCGCCGCTCACCCCCTGTGGTCTTGCTCTTGCAGTCTGCAGAGCCTGTCAAGAGGCAGCCGCGGTCCCAGTGCCTGTCCACGCTGGTCCGGCCTGTCTTCGGAGAGGTGAGTGCGGAGCCGGGGGTCCTATGGGGCAGCTGGAGCACCGTGGTGATGGGGGCTGGCCCCACCTGGTACATGGGGTTTCCAGGTCTGGTGGAAACCACTGTGGTTTTACCTGTGGGCTGGGTATCCTGAGCGGGGGCCTAGAAATGGCTGGGACACACTGCCCTAATGGGACCCTTGCCAGCTCCATGGCCTCTGGGACCCCAGGGTGGCTCTGAACTGCAAATGTGTGGGTAACCAGAAGAGCCGGCACATCTAGTTCTTGGTGCAGGGCGTCAGGCCCAGGGCAGGGGGCTCACGGGCGACTGACCCCCAGTGGCCACGTGACATGGTGTTTGTCACCTTGGTAGCACCCCCAGGAGTATGGTGTAGCCAGGAGCTCCCACACCCTGGACTCAGGGCCAGCAGTAGGTCATGTGACCAGCTCCCACCCAGGAGGGACAGCAGCATGTGGGGTCCAGCATGTGAGAGCGTGGAGGCAGCAGTCCCTTCCTGAGGGAGGTGGGGGCATCTGGGCCCAGCAGGCGTGCTCCAACCCCCAGGAGCCTGGAATTCGAGGGCGAGGAGGTTGGGTAGAGTTGGTGGGGCAGAGGGACTGTCATAGTGGCCTTGCAGGCACTTGGGGCTGCACAGTGGGAACTTGTGGGGCTTGGCTTGGACAGTTGGATCAGGGGCTGGTCCTCACACTGGGCCCCACGTGGGGTGGGGCCTGGGGAGGTGGCAGGTGTTGGAGAAGAGGGTCTGGCTGGCATCTCCCAGGGCTGCTTTGCGCATGTGTAGTGGACCGTCTTAGAAGTTGGGACACTGTAGGCTGCCAGCCTTCGCACTGTAGTGAGCTTAGTAGGGAAGCAGAGTGCCACCCTGGCAACCAGGGCCACTGCCTGGAGCTCCGGGTTCTGTGGGCTGGGCCTGAGCTCAGGCTGTTGGGTAGGCTGTCCTGGGAGGCATGCGTCTTTCCGTTTCTGTGGGCATGAGGGGTGTGGCAGGGAGGACCATGCTGGCCAGTGTCCAACCCCGCCCCCAGGTCAGCTGGAGAGTGCGGCTTCTTCCAGCCGGTTCCCACAGCTTGGAGCAGCAGGGCTAAGGGGACTGCTGGCACCCTGTAGCCTCAACGGTCAGAGCTGGCAGTGTGGCTGTGCAGTGCACTCTGGGAGTTTTGGGGGTTTGTTTTCTCAAGCTCACTGGACCAGAGCTGAGAGTTTCTGTGACCCACAATTGGGAGGAAGCCCTGTGGTTAGCCGGGCCCCTCTTGAGAACCACGATCTGAGATTCCCCAAGAGGCAGCACCTGCCTTCAGGTGGCTAGGCTTGCATTCAGAACCCTCAGGTGCTCGGCGCCACCCAGCTGTCCTTAGCGTGGCGGTGCGAGGAGCGCAGAGGCTCTGGTGGGGTGGAGGCCTGCTGCCTGGGACCCCCAAGTGCAAGGTGAGGGGCGGCGTGAGCCTCTGACCAGGAGAGTGTGGAGTCGCCCTCTGCTCAGTGGTCCTTGTCGGGGGCCTCCACCCACGGCCTTACTCGGTCCCCACCCCTTCCTCCTGCCCACCTGCTCGGTGGTCCCTCCACAGCTCAAGGAGAAACACAGGCAGAGCGGCGGAGGAGTGGGGGCACTGGAGGAGCTGGAGAATGCCTTCAGCCTGGCTGAGGAGTCCTGCCCCGGCATCTCGGACAAGCTGATGGCTCGCCTGGTGGAGCGCGTGCAGAGGTGAGGGGGGCGACCTGCTTCTGAGGGCTGGGGCGGGGCGGCGGGCCCCTGCTGCCCACAGTGGGCCCGAGCCACCTTGTGGCTTCCCACAGGGCCTGCACTGGGGCAGAAGCGTGACAGGGCCTCTCTCCTCCAGGTTTTCCCACAACAGAAACCACCTGACGTCCACCCGCTGAGGCCACTGTTTTGGAGGCGGACAGGAGGGTCTTTGTTCGGAGCTCTGTGAGGATCTGGCTGACGTGTCACCGCCATGTGGGCCTCACTGTGGGCTCATGGCCCCCCACCCTGTGCAGAGGGCTGTCCCCCTCCCCCTCCCGCCGCAAAGATCCATGGGGAACCAAGCAGCCCCGTGGAGACGGCAGGCTCAGTCTTGTCCAGACCCCCTTGGTGGGGCGGCCGCTCAGACTGATGCGTGGAGACTGAGGCAGATGAGCCTTTGTCCCCACTCGGCCGATGGTGGCCATACATTTGCCTTGTGGTGTCACATCAGGTGCCGTGTCTTCTGTAAGCACGTGTGTCAGCCAGAATATTTTGTTTGTTAAGAAAACTGAACTTCCTTCCTTCCCTGTATATCCTGAGGTTACAGTGTTAGTTTTCATAGAACATCAAGAGGCTCCTGCCACTTTCAATAAAGACCTGAATTGGAAACGTGCTGGTGGTGGGTAGGGACCTGCACCTGGCGGGGTCCCGACTGCCCGGTCTCCCCCTTGGAGTGCCCAGTTTCTGGCTTCTGAGTCCTCGTCACAGCACATGGTGACCTTGGGGTGACCCCACACTGAACAGGGTGGCATGCAGGCACAGGGAGATGCCCTTTATTTTTAGCTACACGCACATCTGCATGAACAGCGCACACGTGGGCTTGCACTTGTTACGAAACACCAGGGTGCTAAGAACTGGGCCCTCGTGCTCCCAGGGCCACGTGGGCACTTTGGTTTCCACTCCCCCAGAGGTATGTGGGGTGGGCACCAGACTGGCTTCTGCTGGTCTTCTGCTGTGCTCCGCCCCTGATTGACCCAGACTGAAGGACAGGCCACCTGGGCCTGAGCACAGCACGTGTCAGGTGGTGCGGGGCCACCTGGTTCCTGTTCAAAGCCAGTCCCCAGTGGGGCCCTACTCTGGAAGAGGAGAGGGCAGGGGACTGCCACCTTTGGTCATCACACAGGAGCTGGGCCTGTGTTTCCACTTGCGGGCGTGTTCTGCACAGGGACCGCCCTGGGTCTCAAGGGGGACGATGCCCCCCCCCCAGGTGTCACTGTGAGGCCCACCCACAGTTGGTCTGTTGTTGGGAAGCCTGGACAAGCAGTTGTGGGGCACGTGCTGACCCCTTCTGCTCCCTCAGTGCGCTCGTTGGGCAGGATGGGCTTCATGCCTCCTCCTCGGGGGGCCCAGCCCTCCCAGGCGAGCTGCTGGCTCTCTCAATCACCTCCATCCACCTGCAGAACAGGGTGGCCTGTCAGTACCTCAGGATGCCCCCCAGGGCTTGCGCTCAGACCCCTTCCTGGCAGTGGTACCAAGTGGGCCAGCTAGAACCCGGGCCGCAGCGCCCAGCCCTCCCTCTGCAGCCCCTGCACGCACCTCCCACACGTGTACTTGCTCTCGGCCCGGAAGAAGTAGACGTGGGACCTGAACTGGAGCTTGAAGACGTGCTCCTTGTGGATGCCATCGGCCTCCCCAGGGACACTCACGCGGTAGCCCAGCAGCGGGAGGCTGGCCAGGGGGTAGTCATCCTGAGGACAGTACAGGACGGCCTTGGTGCGGCTCGGGCGCTCCCCAGCCCCCACACCACACCGGCCACCAGCGGGACGCTGGGGCCCCCAGCTCCGTGAAGCTACTATACCTGGTGAGTTTTGTAGAAGAACAAACAGAAATTGGTGAAGACCACCCAGAGCTTCTGCCAGCCATTACTGTTCTTGAATTTTCTTAACAGATACCCTGAAAGCTGGTTCTGACAGAAAAGGAAAATCATAAGTAACGGCACCCGAGACCCCAACCCCCAGAGCGCTCACGCCCCTGACCCGGTCGTCCCATGGCCTCCCCAAGCATCCGTGCTGCCCCCACAGGCCTCCTGGCGTGGCCTCGGTTTTACCTGTGTGGCCATGATCAGCTTCCTGCAGCAAAACTGCTCCTCAGTAGTTAAGCTAACAAGTCTCTCTCCCCCTACATCACGAATCCCCAGTGTGAGGCGAGGATGCCGTAACAGATCACATGGGCCAAGTCTAGAAGGTTCTTTCGTGTGGCGGGAGGCATGGAACTCCAGGCCTGAACAGGGTGCCCAAGTGTGCCGTCCACTCTGCCAGGGGAGGCCTGAGCTGCCCTCTCAGTGCTGAGCTGAGGTGGGCATCCTGGCCGAGGGGAGGCCTGCTCTCTACAGTGTCCCTCTCCTGCCACCCCTCCCGCCCTCTGGCCGGTGCCACCACTTCTCCCCTTGTACCCTCACCCGAGCACATCAGTGCACAACAGGGCCCTCTCCAGGACCCAGGCCTGCACCCACTGACAGATAGCTGAGGAGGTGTCCAGGACCACTGCCCCAGGCTCGCAGGGGACATACTCCCCCCGTCACATACACCCTATGTGTCGATCCCACCGTCCAGGCCCCCAGGTTCAACAAGCTCAAAACCACACTGAATGGGAGGTGACCTCCGCAGTGAGTGGCTGGAGTCCAAAGTGACGCTCCAAGTGATGGAGGCAGAGGGGAGGCGACAACCACCCGTGACAGGCCCACCTGAGAGCTCTGGGGTCACCACCCTCCTGGCTCTTGCCAGCACACACCCACAGTGCTGGCAAAGCCTGAGCTGCTCTGTCCAAGGGGCTTTTCCAAAGTGACTTCCTGACCAAGGGAGAGAGCAGGCTGCAGCTCAGCCCAGCCGCCTGGGATCCCCTCCCCAGCAGCCAGCGCGAGCAGAGAGGGTGCTGCACCTTGACGGCGGCGCTGTGGTCGGCTCTGGACACGCTGGTGTTGCGGTACCAGCACACGTGCACCGTGGCGTTGGCCCGGTGCTGGCCCTGCGCCTCCAAGGAGCTTTGGGCGCCATGAGCATCTTCTTCAGACTCTTGCTCCACAGAGCCCTCGTCGGAGGATCCTGGGGGAGAAGCCAGCCCGGCTCAGAGGACCCAGACCAGCCTGGGCCAGCGCATCAGGGGAGCCGCCGTGCCCCAGTCAAGGGCAGACAAAGAAAAACCACACAGTGCTTTTGCCAGAAGAGCTCGCGGCCCCTTCCCCCCGGGCGTGGCCTGGAACGTTCCTTATGAAAGGACCGTGTGCTTGGCAGGCAGACTGTGACCAAGGAAACCAGGCTATAGAAAAGCTTCCTTAGGCGTAGTGAGGACTCCCGGGGTCTGGGCCAGGACTCACTGCGGGGAGGCGCGCACGCCGTGCTGCCGGGCAGTGCCGGGGTCATGCCACCACCGCCCTTGGCCGCTTCGATCGCGGTGTTCAGGTCATGCATCCACTTCTCCTTCTCTAGCTGAGTGCTGCGGGGGGAGGGCCGAGGCTCAGAGCCGGCTGGCAGGGCACCTTGTCGCGCCAACCTCTCAGGGACAGAGGTCAGAGTCCCTGTGTCACCCCTGCATCCAGTCTTGTGGGTCCAGAGGGCTGTGGGAAATGCTGCTGGTGGCTAAGCCTGCATCCCCCTGGGAGCTGCTGGGGTGTGTGGAATGGGATTCTTTACAGGGTAGTTTGTTCCAGAAACAAGGTTAAGTTTGGTGCTTAGGTACAACATTGGTTCCTCGTTCATTCGTCACTAAGCTGCCAAGGTCCCTGGCAGTTACATGTCCGGTGCTCTCTGATGGCAGCCAGGACACAGCAGGGTGGAAACCAAGAGTCGGATGCCCGCCGGAGAAGGAGAAATGCACTGGGGACACCCGACTCTCGCAGCAGAGGGACTGCTCACAGCACAATGACCAAGGTGGGGCCCTCCCTGTCGCCTTTGAGCTCAGGTCGCCTTCCCGTTGATCTGATGTGGGGAGGTGAGAAAGTAGCCACTTGCTCCTGCTGCCAGGCTCTTCCCACTAGCCCGCTGGCACTGCCCCTTGACTTGAATGTGCCAAAGGGCTCATGCCCCTGGAGACTGACCATCCTCACAGGCCCCTCACAGGTCAAGTGCTATGAACCCGAGATGCAGGGAGCCCCTTGACAGCACCACAGCCAGTGTCTACGGGGACATTCTCAAGTCAGGCTGCCCCCAAGCTCCCCACCAGTGGAGAAGCATCGCTTAAGGGCATACGTCACTCCTACACCTGTGGGAGTGACACTCCCACAACTTGGAGGGGACTCTGCGTCATGACAGGGAGACCCCCACTCCTGGGACCCCAGGGCCCACTGCAATGCAAATGTGGAAGGCTCTTACCTGGCTGCCACCACAATTGTTTTCTGAGCTGCATAAATGGTAAAACAGTGTGGAACAGACCATTCATTCTCGCTTTCTTCTACCTGTGGGTGGGAAAAGAGGCAGAAGTCTGGACCAGGAGAAAGGCTGGCTGCAGCCAAGCTTGAAGCGCACCACAGGGGACGTGCCAGCTCTGTGCTGTCCAAGTCTACGCTGAATACGAGGTGCTATGGGAGCATGAGGGGCCCCCATGCCATGGCACCTGCCACCCATGTGGGTGAGCTGTGGGCCACAGGGCACCCAACTACTCACCGGTGGGTCCAGCACTATCAGCTGAAAATCAAGCACAGGAAAAAATGTTGAGAGTTATCATCACTAAAAAGAAAGTTGGACAATTAATCTTAAAAACTAGGTAACAAAACCTTATCAAATTAGGTTCAGAGAAAAACCTACACAGATTAATCTCAGTTATAAATGATTAAATGAAATAACTCCAAAATAAAATGTCAGCTAATCGACCTGAAAGCACAGACAGGAAATTTTCCTGTGACCAAGCAAGGCTGTTCTGGGACTGCAAGGATGGTCTGACATTAGGAAGCTGATAATAGAAATAACCCTGTCACAACGTTAAAGGGAAAAAAGTGATAATTTCTCTACAAGCTGAAAGCACCTTTGCTAAAATCCAACATGATATTTCTGGTAATATCTCTTAGATAGAAACAGAAGGAAGATGCGTTAACACAATAAAGATTATCTTTCTCAAGCCAAGAGCCATCGTCCTTTCCCAGGACCAGCCAGTTACGGATCATCTCACAGAATGGACAGCTTCCCTGTGCAGGGCCTGCCGACATCAACCACTGAGCCTTGCTCTCCACATAAAAGATCTGAAATTCACATGAACAATGGCCAGCAGGAGAAGGTGTTCAGATGTTAGCCTTCCCCTAAGTTAATATGTAAATTTATAGCTAAGTACCACATAACAATGTTTCGGTCAACAACAGACTGCATATATGATGGTGCAACAACAGCCTCAGATGTTTCGTGTTTCGTGTTCACATAAGATTATATTGGAACTGAAAGATTCCTGTCGCCTAGAGACACCATAGCTGTCATAATGTCCTAGCACAATGCATTCCTCACGCGTCTTGAGGTGATGCTGGCGTAAACACAACTATTGTGCTGCTGGCTGTATAAAAATGTAGCAGATATAATTATGTACAGTATGTACACTGATGATAATAAATGACCTTGTTACTAGTTTATGTATTTACTATGCTATACTTTTCATCGTTATTTTAGAGTGTACCCTTTCCACGATTAAAAAAAAGCTTGCTAAAACACAGTATGCTGTTACACCACCAGTAGCCTCATATGTTTCGTGTTTACTGTGTCTTTTGATTGCATTATTTTCTCTTGTGCTTGATGTAATCTCCTGTTGTTTTATAAATTTCGCGTAGCCAGAGTGTGCAGTGCGGATAAAGTCTCCAGCTGTGCACAGTCACGGCCTAGGCCTTCACATCCACTCACCCCTCACTCACTCACCCAGAGCAACTTCCAGTCGCAGGCTCCATTCAGAGGAAATGCTTACACACATGAACCATTTTTTATCTTTTTTCCCCCTATTTTTTATCTTTTATACCATATTTTTACTGTACCTTTCTGTTTAGATCTACACATACTTAGCATTGTCTCACGATTGCCTACAGGTTTCACTATTGTAACGTGCTGTGCAAGCAGGTAGCCCAGGAGTGGTGCGCTGGCCCATGCAGCTCAGGTGTGTGGGAGGCTGTACCACCTGGGTGTGTAGCTGCCTCTGTGGAGTTCGCAGAACGACAAAATCACCAAATGACACACTTCTCAGAACAGACTCTTGTCATCAAGCGGCACATGAACGTAATATAATTTCAATAGCAATCCCAGTGGTGGTTTTCGAAACAGTTTGATTCTAAAATTTATTTGGAAGAATTAAATACTTGAGAATAGCAAAAAACTTTTTAAAATGGAGGACGAATAAGGGGTGAGACTCACCCCCATAACTCCACAAATCAGAGAGTGGGGCTGATGCTGGGACAGAGAAATGGCACAGAATGCCCAGAAAGAATCCAAGTGTGCCAACAGGTTGTTTATATGGTAAAGGCAGCTCCTGAAATCAGTGAGAAAATAAAGGATCCAGAGAATAATGGGAAACCAACTACATGGGTAGAAAATGTTACATCCCAATCTACTAATAGCCAACAAAATATTTTAGGTAGATTAATTAAATGAGAAAAGACTTTCTGAGCTGGTATCAAGGAGAGAAACTGTAAAGGAAAAGATGGGCAGATCTGATTACATAAAAACATCCGAAGGGGCAGCCAGATGATTCAGTTGGTTAGAGTGCGAGCTCTCAACAACAAGGTTACCAGTTCAATTCCCGCATGGGATGGTGGGCTGCGCCCCCTGCAACTAAAGATTGAAAACGGTGACTGGACTTGGAGCTGAGCTGCGCCCTCCACAACTAAATTGAAGGACAAAGACTTGGAGCTGATGGGAGAAACACCCTGTTCCCCAATATTCCCCAATAAAATAATAATAAAAAACGTCCACATTCACTCCTTTAACAAGTATGTGCCAGATGCTGTTCTAGGAACAAGATAAACACAGTCCCCGTCCAGATGGAGTTTAAATTCTGCAAGGTATAAAACCAAACTGCAGGCAAAGGAAAAAGAAATAACTAAGTGGGAAGAGCATCTGTGACCTGGGAGGGTTGGCTGGCATCTTTATAAATGTTTCACAAATGTGTATGAAAAGCTAACAGACCACGGAGGCCAGAGTGACAGACACGCATGAGTACCTCCTAGAGGGAAGGCACAGGATGCCAAGAGACGGACTCAGCCAGCCTGCTGACTGGCCCAGGGTCACCAAACTGGAAAAGAGGAGGCAGAATGAATCCCCAATGCTCCCCAAGGCCGTGGGAAAGACGCCGATTCCGACACACTTATTGGGATGGTCAAATGGTGTTACGGCCAGGTAGCAGTCATACTCGAACCATGAAACCAAGTGTACACTATGCTTAAACAACGCCTTTGGGAATTTATCTCAAGGACATAATTAAGGATGTGTAGAAAAACCAATGCAATGGTGTTATTTCTAATTCTGAAAAACTAGACGCAGCCAGCATGCCCAGTACCGGGAACCAGTTAAGTAAACCAGCTGGAGCCTGGCTCCCCGATGCACTGCTCGTCTCTACTCAGTGAGGTGGCAGAAGCACAGGGGACACGAAAGGAATGTTTGTGATGAAGTGCGAAGCAAAACCAGTGCAGGTCACAAAACTGCTGGTAAAGGTGGGTCCACTGTGGTGGCAGAAACACAGATCCACACATGAAGCCAGAGGGCATGTCGCAAAAGGCCGACAGTATTCATTACTGGTTGGTAAAATTGTGAGTTATTTTCGGTTTACATTTTCAGTTATTTTTTTCTACAATGAAAATGTAATTTTTAAAAGTATACTTTAAAACAGATGGGGTCTGCTTCTAGAGATGGCAGATGAGCTCATTCAAACCAATGAAGGGCCTGTCACAGACACCCACAAAGGCTGTGGCGCTCGCTGGCAGGGGGGGCCGTGCTGAGGAACTCAGGCCGAGAAGGGCCAGACGCCCTTGAAGAAGACGGGTGGACATTGCTCTGTGCTGCGGTAATCGGACCAGGCGAGCCAAGCACGACAGAGCAGAGCATGGTCGGGCCCCCGCCCACGGAGACCGGGACAGGAGGCCTGGCAGGGCTGCGGGAGGTGCTCTGGGCCGATGGCACCCCTTTATGGCTAACCCTGAAATTGGCCTCCTGTCTTTGCTGCTCCCAAAGATGGGTTCCCGGCGGAATGCAGGTTAACACTGGAGGGCAAATGGAGAGCAAGTGGAGAGCACGTGGATGTGTGTGAGGGTTGCTCCACAACCTTCAAACACTGTCCTCATTGGGCCACAGAAAGCACTGAACACACAGGAGAAGGTGGACAAACTGGATCATGTTAAAATGAAGAATTTCTGCTCATCAGAGACATTGTAGTGTCACTTCACGCCGGTGACGGCGGGGGACATGGACACGCCCTGACAGGCGTGTGGTGTGCATAGTGCTCCCGGGGCAGCAGGACCGCTAATGGCCCAGGGACAACAAGGCAGCGGACATGGGGCTTGCGACTCTACATGAGGCCACACAACTGACTCAGTGGAGGGACCTCACAGTGACGTGGAGGGCAGAGGCTGGGTGCCAGGCTCCCTGGGAACTCCCGACCCGTCATGCATTGCAGCCTGCCCTCTCACAAGTGGTGATGGTGTCTAACAGTTTTAAAGCTGTGCGTGTGTGTGTAGTATCTAGTTATGAGGCCACGAAGAGCAAAAAATTGTCAGTGAAAGGAGATACAAATGTAAAAGCAAAAAAGTAAAAACCCTACAATCATAAGAACTGGTGGCTCAGTTTTCTCTCTCAAAAGCTGTGTCAGCCCCAGCTCTCCAACAGCAGAGTGGCCCCAGTGCCCGCCTGGGGCTTTTATTGTGTCTTCCACCAAGGCACAGGGCTCCCTAGGTGTGCAGCCGGTGGATGAGGTCAGCAGGTGCTGGCGGTGACCACAGGGCTGAGTCTGGAAGGCCCTGGAAGGGCCGCAGGGTAACCGCAACAGGTGGGAACAGAGTGAGGAGCCCGGCAGTGCTCTGAGGCAGCAGACCTGACCCCCCCAGAGCCCCGCCCAGCACTCACCAGCAAGCCGTGGAGTGGAAGAAGGCCTCGGATCCGGAAGTGGCTGGTCCCTGAGACACCTCTGCTTGTGTACAGCAACATATCTGAGAACTGAGCCGGGAAGCTTTAGACAAACACATTTCAAAAGTAACAAGGTTTGAACGTCTTAACTGTCAGACAAAGTTCAACTCCAAGGGCCCTTATGTGGTTATAGGATCTATTCAGCCTGCTGGAGATTTTTGGCAAAAAAGGAGTTTATATTTCATACAATCATTTCTGACCAGAGGTAACTAGTAACCACATGATGCAGCAGACGTCTTGGGCCAGTTACCCCTCATTCCAACTGCTCGGGTCTCAATGTACTGACAGGATGTGAGAAGGGAGTGGATAAAAGGAAACCTGGTGGCAGCAGGGAGAGCCTTGGCTCCCAGAGTCAAAGCTGGAGAGCAAGACCCTTCGAACTGGCCACTGGCAGGAGCAGTCATCCCTGTGGCTACAGGTGCACGGGCTTTTCTAGCCTCTGGCTTTTGCTCACCCTGCACACCGGTGCCCACAACCCACAATAAGGAAGGCGGTGGGCCCGGACTGTTTCCTGCGACCCTCACCTGGCTCCTGTCTGACTTTGAGGCTGCCTGCCTGGCCAACGTGCTGGCACAGCTCCCCTCACAGAGCCACTGGCATCCCACCTACCAGAAAGAACATTCTCTGCTGCAGGCCCTTCTTGGTGAGCTTGTGAAGGCAGCCCTCGCGGATGAACTCCTGCAAGATAGGATGAGGTCACCATTTGTGCTTCTCTGAGCCCATCCGGGTGAGGCCCATGCTCAGCGGTGGCCTCCTGCCCAGATGCCCAAGGACCCTCTGTGCCTTTCTACCTTCCTGCCTCTTGTCTGCCCCTTTGGTTCCTGTCCAGGTGCCAGTTAACTCAGTCCCCAGACTGTCTGCTGAGCACCTGCCGCTGCGTCTCACCGCAGGCCGGCTACGCTGGGGGCCACCATGTAAAGCAAAGGGTACTGTTCTTATTGAGGAGAAGCTTTGGAAGGTTCAGCCATGGAGATAACATCTGAGCTCAACTTTGGGAAAAACTGGGCAGGAGCAGCTTGAGAATGGGAGGGAGGAGGATGAGCACACCTGGCCCCCAGCCAGTACTGGCGGCTCATTCATGGTAGCGGCCGCACGGCCTTTGGAAAAAGCATCCCTAGTATTCACAGGCGTCACAGCCGAAGTGGGGCTGACGCTGCTGGAGGACCGTCCATGCTGTGTCCCGGGCAGTCCTTTGTGGAAAGAGGAGGGCCGGGCCCATGAAGGAAAAGGAGACAGGGCTTTGCCCCTCCCTCCAGAGCCTGAATGCGTCTCCAGGACTGGGGTGGGGGGGTGGGGGGGAACCATGTCCTTGTGCTTCCCCATCCATGCTGTGACCCAGGCCCCACACCTCTGCCTCTGACGACACAGATAGCAAACAGGCCCCAACAACATGCGCTGCGGGCGGAAAGCGAGTATCCTGGCAACCCCACAGACTTCTGGTTTCGACAATTTCTGGAGACCTTTTACTGTCTGTTACTCCTTTCAGACAAGTAGGTGCCTGAGCTTCGTGCCCTGAGCACACGTGTGCGGACCCTGTCACAGCAGCCCTCCAAGGACCTGTGTGAAGCACAGGAATCCTGGACAGATCCGGTCACGGCAACATGAGTACCAGCCCAAACGGAGCCGGCAGCCCTAGCAGACCAGGAGGTGTGCACAGCCGGGCTGGGCCACCTGTTAAGCTCTGGCCCTCACTCCAAACCCGGAGCCGGCGCTGCTCCCACAGGCGACAGGTCCCCGAGGCTGCAGCAGCGTGTCACCCTTGCAGAGCCAGCTTCACTGGCCCTCAGAGGCCCAGGGACCCTAAGCAGCAGCCCCAGGCCCACGGGTGTCTTCCCCACTGGGTTCAGCACCCTCCCCAGCCCTCATGGGACCTGCTCCACAGTCTGCCCCCTTGATACTTCACGGTTCTTCTTATCTTTCACCTTGTCGCCCACTTTCTTACCTGGTTGACAAGCCTTGCTCTGAACTGCCTCTGCTGAAACACCTGCTGTGGGTTGTTTCTGACTGATACACACATGTAACTCAGGGAGACCAGGAACCCTGGGTATGAAGATGAGGCTTTGGAGCTCTGACTAATAAAAACCATTACGGCCCAGCAGCTACTTCATGCAAGGCACTGGCCGGGCAGCTGACTGATATCAGTCCCCTTGCCATCACCCGGGACCCTCCATCTCAGAGAGGTGGGGCCCAGGCCGCATGGCTGGGGAGAGCTTGAATTCCAGCCTTGCCTCCAGAGCCCACCCGGTCCCTGCTCTGTGGGGCTACTTCTTTTTGTTTTTTTGTCCCTTCAGTGACAGTTCCCTGGGCCACATCTATAAGTCACGGCATGGGGCGCTGGGGAAGCCACCATGTGTAACAAGGGCCCTGCCGACCTCCAGGACCTTACAGCCAGCAGCATCACCAGAGCTATGGAGACAAAGGGAGACATGAAACGGAGCTGTCCGGCACCAGAAGCCCCAACTCCAGAAGGGCAGGCCCTCCGGATGTTTCAGTCCTAGTTCGTTTCTTTGAGCTCATGGTCCCACGCTCTCGGTAAATTTTACCAGGCTCACACAGAAACATAATTTACACATCCATACTCCATGACATGTATGTTTGTGTTGAGACAGGAAACATCCCCTTAAAACACTTTCCTTATGTGGATAGTACTGAGTTCAAAGCAAAACACACTAGTGATAGAAAGTAAGCAGCCCAGTAGATATGTATAGACACATGGGGCAGAGTTGGGAGTTCAGAAATAAATCCACACATCTATGGCCCATTGGGTTTTGACAAGGGTGTGAAGACATTTGAACAAATGGTGCTGGGACAACTGGACATCCACATGGAACAGAATGAAGTTGGGCCCCTACCTCACACCATCTATAAAAATGAACTCAAAATGGATCAAATGTAAATGTAAGAGCTAAACCATATGAAACTTTTAGAAGAAAACACAGGGGTAAATCTTCACGCCTTGAATTAGGCAATGGGTTCTTAGCTATGACATCAAAAGCACAAGCAACCAAAGAAAAAATAGATAAACTGAACTTTATCAAAATTAAAACCTTTCATTTTGTAAATGATACTATCAAGAAAGTGAAAAGACAACCCACCATACAGGAGAACATTTCAAAATAGTACTCTGGTGAGGGTCTGGTATCTATAGTGAATAAAGAATCTCACAACTCAAAGGAAAAAGACAGAAACCCAATTAAGAGATAAGCAGAGGGCCTGAATGGGCATTTCTCCATAGAAGGCAAACAAATGGCCAATAAATACATAAAGATGCTTGACATTTGCCATCAGGGACATGCCAACCACCAGATGGTGAGAATGAAGAAGAGAGAGGAGATAGGGAGAAATCCGAACCCCCAACACTCCAGGCGGGAATGTAAAATAGCGCACTTTGGAAAATTCTGGTAGCTCCTCAAAATGTTAAGCATAGAATTACCCCATGACCCAGGAATCCTACTCCTAGGGTACCCAGAGTTGAAAACACACGTCCACACAAGGATTTGTACAAGTGTTCCCGGCCGCACTAGTCACAAAAGCCAGAAAGTGAAAACCGCCCCGCGTCCATCAGCAGACAACTGTGTCCAGAGAATGGGGTACTCCTCAGGCACGAAAGGGAGCGAAGCGCTGAAACATGCCACATGAATGACCCTGGGAAAGATGATGCTGAGTGAGCAAAGCCAGTCACAAAGGCCACGCACTATAAGATTGCGTTAGGAGAAATTTCCAGAACAGGTAAATCCACACACAAAGCAGGGACGGAGAGGGGCATGGAGTGACTGCTAACAGGTATGGGGGTTCTTTTGGTGATGAGCATGTTCTGGAATTAGATAGTGGTGATGGGTGCACAACCTTGTGAATATACTATGAACCACTGAATTGCACTCTTTGAAAGGGTGAGTTCTGTGGTACATGAATTACCTCAATCAAAAACCAAGAAGTAAGCAGCTTGAAAACTTTCTCAAATAATTACTCACCCTGCCCGGAGCGATGAGGTTCTCTATACCAACCAAGTCCCGCTGCAGCTCTGTCAGCTTCTGGAGGTTCTCCAGCCGGACGAGGCTGTGTTGGAGCGTGGAGGTCACCTCCGTGATGACTTTGAGGGCATCTGTGTGAAGAGACCTCTCAGTATAGGCACCGAGGCGGGTGGGTCACGGGCGCACAGAAAAAAACTCTCCATCTACCTCTTTGTGGCAGGAAGTGGCATTTTAAAAAGGCACTTTTAATTAAAGGAACATTCTACCCAGACTCCTCACAGGACTGCCATCCATGGTTTTTGACTGCCAGGCACAGCAAGTGCAGGTCCCTGCACATGACCCGAAACTTGGACTTGTTCACCCTGCCCTGCTGACTAGTTAACACACAGGTGTGGAAAAAGAACTGCTTTTGCAAATAACCATTTAATGTTATGGGCAAAACAGTATTTGTTCTTTAGGAAAAATCATTTCCTACAGTTTAAAGTCTAAATCATTTGCACCTTTAAAGCACTGTAATTTTCTGCTTGAATGGAGGAGCAGATGCTAATCTTACAGTTCAAGCAAAGTTATGTAAATTTAGAATCAGGAATTGTACAGACGAAACACAAAATCAGACATGAAGAGTAGTCCTCAGAGCATGGGCCAGGCCACACTGGGAACAGCTGCTGGGCCAGACCTGGTCCCGCCCCGGGATGCAGTGACCACATCTTCCTTGTCTCCTTGTTGCAGCCACTCCTGGGGACCCTGGATCTTCCCATCAGGACTCCGGCTGACTGCCTGGCTACAGTGCCTTGTGGTCCCATGAACCACAGCAGATGTCCACTCCCCGGGCTCCGCCTGCCTCTCAGCTCTAACCCAAAAGTCTGCTAGAGCAAGGTTGTGTGACTACTGGCTCATTTCCTCTTCAGGGGAGGGGACAACACCTGCCTCACAGCTCTGATAAAGTCATATCAGGGAGCACATGGGGAGATGAGTTATTCCTTCATAACTGACACGCACTAAGAGCCTTGGTGCTGCCACCACAGGTACTGACACCTGGAGTCGGCTCCAGGCAGACTCCTGAGCTCCGGCCCGTCACCTGGCCTCGTCATCCCTCAGGCCCAGCTCAAGTCTTAGTGACACATTGTTGGTGGAGACTCTCTTCACTCTGCTTGTTCACTGCAGGCTGCCTGGCCCCATGTGTCAGCCCTGGGTGGCACCTTGCCCTCAGATGCCGTGTTTGCATGGAGTGTAGGGCTGGAAGGTTTCGCTGCCACATGGGTTCCGCCTTGCACTTGGGCTGGCCCTGGAAGCTGCCAGAAGCTGGGGATGCACTTCAGGCCTGATGCAGGGTTGCTGTCAAGGGTGCCACCTGTGCCTGGGTTTCCACAGAATCAGTGTGATGCTGATAAACCATCAACACACACTTAGCACACACTTATTTGAATGAAGGACAAAATTAAGATACAAGGCCACTTTCTCTAAGCCCCAACCTAAAGGTACCCCATTTTTCCAACAGGTTCAAGCTCAAGCTCTTGGGAAGATCAAAATGGCTGGTAACATCTGCACCCCAAGGGGCCTTCCTCTGAGGGGCTGGGGGAGGGCATTGTGCTGGGAAGGGACTCCGACCACTGTGGTCAGCTGAGCTCCATCAGCAGGATTCTCCTCACCTTCCAGAGATGGCTGGGGGCTGAAGCAAACCCGTCCAGTTGCCAGTTAGCGACACCATGTTGTATTAACAATTTACAAGGCACTTTCAGAAATGCAGCCTCATGTGGTTTTGGCATCAGCCCATGTGATGGGTTTTACCAATGAGGAACATGATGGTAGTGAGCTGGCCAGGAATGACCTCCCCTGATGACCTGGGAGGGGCCACACCTCCTCCCAGCACTGCCCGCCCACAGTTGACCATGGGGAGAAGGCTGACCATGGGGAGCATTTTAAGTGGGCTGCATTTATTTATTTTCTTGAAAATGCTTGGAAATGTTTTTGACAATTTTGTCTTTTCCTTTTTAGCAAACACGAAACACTTGCTTTTAGAATGGAGAAGAGAGTTGTCAATATTGTGTGATTCATTTTGTTTCTTGTATATTAGAAAAGTGTCTTATTTATACCCACTCACGACTATGGGAGACCAGCTAGAAGGAAATGCTAGTCTTTCATCTTATACTTTCAATGACAATGGCAAGTTTCCTTGTAAAAACCTTCTGACAGACTCGTGTCCTACACTAAATTACATTACAATTAGAAGTCACATTTGTAAGTTGAAAAGGTCCGGGTTTATTCCTTTGTCCTTTTAACACACACACACAAAGGACAAAGTCCATCTATGGCAGAAACCTTTAACAGGCCACCCTGGCCCAAATGTTTGCATTTTGGAGCCAAGGCTTCCAGGACAGACATGCCCATAGGCAGCACGTCACTCTGGGGGTACACTTCACCCTCCAGTGCAATTGTGGGGGCTCTGCCGTTGTCACAGCACACACTCCCTGTGATCAGACCTTCCCTCTGTCTTGCCCCAGGGTGGTGGGGCTGAAAGACCAGGACGTCTCCCCTCCACCAGCCCAGGGGTGGTGGCCAGGTCTGCCTACTGCATACTCGGATCTCTGGGGAGGAGCCAGCGCACCCTGCGCTGCCCAGGTAAGGGAGCCAAAGCCTTCAGGCTTGCCAAAGGGGCTCCTAAGCACACAGCCATGGCAGCCGTAGCAGGGTGGGGCCTGGTGCCGTACTCACCACGGCAGTCAGCATAGTCACGGTGCCTGGGAGCATAGTGCCCACACAGCCGGCTCAGCAGCAGGCGGTACTGCACCAGCCGCTGGACGGGCTTCAGCAAGAACGTGTTGAGAGGCAGGTAGCAGACTTTCTGGAGCTCGAACTCTCTGTACACTGTCTCCAGCTTCTTAAAGCGTTTGGTTGCCTTTTCCAGTTCTGTCAGGACCTCATCGTGCCTTTGGAAGTAGCTGGTAAACTGCTGTTGAGGCATGAAAGGGGGGCCTTTAGGTTCAGAGACCTGGGCGAGGGTCCAGTTGGCACGCAGCCTGTCTGTCTAGATGGCATTCCCAGTGTGGGTGTAAATTACTAGCTGGACACTCCAATGGGCAGAACAGAGAAAAATGGCCCAGCGCGTGTCAGCTGGGGCTTTCCAGCCTCCATGGAGTTTGTCCTGTCTCACCTGAGACGCCACCCCAACCAAACTTCATTGCAGACAGGAGGGCGGGGGCTTGGCCACAGCCACTCACCAGCACTCACTGCTGACTGGCTGCACGTCTCATGCGGTGAGTGGACAAAGGGCTTTCTCTCCACTTTATAGATGAACAACTGAGGCTGAGGGGGTTGTAAGGCACCTCGTGTGACACAAACATGAGCTCTGGGTGGGAGTTAAACAAACTGCGCACTCGCTCTGCCCTCAGGACCTGGGGGAGGCTGCTCTCACCCCCACTCCAGAGTGGAGGAAAGTGTTTGTCGACCCAGGTATACTGACGTTTTACTCCTGACAGCACAAAGTGCACACATGGATTTGGAGTGTTACACATATTAGACTTAGCTAGTCCCTATCTTCTGGAAGGTTTCTAATATTAAATCAGTTTGTTTTAGTGAACATTGCAGATGACTTACGTGGTATGATAAGCTCAAACAGATTTGTGTCTATTTTGATTTGAAATTTGTGTAGGTGCTTTTGGGATAGGTAGAACTTACTAAATAACCACCTGGCTCTAAAAACCAAAGAAGTGTCAGGGTAAAAACTGGGGCTCCAAGCAGGATGGAGCTCTTCTGGTGGGGCTCTCTGAAGACAGAAGTAAGCGATCCTGCAGCTCCCTCGGGTTTCTAGGTATGCAGTGGGGTCTGGAAGACGGTCAGAAATGTGGCTGGATTGGGTCAAAGTGGGGACAGGCCTGAAATGGAGGTGATAGCCAGCCTAGTGAATGGGCACAACAATAAAGGCTTGGGGACTTGGAGTGATGCAAGCAGGTGGGGGACTGAGGTGGGAGGGACTCCAGTTTCATGGCTGGATGCCGCAGAGCTGCCAGGATAGACGTGGGGGCAGGACAGGTCCATCCTGGGTCTGTTTCACAAGACTAAGACCCCTCAACAGTGAAAGCACAGCCTGCTGATTCCAACTCCTGTGATACCGGTCCTGACGAGGGGACACCTCACCTTCCCCACATGCTGACCCGGGCTACCTAGGGTTACCCCTTTTATACTTTCCCTGGCACATTTCCTTTATGGAACCCTAATGCCTTCGAGGAAAAAAACTGAACTATGAGCCCAGGAGGAGAGTGGAAACAACCCCCAATGGCAGCCCTGACAGGCTCCACGCAGTCCTCTGCAGAATGCTGAGCTCAGCCAGAGCAGCAACTGCACATGGGCCAAGGGGCTCATGAGCCATTGTGAATCACAGCACAGATTTCAGGGAGCCAACCCTCAGCATACTCTTCCTCTCTGAGGCTGCTCTGAGGATCGTAATTTCCTGACGAGAAATATGCTCTGAAGGGAACACCATCATGAGGGGAATGTTGTTGTGAGGAGAATGCTGTTCTGAGGGGAGCACCCTACTGAGGGTGATGCTGTGCTGACAAAAACACTGTCCTGATGAGAATGCAGCTCTGAGAAAAATGATGCTCTGAGGGGAAACCTGTTCTGAGGGGAGCTCTGTCTTGAGGGAAACACTTTCTTAAGGGACAGTGTGTTAAGGAAAACACTTCTCTAGGTGAATGCTGTCCTGAGGGGAATGCTGTCCTGAAGGAACACAGTTCTGAAAGAAACGCTATTCTGGTGGCAATGAACCCTGAAGGGACCGCTGCTCTGAGGAGAATGCTGTCTTCAGGGACACACTGTCCTGTGGGAACACCGCACTGAGGGCACTCTGTACATAGGGTATGAAGTCTCGATGGGAACCCTGTCCTAAGGGGAATGCTACTCTGAGGGAAATGCTGTGCTAAAAGGAATGTTGCTCTGAGAGGGGTGTGTCCTGATAAAAATGGCTTCCTGAGCCTCATGTGGCCTGAAGGGGAATGCTGCTCTGAGAGGAATGCTGTTTGCAGGGGACTCTGTCCTAAGGGCAACGTGGTTCTGAGGGGAACGCTGTTTAAAGGGGGACACTGTTTAAAGGGGAATGCTGTCCTGAGGAAAACACTGTCCTGAGAAGAATGTGTCCTGAGGGGAATGTTGTCCTGAGAGCATCACTATCCTAAAGGGGACACTGACATGAGGGGAAAGCTGGTCTTAAGTGAGTGTTCTCTTGAGGGGAACTTGGATGAGGGAAACACTGTCCTAATAAGAGGTTGTCTAATCAGGAACATTGTCCTGAGGGGAACAATTTCATGAGGGGGAAACTGTCCTGAGGGGAACGCTGTCCTTAGGGAAACACTGTCCTGAAGAAAATGTCCTAAAGGGAGCACTGCGCTGAGCAGAAAGCTGCTCTGAGTGCTGTCTTGGGGGAAACTCAGCTGAGGAAAACACTGTTCTGAGAGGATGTTGTCTTGTCAGGAACATTGTCCTGAGGGGAATGCTACTCTGAGGGGAGTATTGTCTGAAGGGACACACTGCTCTGAAGGGAATCCTGAGCTGAAGGTAATGCCATCTTGAAATGTATTCCATTCCTAGGAGAATGCTGCCCTGAAGGAAACGTTCCTGCAAAGGGGGTGGTGTCCTGGGAGGAACACTGCTGTGCAGGGAATACTGTCCTGAGGAGAACGCAGCCCTGAGGGGAACACTCTCCAGAGGGAAACAATGTGCAGTGCGAACACTGTCCTGAGGGGAAAGCTGCTGTGAGATGGGTGCTGTCCTGAAGGCAACTTAGCTGAGGAAAACACTGTCCTGATAGAACATTGTATTGTCAGAAACATTGGCCTGTGGGGAATGCAGCTGTGAGGGGAACACTGTCTTGAGGGGGACACTGTCCTGACGGCAAAACTATCGTAAGGGGAAAGGTGGTCTTACATGAGTGCTGTCCTGAGGGGAACTGAGCTGAGGGAAACACTGTCCTGATAAGATGTTGTGTTGTCGAGAATGTTGTGCTGAAGGGAATGCAGCTCAGAGGGGAACACGGTTCTAAGGAGAAGAGTGTCCTGAGGGAAAACTTCCCTGAAGAGAACACTGTCATGAGGGGAACACTGTCCTGAAGGAAAACTGTCCAGAGTGAAAAGCTGCTGAGATGAGCACTGTCCTGAGGGGAACTCGGCTATGGGTAACACTGTCCTGATAAGCTACTGTCATCAGGAATGCTTTTGAGGGGAACACTGCCCTGAGGGGAACACTGTCTTAGGAGAACACCGTCCTGAGGAGAATGTTGTTCTGAGGAAGACATTGTCCTGTGGGGATGCTGTCCTGAGGGGAAAGCTTTTCTGAAGGGAACACTGTCATGAGGGGGACAGTTTCCTGAGGGGAACAATTTACTGAGGAGACAGGTGCTCTGGGATGAGTGCTGTCCTGAGGGGAACAGTCCTGAGGGGGACACTGTCCTGAGGTGAATGCTGTCATGTGGGAAACACTGTCCTGAAGGGAATGCAGCTCTGAGGGGCACACTGTCCTCGGTGGAATGCCGTCCTGAGGGGAACACTGCCCTGAGGGGATGTTGTTTTGTCAGGCACGTTGTCCTAAGGGGAACGCTACCCTGAAGAGTCACAATCCTCTGGGTATGCTGGTTTCAAACCGTCAGTTGCTAGGCCTGGAGTCACCGCACAAACCCAAGCTACCTTTAAGTGATGCATGTTCCTGAGTAGGACGTCCCCGATTCGCTGATGACTGCCTGTGGCATGGGTATTGGAAGGTCCTTCCCTGAGTAGAGATGGAAAAATATGGTCAAAAACTTATGTAGGCTTATGAGACTCACTTCGGTTGATCTAGTGTGACCAGCTGTTCTAGTCATAGCCAGAAGGGCAATGAGCTGCTTCAAAGGGAAGCCGGTACTTGACAAACAATTATTACATTTTTGGACATTCTTGAAAGATGGTAATCAGGCAAAAACAGGATCATCTACTTTTAACTTCCTTTTTTACTTTTCTGGCATAGGATGAATAAAAGTGACTGTTACAGGCTTACTCCTCCCTACAAGTGTTAAAAATAGACTTCAATGAACTAATGGTTCTTGTTCGTTAGTTTCTGAAACCAGGACATTCCAGGAGGCAGTGATGGTGATGAGGGTGGCACTGCCCATGTAGGGACCCAGAGCGTGCGGGCTGCCCACATTGGGGTCCAGGGCCTGTGTGTGCAGGGTATTACCAGAGTGCCAGCCGCTGCTCCACCTCACGTAGGAAGCCTCTGTGGAACTCGTAGATGGGGTCTATGTTGGAGAAGAGCAGGGTCATCAGGTCTGCAGGCATGGCGTCCTCCTTGACCACTGCACTGCGGAACCACTGCGGGAAGAGTTCAGGGTGACTGAGGGAGCTCACCCCCGAGGGTCTATGGCCATAAGACACGGAGCACTGACCCCAGAGTCCTGTGAGGACAGTTCAAATCAGTGCTACAGCTGTCCTCTTGGCTGACCACCAAATTTTCACGATATAAGCAAACAATTCTGGATGAAAAGCTTCAAATGGATACCTTCCCAGTTTTACAAAGAATTGGACTCTACATGCTGACCTGTATTAGACATGTTTTTAAGGCAAATATATTTCACCGAACATGTACACTTAGATCTCATGATGACCAAGAGCTATTTTTTACGAAGGCTCTTCTGTCTCTGGTTTAGATTTGAGAAACATTAAGAAAATCAAAGTAATAAGGAATTGGGTTCCATACCACGGTAATAACTTCTAAATCCTTCAGGTATGTTCGTTCTGTAGCGAGAATCTCCTTTGCTATGAAATAGGCCTCATCTGCTCCCACACACTGCAAGAAGCACAAGACAGTGTGAGCACGTGTCGGTTGGCCATGTCACCCACGTTCCTAACACTTGCTCTCGTCTGCTCCAGTTAACATTGTCACGCAGTTGTCATCCATAATTCCTGAAGGGATTTACTTCTGAGTAAAAACATAAGGCAGTGGTAGCTCCCTCACACATTTTCTCATTTATGTTATTCTTTTTGCGAAAAGAATGGCTGTTCAAACATTGACACGTATTGAAGTGTATGACTGGTTCTGTGCAGATTCCACTGCCAGAGGCATGGCTGGTTAACACACAGATCCATGAGTATGTGCGTATGTATGTGTGCATAAACCAGTAAGGCCGACTCACAATGTCATCACAGTGCCGCCGGACAGTGCAGCTTCTAACTGTGCCCCATGTTCGAGCACTAGGTGGCTGACGCACTGGGTAGGAGTACAGGGCCAGAGATAGCCCAGCCCTGGAGCTCTGCCTGATGTGCAGATGCTGGCAGGCAAGTCAGTGATGACAATGAGGCACCTTCAGGAGCAGGAAAGCCCCGCTAGCCCAGCTTCAGCCTCCTGCAAAGCACAGGCCTACGCTCAGGCCAGGCCAGGGGCTACATCTTGTCCCACCCTGAGCCTCAGCCTGGCTGAGCCCCGCTTGATGGCCCCTTCTCCATCTTCCCTAGCCTGAAGACACTGGTCCTGCTCCTTCCCTGCACGCATGCCCTGTTGCTCCTCCACTAGGTGGAGGACTTTAGAGACCAACCGTCCCCATGGCTGCCATGCAAACAACCCCAACAGGCACCTGGGATGTGCCCAGGAACGGAGGCCCCTGTCCTTGAGCTGATGGCCTCCCAAGAGGAAACAGCACGAAGCAATGCACAGGCTAACAGGGAAGTTAGCCACCACAGCAGAGAAGTGGGGTGGACACAAAGCTGGGGGGGGCGGGTGGGCAGCAGTCTCTAGCAGAGCGACAGTCTGCCTCCAGGAGAGGGTGGGGCTGGTGGCTGGTGGGGCTAGGAGGTCACGGATGAGGGGGAGGAGTAGGAGGTGGGCAAGCTGGTTACTGATCTGGAAGGTAGGTGTCTTTGGGGTGGTGGCTGGGACCCCAGGATGAGCCTGGCTGCTGCACTGAGAGCACGTTGGGAGGGGCTAGCTGAGGGTCATCAGGAGGCCGCTTCCCACTCAGGCTGTGCAGTAGGGGAGGGGAGTGGCGTGATGAGGGGTGGGACCCCGACACTCTGAGGGTCAAGTGTTTCTATGGGTGGAGGTGTGGGAGATGGAGGAGGCCAGGATGACTGTGGTTTTGAGCCCAAGTCAAGGGGAAAAGCCACTGACCCCTGCAGGTGACAGGTTTGGGAGGAAACCTGCAGCGGTCAGGTTTGTACCTAGGATTTCATATGCTTTAGACTTCAGCCCGAGAGAAGCAAGCTGGGCAAGGTCTGCGGCTGAGAAAGGGGGACTGAAGTTTGGCGGCCCACATCTCCTTCCCTGTGCCCCCTGCCCACGGGATGGAGGTGGAGACAGAGGCCTGAGGGGTGGGGGCTGGCTGCAAAGCCTTGACCATGGAGGGGGCACTGGGCTGGAAGCCAGGCCATGGCATGCCACCTCACACAACAGTTCAGGGGCTGCTCTGACTGCAGTGGCTTCAGGGGGACCCGGGTACCAGGAGGAATGTCTGATGGAGGCCTCGGAAGGGCTGTACCCCACAGCTGAGGAACCTCACGTGTCTGCAGTGGCAGCCCTGGACAGAACATGCTGTCTTTGGCCCATTCGTGATGGAACAGTGGAGTGCTGAAGTCCTCACGATGACAGCTGCCCCATGTGACAGGCACCTGTGAGGCGGGGTGGTGGGGCACCACCCGGGGCCCAGCACCACCTGGCCTGGCTTGCGTGTGGGGACCTCCGCTCACTGAGAACAGGAGGTTCCTGGCTTCCTCTCCCTGGGCCAAAACAGTGCACAGCTCATTTATCTAACTCCTCTTCCCCAAACATTCCCTGGGCCCTTTGTTCTTCCTTGTGTGCACCCACAAAGCCGCCTTGCTGACTGCCTTGACCACAATGTCACCAGGCATAGATGAGGGCCCCGAGGCCACGGGTGCCACTGTCTTTGGCCATCGCCTGGGCCTCGAGCTCCGTGCTCTCTACTTGACCTCTGGGTGCCTGCCTCACTCCCATCCCTGACAATAAACAGAAACCCGCAGGGGGATTGCCTCCACTTTCCTAAACCTACACGCCCCACGCATCCCCCTCTTCTGGCAACAACACTCCTGGCTGGACCCCACCCACCTCCGGGACACTCCTCCGGGACCCACTCATCCATCAGCCCGAATGCCTCCCCTGACCGCCCCCAGACAAGACAGGTCCCCAGCAAACTCTCCCTTAGCACCAGACCTCCTCCCAGTCAGTTGGCAGAGGGCTCCCCCAGGTCCTGCCTGTTCCCACCACATTCCCAGAATCCAGCCCAACACTTGGAACCCACGGGTGCCAGAAACTGTTACAAAGGTCCCTGATGAGTCCCAAAAAGTGATGGGAGGATCTCAGGGTGAGATTTCACTGGGGTGGCCTGCCCACCATCCCAGGGGTCAGGGGAGTGTGGGCACAATCCCCCCCACCCCTCGCCACCCTCAGGCCTCCCAGCCCGGAGGTTTGCAAACACAGGCCCACCAGCAGCAAGCCCTCCACTTGGGGCGGTGCCCACCTTGTGCTTCATTTCCTCATTGTCCATCTTGGCTCCGCCAGCATCGCTGAGGACAGGGCTCAGGAGTGGGGATGAGCCCTGCTCAGCCGGGCCCAGAGTCACCTGAAACGCAGGGCTCAGGCTCAGTGGGCTCTTCCAGGTGGAGGGAGAAAGCTGAGGACTGTCCATAGAAAAGCCTGGAATTGAACGGGGCAGGGGATGGAGTGAGAAACGAGAAAGGGCCATCATGCGGCCCAGATACCACATTTCTTTCCAGGAGTTAGCCAACATTAGCCTGACACCACCACTAGGCACTTTCTGGAAACTGTAAATAAAGCTGCCATCACATGCAATTTTCAATGTGACATACAGTGAAAATGAAAACAGGTTGATGGCTGATCAATCTGATTTCATAGGCACCAACCACAGGCATTTGGACCCCCAGGACTCTGTGGTTCTAGGGGTTTCCCTTTGTTCTAGAGAGGATACAACTGAGAAAATAAGCCTATGGGACAGGACCAGCAGGGAGGGGCACCCTCTGTGTAAGTGCTAGAGACGTGTCAAAATGATACTAATACAGCTGGAAAAATGTCTCTTTTAAGGTCATTTGATCGTTCATTAAAAAAAACTGGATTATATAAAATGACAACTCATTATACTGCTTCCTACTTCCTTGAATTTTTCATTAATAAAGGTTTTATTTTGGTTTTCTAAATTATACCACAAAAGTTATTAATACTTAATTTGCTTCCCTTCTTAAAATAATCTTTGCTTTTGACTAGACAGAAGCCAACATTTTGGCCTAGTTCTAAGGAGGCTAATGATGAGGTTTATTCCATCATAAATTTTGTAACAAAGAAATTTTCTTATCCATTCTTTTTTTTTTTTAATTCTCAAAGGTTTATTTCTAATGTTTTCCTGTGGGAAATCAGTAACTAGTAAATGCCGTATTTTAAAGATACTGTTAAAGCAGAGTTTTCTGGAAGAAATTTAACGGCTGTTTTAAAGCTCTTTAACATAGAAATTCCCTTAAGTTTCCAAACATACAGTGTTTTAACACCCGAACTACCATTATTTCTAACTATGATTAAGTCAGTTCACAAAATGCTGGCATAGAAGTAACTCGATTTGCACCTGTGGTGCCTGCTCACTTTGCCTCCAATACCACACCAGAGGTTCCACATGCAGTTGCCTACAGAGGCTGGGTTATAAAACCAAAATTTGGTTGATTTAGCCTAAAGCGTGTAAGTGTGTGTGCAGGATGGTGTAGAGGAGTCTCTCGGGCACCCGGCAAGCCCGTTTCCTGCTCCCTGGACGGGCGTCAGCACTGAACTAGTCAGGCAGCCCTCCAACGCAGCCTGAGGTCTGGAGGGGGTCCCTATTTTCACATTGACAAATCTGGAGCTCGGGACCCCACACAGGTGCTTCCGGAGCTGAACTACCAATGCAATGACGGCAGAGATTTCCTCTGGAATTCCTCACAACCAACAGCTTAAAACATGAGGAAACATTCATTCATATTAGAGAACCTGGACAAAATAAATTATTAATGACCAGTTTATCAGAATTTGCTTTTATTACATTTAAAATATGCTAAGCAATCTTAATACAACATACAATTCCTACACTGCCCCTCCCTCAGGCCTGTGCCAGTCCTGGACACAGATTACTTCCCATGTAGAGGAGAGTCCCAGAGGTGAACTTTGAGGGTTTGCACTCCAAACCCTTTGTCCCTAAGAAGCCCAGAACTGCAGAATGAGATACCTTCACACACTGAAAATTCAAAAAAAAGTCTAGAGTTTCTTCTTCACAAGTGTATTGTTCCAGGTATGAGAGCCAAGGTGTTTTATACTCATCGGTTATGAAAGTAAGTATAAGGCCACAGTTTTACTCCTATGTCTTCCAGCACCCTACTTG
Source organism: Rhinolophus sinicus (assembly GCF_036562045.2). Classification (NCBI taxonomy): domain Eukaryota; kingdom Metazoa; phylum Chordata; class Mammalia; order Chiroptera; family Rhinolophidae; genus Rhinolophus; species Rhinolophus sinicus. The sequence continues at coordinate 209,305,851 of NC_133751.1, read as the reverse complement.
GCACCTCCCTCAAAGATAAGCAGTCCCATAGCAGTTACTCATGGACAGTTTACCAGAAAGTTGCTGCAAAACTAGACTTTATTTTTAAATAGAAGGTGAAGATTGAGGTGATGGTGTGACCACTGAAGGAAGCATCGTATGACGAGCTCTCTGATCTGTTGGTCAGGGCCGACAATAGGGCCATCAGGTTAAGAATGCAACTCCCAGTAAACAGCACCTTGGTAAGGCACTCGTGAGAATGGAGAGGCTGCTCACTTGGGACATTTAAAGTCATTACTTGATGTTATCACTGTAGATAGTAGTTCATGAAAATCGTCAAATCACAGGTTAGTGAATAGATTAAAAAGTACCACAAACTGCCATTAAACATTTGCTTTTATTAAATCTGTTAGTTATAACAAAATACTATGAATCATACCTGCTTTCAATTTTGTAAACAGATCCTAAAAGATAAAGTCAACAAATCTGTGGGGAGGTATTTTTCAAGCAAGTGGCCCATTCGAGTGTGCACCCTACATCCCCATGCTCGATCCTGTGTGGGCCAGTCTTTCTACTGTGTTTGTGAGTCACTAACACACACTCCACACCCAGAAAACAAGCGTGGGGCCGTGGCTGTGCAGGCGTGTAGTCCCAGCACTGCTGTTTGGGCTGTGGGACGTGAAGGGTGCTAAGCTGACTGCTCACCTGCCTTAGAACGTCCTGTCGACTTTGCTAATGCACGTTAGCAAACATGGATGAAAGGCAGGTTCTTAACTATTTTTAAAATGCTAAACATCAAGCTTTAGAGATCACAAAATATTTTGCCTTAACTAACATGGCAAATAATTAATCTTAAATATCTATAAAAACAGACCCCGTGTCTAAGGCCCTCTACTGAAAAACAGCCAGAAAGAGTCACCATTGTTGTGAGTTGCAAGTACTCACTACAGAACCCACAGAGACAGAGGGGTACACTTCCATCCCACCCTAGTATCAACAATGACCAATTCCTTCACTTGTAGACAAGGAATTTTTACAAATGCTTCAATTTCCAAAATTACGTTATTTGAAATGGACAGATAGAAATGATAGTTATGTTTTACTGAGCTCTGCATTTCTGCAGGAGTGGATCAAAACTGCCCACTTGTGTTCAGATAGGCTCTGTTCTCAAAGGTGCAAGTTACATGGTTCCATCATCTTCCAAAACACGTAGAATTAATACTCTTGCAAACTGTCAGCAGTGAGCACCTCTGGCAGCTGATATTTTTGTGGCATTCGTTATTTCCAAAAATTCCTAAAAATTCACCTTGGAATTTCTGAAACGTCATTTTAAAAAAGCACACTATTGTACTTCGCTGCTCACCTGCACTGTACTCGTCTAACCAGGGCGTTGTATTTAGAGGAAAGTTACACTTCCTTTCATTTTACACCTTTAAATTCTCTTCTTCAGCTCTCTACAATAAACAGTACATTCTTGTCTCACAGTGGAGGAAGAATCAGCTGCAGTTTGGAAGATTCAAGGTTAATTTTGAAGGTTAACATGATAGCAGGAGGCGTAAGATCTAGAAACTCCTTTAGCTTGAACAATGGCTCATTAATCCCCTAAAAAGAGGAAAAGGCTGAATTGTCGAAAGAATCCAGGTAAATAAATAAGTGTGACTTTGATGAGTTGGCAGAGAACTATTTCTGGCTCCACTTTTGCACTAGAATGTCATGAGTCACTTGACACAAAATCTGGCTAAAAAACAACAGTGGGAGGTACAAAAATGCCCCACTACCAGTTCATGTCTTACTGTGTGTTCCCTGCAGGTCACCTCCCTGCTCCTCTTCCCCAGCCACAAAACAGCAGGTGGCAACCTGACAGGTGGCATGGCCTTTCCATAGGGCCGAGGCCTACACAAGGCAACTCCCAGGAAGCTTGGAGCAGGTGCGTGGCACACAGGGCACACGCGGTACACGTGGCTGTGGTGACTTGAAGTTCAGAGGGTGACATCAACACACACAGTACTCCCAAGAAACATTTTTCAGAGTTTTTTCTTTTGTTCTAAATAATCAAGACTCTTTCCTTGTTAATAAAAATAGGTGCCCCAACATACGATACAGTGACACTTTGGGCCATTTGTCTAGGTTGCGGTCTCCTCTGTGTATATGCATGGCAGTCTAGGGAGCCCTGAGTCTTTGTTCTAATAAATGACACATTTTGTGTAAAACTTTGAGAGGCTGTGACTTACGGATCCTCTGAACTACTGGAGCGATAATGGCAAGGTCCCCCAAACCAATTATTCAAAACTGCGAAGTCTGTAGGTGACATTCATTAGGAAAGAAATGCCCTCCGAAGGCCGTACAATTCTTACCCTCCTAACAGGTCAACCTCTGGGTCTAAGGAGAAGTGCTCTGGAACAGTTTATTGAAATCTGGATTTATCACTGAGGTGCCTCCTCGAGGATCTGCTCATTTATGTCACCACTTCACCCCCGAGTGTGACCACTGGGCAGTGGTGGCCTCGGCCAAGGAGTAGGGCCGGCCTGATGTGGGAAGGAACTTCCCGCCTACTCAGGGCTCTGGGGAATTTGTGCTGACAGGTGGAAGGCCACTGCCACCAGCGCTGCTCTAGTGTGTGACAGCATAGGCGCCTCCCGCCCCCAGCCACGCTGGGTGCCAGGTGTCCCGAAACCTAGGGAGGAGACCAGTACCCACCACCCAAGTGTCTGTGCTGCTCTGAGGAGCCTGTTCTCTCCAGGTTCGCGGAGGCTGCTGCCCAGGCGGTGGGGGCAGCACCCACCTCTGATCGATGACCTGAGTGGGGCTGGGGACACGCAGATGGCTCTGTGGCGGCAGCAGAAAATGTGCGCTGGCCGAGTGGGAAACTCAGGTTCAGAGCTGGAGTAAGACTCGTCCAGAATCTGAGCAGCGGCTGTACTTTGGGTCCCGGATTTTACTGGTGGTTCTGGCCGATGGGGAAAGAGGGCAACGATGTTCTCATTTCAGAATTAAGAAGCCAACAGCATGTGTTCTGTGCACAGGACAAGCCCAGGGACCAGGCGGTTCATCCCAACGTCGGCAACAGCGCAGCCTCGGCCAGCGGTGCCTCAGGTGGGTGCACGGCCCACGGCAGGCGCGCTAGCCCCACCTGTGCATGCTGGCCTGAGCAGAAAGCACTGGAAGAGAGCCAAGCAAGGCGCTGAGAAAAGCGAGGCGCCAGCCCCCCCACCCCTCGCTGGCCTTCAAGGGATGTCACCATCCACGTCCGAAATAGACAATCGCATCATGGTGCCTGTTTGTTGCTCAGAAAGAAGCCTATGAAGCGGGAGACAACAAGGAGGATGTAAAAATATGGAGCTGTTTCAGGATTCATTTTAACGTGCAAAATAGTCTTTAATTGTGTAAATGGAAACTGTAAGCAAGTAGAGGGAAAGAAAGCTAAAAAGCCCATTTAAAAACTCATAGCAAATATTTCCTTATTTTATTGAATAAACAATTAAAAAATTCTGAATTAGTACATATATGCAAATTTATAAATGGCAATTTCAATGGAAAACAAGCTTTATAAGTACCACAAACCAGGCAACATAATGTCTCTAAAAAATGAACAAGTTCAAATGCATAATGAAATGCCAGTTCCCTTTCTCTTCATTTCCCAGGGAAATGTAGATGCTTTCATGCAAAAGATAGCACCTAAGGACACGGCAGGCATGGCTACTATGTGACGAGAGGGGCCGACAGTGACCAGCGCACTGCAGCTAGCTGTGACAAACTATGTACCTTCAGGACAAGGGCCAAGTAAAACCCCAGCTGAGTAAGACTCCATGGCCTTGAGAAGACACTAAAATCCTCAATTGTAAGTGCCTGGGCGGATATTAACATTTTCATCTGTGAATTAACTGTTCTAACAATGGCTTTCTTTGTTTAAGTCCCATGAACCAGGAGGGGATAACCGTTCTGTGAAGACATAGACTTGGCATCAAATGTCACACACATAACACACAGGGACAGAGCTCGTGTACTACGCGTGTGTACATGCTCACAACCACTGCATGCGTGACGCTTACAGCTACTCGTTCAGGGCAGCAGACAGTGGAGGAATCGTAATATTCTTGTACACTGAAGCAATTAAAAAAGACTTTGCAAAATGACAACAATGGGAATGACATAACCAACAGGCTTAAGTTTTTCACACTGAACTGTTTTTGGTGTACTATTTTTATTGCCCACCTTTTATCATCACTACTACTTTCAAATGTGTGTCCAGTGGAAAAGGGACTCCTAATGTAATTCCACACTTGGAGAATTCCTTTGTAATACAAAAAAAGGCCAAATGATTTAAAAAGTTACATAGCACACACCATTACCTATTTTAGTGTCAGTCTTAGTGACATGAAACTGTACTGTTGTTAGGCTTAATATTCATATCCTGGCTTATGTATAGTACCTGCACATGGAAACTTAAATATAAAAAACAGACTTGATAACTAACAAAAACAAACATTGGCCCCAAATCAGAGTGTTTCGTTAGAGGTGGACTTAAGGGGGACAAGAAGCACTGCTGCTGGGGGCCCTGCAGGGTGGGGACTGCAGGACTACTGTCAGCTGCCACCCCAACACACCCAGACGGCCCTGTCCGTCTGGAGAAGGCCCTGGGTCTCGCTAAAGAGATCGACAGAATAAGAGAGAAAACTGTCAACACTTAGCAGGCACTTTTCAACTCCACACTCTCAGCAAATTGGCTGCCAATGTAAGAAGTGTGGTTACAAGTCTCGTGTTTCATTCAAGTTTGCACAACTGTCCTACAATCAGGTATCTGCTCCCCCCCCCCCCCAGGTGGTGTCACTGCATAACACAAGTGCTTTCAGCATCAGTAGCCATCAGCAAATGGAAGAAAGGCCGAAGGCTGGCTCAGGGCCCAGAGGCCTCGATCTGAACTGTTCTGGATATTTGAACATTTACTATAAACCATCTCTACTAAGACAAAGTGGAACAATGTCACTAGAGATGTGAAGAGGCAATGTGGTCCTTTGGGCTCACTTTCCCTTGGTTTCTAAAAAATTTCCTCTGGGTGGAAGGTTACAACCCACTCAAAAGTGAAAGGGGGAGCCCTGAGCAGTAACTCCAAAAAAAGCCACAACTGATTTTTAAAGAAATGATTTCACTATAAAGGAAAAAGTATAAACTGAAAAACATCATGAGCATGCTGGGAAAGAACTTAAAAAATGTCCCCCGATTTCGCCAAAGCTAAACCTGAGTCTGAAAAGAACTCCTTCACCAACAGCGTCCACAGTGTCTGGGGCGCTGGGCTCGCCCTAGAGTTGTGCTGTCCCACGCGGAGGGGCCAGCCACAGGGGGCTGTGGGAATGTGGCTGCTGTGAACGAGGGGCGAGCGGTCAGTGCAGTGCCAGGTCCAGCCTCCAGGAGTGCAGAGGCCTGCGGGGCGGCCAGACTGTGGGACTCGAGGCAGGACCACTGGCTTCTTCTACAAGTCATGGCATGAGAGGGGCTCTTCTAAATGACAGGGCACCTAAGAGCTCTCACCACATGCAGCAAGCGGATGGTGTCTGGATCCCCACTTGAACAAAGCAAGCGGGAAGGGCACTTCAGACAACTGGGTGAACTTAAGTACATCCTGGCTATTAGGAGATACTGAGGGATTACTGATTCTGTGCGATGCTGTCTGCATGAGTTATGGAAGAAGGTGTCCTTATGTGTCAATACATGCAGAAATTCTGAGGAAGGTGGTCAGCGTGTCAGGGACCCACTTTAAAATCCTACAGTGAAATCAGTCAGACAGAAAAAGTCGAGAACCATATGACTTCACTCATGTGGGATATAAAACTGAAGGCAACAAAGGAACAAGACAAGCAAATAAAAAAACAAAAACTCATAGACACAGACAAGAGTTTGGTGGTTACCAGAGGGTAAGGGGGTGGTGGTGGTAGAAGAGGGTAAAGGGGGTCAAATATATGGTGATGGAAGGAGAACTGGCTCTGGGTGGTGAACACAGAATGCAACATATAGATGACGTATTATAGAAATGCACATTTGAAACCTATGTAGTTTTGTTAACCATTGTCACCCGGAAAATTTGAATGAAAAAAAACCAAAAACATCCCACAGCAACAAAGCACAGAGAAGAAACGGTGGAGGGCACCAGTGTGGTCAAGCATTAGAGACCCTGTGTGGGGAGGCGGGTTCGTTTGTTCTACTCCTTTTTCTGCTTTCCGCTTTTGTATATTTGGAAACCTTTCTAAACAAAGAGCCAAACAATCATCTCCCGAAAATAAAGTTTCACTGAAGAAACAAACCAAACCCTTTTACAGGAAGGCCCGGGAAGAGGTCAGATCTCCGGGACAAGAGTGTGACGGGCGTGTCCCCACCAACCGGCAGCCCTGGTGCACCAGGGAGTGGTCACCCCAGCCTGGCAGCGGAGGTGGCTAAAAGCCACCACCCAGACACTAGGGTGGGTTCCCTTAAAACACCCAATATAAAAGCGACAAGGGACAACTTGGTTCATTCAGAGCACCATTAGGCACAGCAGAGGAAGGAGAGAGCGGCCATGACATGACTACTGAGGTCCAGGAAAAGCATTCTACACGTAACATGGTGACTGCTCTTCACCACACCCATCCAAGGTTTGCTTTTCGAGTGACAAAATGTCCCTAACATGCGACTTGAATGATATCACGCTTACTATCAGTCACATCATCAGCCAAACCCTACCCAGTGCCTTCCTCGTGTAGACAGTGGGTCTGAGGGACGCAGGCGGGACAAACGACAGCTGCACACTCTCCCGGCACCCGCCCTGCCGACCAGGGTGTGGTGAGGCTGTGTGTGGGTTTAAGGCAGCTACAAACATGGGAACCTCCCCAACACACTTAGCCAAACCCCTGCTGGTACCGACTGACCCTCCCAAGAGGCCTAGGGCAGCTCCAAGGGGCCCTGGGCATACACAGCAAAACCATCCCGGCAGGCGGAGTGTGCCACCCGGGAGCATAGGCGGGAGGCTTAAAGTCACCCTGGGACATCTGGGAAGAAAGTTAACCGTCAAACATGGCATTGCTCTACTAGGTCAGACCAGAAGGGATCAACGACAAAAACCCAAAGACGAAGCCCAAGGCGTGGACCTGAAGAATGCATGTCTGTCCAGGGCTGGTGTGCTGGGCGCTGGGCTGCATGCCAGCGGCCCCCTCGTGTCCGCAGGCCCTATGAGCACCAGCTCCCCTCTGCAGGGGGGTAGGCTGCACCACCGCGGGCTGCCTGTGCGGCCACCTCCCCTGGCTGCTTGTGCGGCCTGTGCCACTGCCTCGGCTAGTGACTTTGTGTCCCACGGCACCGGGCCTACAGGAAACATTCCTAAGGATAGCGCAAGCCCTTGCCATTCGGGGGTCCCCGGTGCTTAGTCTTCTCTAGTGAAAAACCTGCTCCAGGAGCCCAAAGGAGACGGCTCTCTGTGCTAGCTCACACTGCGACTCTCAGGTTGACCGGAGTCTGGCTCTGCTTTTCCTGCAACCAGATAGGAATTATAGCCCCCAGTAAGCTAACTGTTCAGTTGCGTTTTAAACCAATGCCCCTCCAAACCTGCTTTTGAAACACAACACTATTTCTGGGTCTTAAGTCATTAATGGGACGATGCCTTTGGCACTGTGCCCCCCAGGGCAGTCGCAGGGACCCCGCTGCGTGCAGCTGAAGACCACACAAGGGAGGCTGCAGCCTCTGCGCCCTCACGAAATCCGGCTCATTCGAGACTGTGCGTGGCTGTCGTACAATCAAACAAACCTCCCCCCACCAAGCCATGGTGGCCGCACGCCTCATCTTAAAAAGCAGCATCAACAGGCAGACTACACACATTCCATTAAATACCAACACGGATGAGACCTGTGTGGCACGCAGAGTGGCCGGCGGTAGCTTCTAGTTGGATGGAAGCACATGCCACACAATGAAGCTACAAAGACCAACCCATCAGCTCCCAGGAAGACAGCCAGAGATACTCATCTATTTAAACTGGATGCATCGTTTCAAACATCATTCCGAGTGACAGTGTCAATCATGACATTCGGAACAGAAAACTCAATCAGAGGATTAGGAAGAGAAAGGATACCTAGTGGTGGGCACAGCTGCTCTGACACCTGATGCCGACAATCTGAGCTCTCACCACACGGAGCAGGTGGAGCCCTCCTGTAAAGGAGCCAGGTTTCCATCTATCTGTTCCCCTGACTCAGATCCTGTATGTTACTCTGCAAGTTGAAAATGACTCTCTCCCCACTTGTCTGCGCAAATGGGCCGCTGAACAAAAGGCTCATGTCTAGGGGGACCTCGGACTCGGAGCCCCAGGAGTCGGTGTCAGAGCCGCTGGAGTCCTCGGCTGCTGTGGGCGGGTAGCTGAGCTGCTCTAACTGGTCCACGAGGTCAGAGAACTGGAAGGCTGAGCTGGCCTCGGAGCGCAGCGAGCGGGCAGGGAAGTTGGCCATGGAGCTGGCCTCGGACTGCTCGGCGGAGCTGGGTGTGCGCACAGACGAACCGGGCAGCGGGAGGTTGCTGAGGGAGCTGCTCTCGGACCGGTTGTTCCTGAGGGAGCTGCTCTCGGACGGGCTGAGCAGGCTGTGCATGAGGCTGGCCTGTGCCTTCACCTCAAACAACTCCGACGTGTCTGAGGGGTGCACGTCGCTGCCAAAGCCATGCTCCTCCTCAAATTCAAAGGCGTGCTCCCCGTGCACGGGCGCTGCCTCCGTGGAGTACCTGTCGGGGCTGGACCGGGCAGAGCCTGGGCAGCCACACAAAGGGGCCTGCGGGGCCAAACTGCGGTACGGGAAAGAGAACGCCTCGGAGCCCCCGGCAAAGAAAGAGATGTCTGCCGGATCATCATCTATGAACTCCTCGGACACCTGCAGCTGGGCGTTTGTCAATGTGAAAACAGGGATCCCCCCACTTCCCAGCCAGCCACATGGTTGCTCCCCTTTGGAGCGGGGTGAGCCCACAGTCAAGTTGCCCTCCCCACGGTCATTTCTCCCAGCAGCTCTGCACTCCCTGCCAGCCTCCCCTGCACCTAAGCCTAAGGCGGTGCCAGCGTGGCCCGCAGGATAGCTGGGGCTGCCACTCCTCACAACACGACAAAACCCAACACCTTGACAAGGCCGGAGCGCAGGGTGCCCGGTGGCCGGGGCCTGTGTCGCATCGGGGCCTTCCAGCGCGCCGCTGTTCCTCTCTGCTGCCGGCCTCTTGACGTGGGGAGCCTGGGGCCCCATTACGGAGCTGCTGCTGTCCTTGATATCGGGCAGGCCGGGAGGGGTCAGAGGGGAGGCAGGGACCGAGCAGAAGGAGGCGTTTGTTGAAGATGGGGACGAAAAAGTCCTCATGCCCTCGGTGAATGAGATGCTCTGGGGATCAAAATCAAGAAAAGAAAAATGGGAACATAATTTCACACATTACCATCAGAAAGTTGCAAAGCTAACTGGGCCCTAAGTAGTACAGCCACACATTTGTATCACAACTTCTACAGAGAAGGCAACTGATCAGACTTCCCTGTTAGAATTGAAGACCTGTAATGCCGACAGGCTTCCAAAAGGACCCAGGACCATCCGCCTATAATCCCTTATAATTGCAGTTCTCTCTCGTATGGAAGCAAACGTGTGCAGCATAGAAAATTTCCATCACTACAAACCAGACACATGTAGTCATGTCTCCTGGGCATCCATCCCGTCAGTCATCGTTTCCCCAAGGGAACGTTTCCCCGAGGGGTAACAGGCAGCTAGAGAGAAGTGAGCCATCCATTCAGCTTGCAGATCCTAAAAGCAAAGTGCTGACAGGGAGACACGCAGGGTTTTGCGGCCCCTGGCACTCATCTGTCATAGGATCACCGCTAGGGACGCAGCGCGGCAGCGCAGTCACATCAGCAACGAGGCCAAGCACCTCTGCCAGCGCTGTTCCTGGCCAGTGCCGGTGGCACGGGAGCCCGAGGCGTCTTGGAGGCACTGGAGTGGCCCCAGTACCAAAGGGGCAGCAGCCAGAGACCAAGTAGCCACTGTGTTACTCGCTACCCGATGGGCGCCCTGCACCACGTCTTCACCCACAGTCCCACACGCGATGACTCGCAGTGAGCCCTCTCTATTGGTTATATCACTTTTCACACGTCACTGAAGCACAGTCATGCTTCCAGGAAGCCCGATACCCCGTGTACACACACAACATCAAAAGGGTGGTTAGACCAAAATATAACCAGACAGCAACTTTGTGCGCAGGGAACAGCACAACACAAACGGATGCAACGGTAGAAGAAGGCCCAGCATCTAACCTCTTAGGAACAATAACACAGCAGGTCACAGCCCATAAGACTAATGCTTTCACACGTCGTAATATCACTTTTTCTTAACCATTCAACCATAGTCAATATTCTCTTGTGGCTTTTAAAAGATAGTATCAGAGAACGAAAAGCTTAGATATAATTTTTAGACTATTTGCACTATTTTAGACTATTCATGAATTTGAACTTTGTTAAAGAAATAAAAATAATTTTAATTTCAATTGACTTAACAAGGACTTCCTAAATAGGAAACATACCTAAAAGAGTTAAAAAATATTTTTATCTAAAAGACTCAAGGAAAAAAAAAAGTGTTTGGGACACATGCACTTTAATACATGAGGTACAACTGTTGCTTCTGGAAATACTGTAATGGAATAAATGACAAATTGTCAACAAAAATTAACTGTGCAGAAATAAAAATTATAAATATAAAACTATATAGCTGCATGAGGAAACAGTTATGTTATTCCACAGAAAGAGCAAGGTTCTACCTAAAAATATGCTTACATGTGGAAGTTAATATGGAAATAGGAAGCAATTAAAGGGAAGTAGATCTGAAACACAGGGGGGTCACTTATCTCCCTCACAATGGCACAGAACTGTTGGTACCACATTTTGGGACACTGTGAACAAATGATTTTCTATGAAGTGTTTGTGTGTGCCTGTGTTGTATTCTTTGTTTTAATACAGTTGTAATCATGCCAAACACATAGAGATATAAATTGTGTCCTGGTTTCCACCCTTAAGTAGCAAAAAAGGCCACTTAGGGAAGCCAACTTAAGTCAATCATTTCCCTAAGTGGCATTTAACACTGTTTCACGTTCTTATGAAAACAATATTCACTCAGTTGTTTTCCTGACAACAAAAGGCAGTGTATGTCCACTGCAGGAAACTCAAATAAATGAAAAGCACAAAGAGAAAAGTAAAAACTGCTGACAGTGACCAGAAAAAATAGTGACTGGAGCCCTATCACTTGGTCATTGTGAGGTTTACTCCTCTAGCTTGTTTGCTCTGTATACCTATTTGTCTCTTTAAATAAAAATGAGACTCAATTTCCACAGGCCACTTTGCAACCTGCTAGTTTTTCTTAGTGACATATTCTGCATGTGTCCCTGGTCACACTGTTCTTCCCAAACAAGACTCTCCATGGCTCTCGAGTTGTCCATGAAATGGACACACGCAACTCTGCACTGGTGAAGTCATCCAGCACAGATGTGGCTGCGCGGGGCGTCTGCGCGGGGCATCTGCAGCGACCAGTTACAGACACACCTCTCTGCACAGAGCTTTCCCCTTACTTAGGACTCCTAGGACTAGAACTGCTGAGCAAACGACACAGCTTTAGGGCTCCTGTTACAACACGGCAAGACTATTTTCCGCAAAAGTACAGGTGATTGATATCGTGTCTGTTTCAACCAGAGGGACTAACCTGCTTTGGCAAGTCAGCAGTCAGAGTACGGACAGTCATCCGAGTCTTGCTTTGTCTTCTGCAAACAGAGAACAAGTTGTGAGCCACCATGCCTTCCTCTCCCGATTCCTGTTTTTAAAGCAGCATGTGCTGTGCTCATAAGATCTCACATAAAAACAAGGTTAAGACTGGTAACATGCCATGAGGCATCTAACTAGAAATGAGCAGGACAAGAAAACAATGGTTCAAATAAAACACAGATGTCCCAGAAAAGGTAAAGCCATCCCCCAACACTGAAGGAAAAATTCCACGTGCAAAGAAACGTGAACTTTCAGATTCGAAGTTTACCATATTATGTAAAACATTCTGTGTAAACTAAGCTATACAGACTAGAAACTGACAGTAATATCTGTTTCTGTATAAAGATATTACACATCCATTATCTTAAAATAATAAAAGAAACAGAACTCACGTGTCAAAATACATGTTTATGTATTTGAAATGAATCTTATTCAAATGAAGGTTAAAAACACTTAAAACATTAATTTTAAAGGCACACACTTTAAATCACAAAGACTCCACAGAGCTCACCTTTCATATGGGGTTCTTTTCATCCCACCGACTTTGACACAATCTACCAGTTGTTTCTGAGTTCTTCCACTGTGAATACAGGTTCAGATTTTAAAGAAAAGAATTAACAGTAATTCACAGCATTAATTTTTCACAAAGGCAAAGGACAATAGGTCTAGTCCCTCCTCTCTCGTAAGTTTACATACATATTTTAAAGTTATGCTCTGTAATAAGCATAACTGCTTTTCCAAACAAAGTTTTTATTTAGCCTATTTTCCCCACTATTTTATCTGCTATGCTTTCTCCAGTTTTCCAATAGCTGCCTTCTGTACATAATTCTCTGAAATGTCTGGCAACCCTTTTTGGTGACTAGAGACATTTCTGTTGTCAGCTCCACAAGGCACGGGAGCCGTGTGGCGTGGCCCCACCTGTATCGGAAGGAGGAGCCCCTGCTGAAGAAGACGGCTTTAGCTTTTGGCTTAGGTTGATCAAAAAGTCTAAAAAAGGTGTGATACTCCACACAAATCTTCCAGAAGTTCTTACATTCATCTCTACTACCCAACAAGAATTCCAGTGTGTCCTGGTAAGGTCCCTAGAAACAAAATACAAAGGTTCAAGTAACTAATTCAAGAATAAAATCTAGGAAGCAGGTCAGACAACAGGCTATTCCAAGGTTAAAAATTAGGAAAATGTTTTTTTGGAAAATTGTATATATATATATATATATAGACTTCTGGTTCCATTTATGTTTAAGAGAAGAAAAACACTATGTACACATTCATTATAAAACTACCAGAAAATTGCAGTCGTGAGCAGTCACACACCTGCTGACACCTAGCTGACTCCAACGCCCTTCCACGCCAGTACATACACTTGTCTGCCATTACGGTACCGTTTTCCTGTGGGGTTTTGGGATGCGTTGAACGTTTAGGACACGCAGTTTTTCAAGCGCACAAACATCACCGTGAAGAAACTACCACATTACCTCTCAGGGTTATTCCTTAGCACGAAGTCCCAGAAATGTTACACTGAACTCAGGAACCAGGCAGAGTTTTAACCTTCTGATATGTATTTGCCAAGTACTTTCCAGAATGACTAGAATACTGTGGCTCCTGTAATTAGTCTTAAAAACCTAAGTGTTTAGGGGTATAAAATATAACTTTGCAACTGCAGCTACAGACACAGCTCTGAATTTTAAAATGTTAGGCTATTCCAATTAATACCTGCTTTGGGCAGCGATTCTCTTCTTTCCACATCTTACAGAGTAACTGTCCGAAACAGTATTTTACTTACAGAGAAAAAAGCAGCCTTACTGGCATTTTGTATGTTTTGGCATTTCTTGCACTTTCCTTTCATCCCCAGGAGAGACATTTGAATAGCAAACAAAGAAGCCATCCTTTCAGGCCTTCGGCAAAGGCCCTTGCTAATCAGTGCCTTTAGAAGCTTAGGTCAAACCTTTCTTCTGGGTTGGTCCCCGCTCTTATCTCCCTCCACTCAGTGCCTGAGCCAAAGTGGCCTCCTTTAGCTTTCACGCTGCCCCATCCCCCCAACCACTGTGGGTCGGCTACATCTACTTTATTTCTTAACTTCCTTTGTACATTGGAAATGTGACAATTTGAACATCTCTGAATAGTATGAAGTACTGGCTTTTCCCCAACTATCGGATTGCATAGACATTTACCTTTTTCCATTTTAACTCATTTCCATAAATTCATATGCAAATATTATTTTACTGACTGATAATCTCAAAAGAAAGGAGTATTTATTTTCTGAAAATCAAGGCTCCTTCAATTAGAGCAGGGGTGTCCAAACTGCGGCCCGCGGGCCAACTGCGCCCGCAATCCATTTTTAATTGGCTTGCAGCAAATTCCAAAAATATATTTAGCTTACTTAAATAAACCAGGTGAGGCAATACGTACTTCACTTCGAGTGAGTGGCCCGGCTCTTTGTATATTTTACCGCATGTGGCCCTTGGTAAAAAACGTTGAAAAACGTTTGTACACCCCTGAATTAGAGCTAGTAGAGGGTCAATTTCTGAATCAAAGAGACATGGGAATATGGGGAACGCCCCTCAGCTCTCCCTGGACAGAAGCTCTCCACTGACTTGTTGTCCGGCTTTGGATCCCAGCTGACACTTTCAGTGCAGCTTCCTTACCTGGAGAACAAAGAGGCTGCAATGAGCCAGTAGTCTCAGTAGCCCCTGGGGGCCTGTCAGACAGGCACATTCTCAGGGCCGCCCCAGACTTGCCAATCTGAACCCCCTTGCTGCTACACCCTCAAGGGGAGACCTGCTGGGCCGGCTAGGTCCCAACTCGAACTTGCCCTTAAATTCCTGTGTGCATTATGCGGAAGCAATGTGTCAAGTAATTACATCACTCAATATCTCAGCAGAGCAAATTCTAATTTAACAAGTGCTCAAAATAATACTTACATGGACCTCTGGGTGGAGTTTGATCAGAAATCTTTTCCTCTTGAAGCTGAGTTTGCGGACCCTGGACCAGTTGAAGGTATTAATTTTGGTGGTGCTCTGAAATTCAAGAGATGGACACTTAGGAACACATTTGTAATCTAGATAGAGGCACACACAATTTCTCATAAACTAGAGAATGTTTAAATTACATCCTTGCCAGACAGCACAACAACCCATGTGGTATTTTACAATTATATTTGGAATGATTCTGAATTAAAATGTCACTACTTATACTAATCTATCTGTCTTAGAAAGAGAACTTGATTTCTTCGCTAAGGCTTTATTACAAATTATTGTTAATCAACGTTAGTATTAAACATTTTTGAAGTTCACCGCTGCAAGGAGGGTGGTCAGGAAGGGCCAAGGTAGAGGCTGGGCAGGGCTGCTTTCCCAGAGCTAAGTTTCCTGAAAGGAAAGAAGGAAAGCTAGAAGGGGCCTGGGTGCTGACAGAACGAATGATGTGAGTGCCTCACACCCCAACAGCGATGGGCTCACGTAGTACATGGCTCTGGGTTTCTAACTGCTACTCTCCACTAACAAGACCAGGGCCCTTCGTCTTCCAGGGTGAAGCAGGCAAAGTACAAAAAGAACCCAGAATCTTCTGCTGTGTAAGAAAGTGAACAAATGCTCCAAAAATGAGGGGGCACATGTCATAAGGACACAGGAGCCAGCTTGAAAGGATTCCCAGTGGCCAAATGTGGGACAATCTAAAGATCAAACTAAATGACAACACATTGCCAAGTATACGATTATAATATAAATCAACGCGTCCACAGTGATATAAAGAAACTAAACAGACGGGGAGAAGACCCTTCTAGGAGCACAAAGAAGGGAATTTACAAAGTCATCATTTGGTAGTCATCATTTGGCAGCCATCATTTTAATCCAACCAGGAAACAGTGGGATGGAGGTGCTGATATTGATATAGTTTCAAAGTCTCTCTCCGCAAAATGTTTATTAGCTGCAAAGAATAAAAAGTAACTTTTTTTGCAGTAGAGAAGGTCCATGTTGATATCACCAGCAGCGGGCCAGACGGACACCATGGGGCATGTCACAGGCCGTACCAGGCATATCAGCACTTCTGTGATGCGCCCTCCCGAGGAGCTCGGCCAGGGTCTGATCATAAACAAGTACTGGACAAGCCAATGTCAAGGTCAGTTCTAGAAAATGACCGGCCTGTAACCTTCCAAAACATCCAGGTCATGAGAACGAAGGAGAGGAGGAAGCAAGTTCCTGGCTAAAGAGACTAGGGAGACATGATGGCTGGGCACACTGTTTGATGCTAGATCGGATCTTTTGCAGTAAACAAGATGGGGTAACTGGTAAAATCTGGACAGGGGTGGGGAGGGTCTCGGGTGAAGGAGCTCTTTGTACTGCACTTGTAACTCTTCTGTAAGCTCGAAATTATTTCAACATGAAAACTTTAAATGTACTGAAATACTTTTCTGGCATTTTCTCTTCTACTCTTGATTCCCTGGTGCAAACTCGAGATGGGGACAGCAGGTAAGGAATGTCTTCCCTTCAGAGGAACTGAAAAAAAAGCAAATTGCAGCCATAAAAAGAATGAGGCACTGAGACATGGCACAACATGGACCGACTCTGAAAACAAGGAAAGAGCCAGGCACAAAAGGCCACGTACTGTATGGGCCCATGTGAAACGTGCAGAGGAAATCCAGAAAGACAGAAAGCGAACGAGAGGTTGGTCAGGGGCTGCCGATGGCTGCATGTGGGGAGGGGAGGTGATTAAAAAGTTCTGGAATGAGACAGTGGTGATGGTTGCACAATTATGTGAATATACTAAAAAGAACCAAATGTATACTTTAAAATGGTGAATTTTATGGTATGTGAATTATATCTCAATTTAAAAGAGTCCTGATTTAAGAGATGTCCTCAAAGCCAAGATATACATGTCAGGGTCTAACAGAGAATTGAGCATCCTAGATCCCAAATATGACCCAAACACTAAATTACTCTAATTTCTACTCAAAGTAAAATCTTGAAGGATTTTCAATGATGTCTCAAAGAAAAAAACAACACCCCAAAAAACCACACACACAAAAAAACCCAAAAAACGCAAACAAAACAGCAACGAAAAAGTTGTTTCTAGCTGTTTGCTTGCCTTTCGTTTCCCTTTTGCTCAAAACAAAAAATTACAAAGGCACTTTCAATCTGGAAGTTCGTGTCTCAAGTTCTGAATTTTTTGTCTCATGTACTGTCTAACACCTTCCCCTGCTGCTTTTTGGTTCCTGCCTTTAGAATTCCTGGATATTGGACCACCTCGAACACTCCTGGAATTTTCTTTACTTTTCTCTCCCATTGTTCGTCCTTTATCTTTCATTCTGCTGTGTGGCGATTTCAACTTCACCTTTCAAACATTCTCGCTCTGCCAACACTGCCATTTTGTGCTCACATTTCTACAAGCACTCTTGATCTCTTATGTTCCTATGATCGTGTCCTGCTCTTGTTTCAAGATGCAAGGTTTTCTCTTAGGTCTGTGAGGCTTTTTGGAAAATGTAACACAGTTAATACATTACATTCTACAGGTACCAAAATGAGTCCATAGTGAGGTCTCCCTCTCACCCCTTTCCAAAGCGGGCCAGCTACCATCACCTTCCTCGAGGCGACCAGTGCCACCTACTTACTTTGAGTGGAACAAACAATGTGGTGTGTGTGCACTTTTCCTTCTTTTCCCCACAAGCAAACTACATACACAGTTTTGAATCTTTTCTCCATGTAACAATACATCTCAAAGACTGTCTCCCACATGAGGACATAGAGAGCCTCTGCATTCTTTGTACAGTCGTCCATTCCCTAATATGGATGCTCCATCGTTTATTTAACCAGCCTCTTCATGATTAAGTACCAACACTTTATTATTACAAACGAGGCTGGAATAAAAAGTTACAGGAGGAAAAGTTTCACACGTCTGATAAAGGAGTGTTCCCATTTCTCAGGAGCAACATACTTTCAAATACTCAGGAAAGAGCGTTATGTGTGTGCCTATGTGCTCGTGCATGCTTGCATTATGGAGAAGAGAGGGAGTAAAATGCCTGTAACAGCTGAATCTGGGTAAAGGGCACATGAGGGTCTATGTGTCATCCTAATTTTTACCATCTGTAAGTTTGCAAGTCCTTCAGAGAGGAGGCTCTACAATGTTGGCTGGCAGCTGTGGCTGGCAGCTGTGGGGTTTCTGGAAGGCTGGTCAGACTCTCCGGAGCGCAGCCTCCTGCCTCACAGATGGCATCCTGCTAGCGTTCCAGGGCACTGTGGCACCATTCAGACCGCAAGCTTTCCCCTGAACCCCCAGTGGGGGCTCAGTGAGATACCTCATCTCTACCTTCTGAGCTGCACTCTGGAGAGGAAGACCCCTGCCCCCTGCCAGGGCCGGGAGGGGCTGAGATTATTCCTCACATGGACCTCGGGACGAACGCAGGTTTCCGTCTCCAGTCCCAGCCTGCCCACTGCCAGAAGTGCCGCTCCCCGCTCTTGGGGACACCATGGCCTGCTCCCCAGCTTTCCCACTGCAGGCCATTGCATTTCAGTCTTTTCCACCCATCCACCTATTTCCTGACTTCCACAATTTTGGTGATATTCTTCATCTTCTGTGGTTTCCTTTTCTAGTCTTGGTTCTTACTGATTTAAACTTGAAAAGAAAAATAATTTGCTGCTGTTTTGGTGGCAGTCTTGAGGGGGTCGAAATAAATCCAATCAGCTATCTCTAATTTGAAGTCTCTAAGCCCTTGCTTTTACAACTCACTCCAGCCATAAATTATGAGAAACATGACAACAGCTGGACTCAGGTGGACATTTGACTGGCATCTCATGCAATGCAGGAACAATGACACCAAAGTAGGCAGGGCCTCTGCCATGGCATGTACTCTTCTCTTGTCACGTTTAGTACAGCACATAGCACAATCACCATTCTAAATTCAAAATTAAATTCTTTTTTGACAGGACACTGCAATTTGACGGCTAGGCAAAGAAAAAGAAAACAAGTGTGCTTGATTAGGGAGCCTGAAGACCAGCCATTCAGGTGACCACAGGCGAAAAGGAGCCACAGAGGGAAGAGCTGCCAGTGCAGGTTCCCCGGGAGCAGGCCTCAGACCGCTGCATTCAACAAGAGGCACACAATTTACGCAGGCCAGTGACTGGAGAGCGCCCGAGGGGTCACAGCCGGAGGTGGACAGTTACCTGGATGGGTAAGCAGGTCGGGGAGCCTGTGCTCCAGGAGTTGTCAGATCTGGTGACACCACAAACCCCTATACACACATACTTAACTGCAAACAGAACTCAGCGGCCATTTATGTAACTGTCTCCTTATCCAAACACAACTAATACAAAATTCCCTGAGGCCACACTGAGCGTTCCCACAGGCAGCAACCTCGGATATTTTCTAGTCTGTTCCGTCTCATTCACTTAAATGACGCCCGTGACCCACTGCGAGCCCTCACAGAGCAGCAGGCCCAGCCGAGGCATGGAGACTGCTCCAGAAAGGGCCAGAGTCTCGGCTTCAGGTTCCAAGGGGGCGATTGCTGGTTCAACATTAGAAGGGGCAGTGGGATGTGACTAGGTGCCCTGAGGGCAATGGGCTCTGGGACAGTGAGGAGGACAAGACAATTTCTCTGCTGGGTGAGAGATCAGATCAGATGACATGTCAGGCTCCAAGTCCAAGACCTCATTCATCAGAACAAGAATTTACCAGTGTAGGTAAGCACCCCCAGCTGGCCGCAGCGCCCACGGCTGACGCTCCCCGCCGCCTACCTGGAACACGAGGACACCCATGTGGGAAACCGCCAGGTTAATCTTGGCTCCCTCCCTGTCGGAAGCCTTGTGAAACCTGATGCCGTACATTTCCAACTTTCGGGCAACTTCGAGCACCTGGAAATCGGACTCAGCAGGCGTCTGGCCCCTGTGATAAAAGACAGCATGATCACAGCACTGAAGACAACTCTGTTTCTGAAAGAGCCAAACGTATACTGACGTGATCAGAAAAACAGGGTTAAAGAAACCAGCAAAAGGGCTTAGCTTCTCCGCGGTCGATTGTCCGCAGTGACTTGATCCACTTCAAACACAACAGACCGCAACACAGACCAGAGACACGTGCCCCCTTCCTTCTGCTCTGTAGTCTATTCCCACGGGGTAGGGTGTTTGCTTTGCATTCACTAGGCGCTCAGGGAAAGTGTGCAAACATGACACGCGGAGGCAAATTTAAACAGAGAAAATAACACAGGTAACACTAGCAGCTCACTGAACCCATTTCAATCCTTTAAAAAAGTACTTTTATGATGTACAGTCTAACCATCAAGGATACACTTCTATGTGAAGGAAATTATAAAACTGAACAAAAGAATCACCAGCAGAGCAACTAGTTTTTACCCACGTCCAGGTCCCCGTGTGCCAAGTGTTTCCCAAGTGCACGGTCGTGCCCCCAGCACTTGAACATGGCCTCGTCACGCCCACCAGCCTCTAGGCGGGTGGCTGACACTCAGACGGAGGAGCACCCACGTCCCAGGCCTGAACCCTACTCGTGATGACCCGCTGACAACTCTTTTCCTTCTGACTTCCAAATGTCTGAGCTCTGGACCTTTACAGAATAACACAACTGTGTGGGTTACGCCATTCCTGTGAGCTCCATTCTTTGACTAAAATTTCCATTCTCTGATTTGACATAGATGCCTGACTACCAACTTACATTTTCATAAATCATCAACTGGAAGGGAGACCAGTGGGACAGAACTGCTTTCAGGAAGCCCTGGTCTGGAGGCCACACTGTGGGGCTGGGTAAGGGAGTTGGAAGGGCTCTGAGGTGCCTGCTGGAACTGGGAACAGTAAGGGCAGTTCTGGTGACCAAGAGAGAAAAGAGGACAGTGCAGGGAAAGCCTCAACCTTCTTACGGACAGGACACCTCAGCCACCATGAGCGATGTGGGAATGTGGACAGTGAGGCCCCTCTAATAGCATCTCATGGGAAAGAGGGGTGTTCTTGGAAACTGCAGGAAGGTGACCCTTGTTACAAGCGGGGAGAAAGTGAGCCAAATCGTGTGTGTGCTCCAGTGTTGTGTGGAGGGTAGAACTGGTGAACAATGAAATTGGCTATTTAGCTGAAGAGATTTCTAAGCAAAACATTGAAGGTGCAGCCTGGCCCCTCCTGACTTAGAGTAAAACACGAGAGAAATGACTGAAAGACGGACTTGTTAAGCACAAAGGCTGTAGAACTGAAGTATCTGGAAAATTCTCAGCCTACCCATATTGCAAAAAAGGAGAACACTAAGGGTGTGGCCCAGCGACTGTGTGATGAGGAGATCAGTGTGGCCAAGCCATCTCCAGGAACTCAGGACAGGAAGAAGGAGCCGGAGGCCGCCCCTCCCATCACAGGCCAGAGTACAGGGATCGATGGGGCAGGGCTGTCCATCTAGGTCCCAAAGGACAGGCTGCCTGGAGCTGCAGGGGGACCCCCGCCTGGGAGAGCTGTGGTGGGGGTGGGGCCACGACAGAGAGCTGCTGCAGGGCCTCCTGGAGTGACATTGTCACCCCAGTGGGCCTGGAGAGCAGGGCATCAAGCCCAGGAGGATTATTCTCGGGTCTGAAGGTTTAATGTCATTTGTCCCGTTAGGTTTGGACTTGCTAGGGACCCATCCCCCTTTTCTCCCATTTCTCCCTTTGGATGGGACGTCCATCCCATCGCTGTATCTGGAAGCACATGACTCGTCTGGTCTCATAGGTCCGGCTGGAGGGAATACAGCCTCAGGGCGAATGGCCCCTGGGGTCTCACCTGCACCTGATTTAATGAGACTTTAAGATTTGTGGGTTGTCAGGGTGAAATGAATGTAAGATGCATGTGAGAAGGACATAAATTATGGGTGATGGGGTGGAATGTTACGGATGGAATGTTTGTCCCCCCAAGTTCCCTGCTGAGCCTAATCCCCACTGTGAGGCCTTCGGAGGTGAGCGGCTGGAGCACTCATGAATGGGGTTAGTGCCCTTATCAAAGGCCCCAGACAGACCTCACCCCTCCCGCTGTGTGAGGAGACAGTGAGAAGACGGCTGGCTAGCACCTAGGAAGCGGACCCCTACCAGACCCACATCTGCCAGTGCCCTGATCTTGGACTTCTGGCCTCCAAAGTGGTGACGAACAAATGTTGGTTGTTTATAAGCATCCACCCCCTTGGTGATGTCTGTTCTAGCAGCCGGATGGAGCGAGACACCAGCTTTTGAATCTTTTTCTGCGAACTCAAAGATCCAAAGGAAATGTGGTAAAAGTCAAGAAATGCCTTCCGCACTGTCCTGCTCAGGGATCGTGGGGTGTTTCCAGTGGGTCAGGAAGAGAAGCCTAAGCTATGAAGCCATTCATCAATTTCAATGAAGGCACGTACTGTCTTGAAGACACCTACACAAAGAATGATGAAAAGAAATGACAGATGTACAATAAATTTCCGATGACTGTGGAAGACAAAGTTAGCACATCAGGACCACGCGAGCGGGAGACAGCCAGCCAGCCCGGAGACGCTGTGGCTCGCTCGGACAGAGTCCAGTTTGGTTCCTGTGGAAAGCTCATCACTGACTTCTCTCACCGCTTCCTCGAGTTTTCACAGCAGCCACACTGCGACACATATGAACAAACACAAGGACACACATGCACACACACACATGCATATGAACGCACATGCATACTGCACAGGCACAACCAGGCAAAGACACACGCACGAACACATACATGCATATAAACACACACATGCACAGACCGCCAGCCTTCCCTAAGGTCTAGCTCTTTGTTCCCTCCACAGGCAGGCTTTTCAGTGTCACCACTCCCTGTCACCATTTCCCCACCTCACTCTCAATGTTCTGGTGCCTGCGTCCACCCTGAATCTGCCTGAAGCCACCGAGGCCTACAGGCTCAGTCACGTCGCTGAGCCCAGACATGCTGTCTGGTGGTGGCCGCTTCCTGAAGCCTCCCCTGCGGTCCGTGGCCCCATGCTCCTTTCTCTGGCTGCTCATTCCCTTGACCCATGGCCTCTGTGTTGGCCCCTGCTCCACACATCCTCCCAGGGTGGTCCTCTGGGTCTGCCCTGGGCCCCGCTCTCTCTTCCATCTTCCTCCCGAGGGGAGCTTACCCTCTGCGCAACTTGACCTCCCACCTCCCAGATCCATTTATCCATTGGGCACTGTTGCCTGCTGTGTGTGTGGGGAAACGTCACAGTGCAGCACCCACTACCCTTCCTCCACGTGTCCGGCCCTGTCTCTGTGTGTCTCGGCAGGAAGGAACCCTGTCCCCAACTCCAGGGACAGATCCTGAACAAGTGACTGTCTCCTTTGGGCTGGCACTGGGACAGGGTTCTTGTCCGGCTGGTCCTCAGGGTCTGGCTGTGATACTTGGAGCTTCCCAGTCAGAATAAAGGCAACACTTGAGAGAAGCCAAGCCAAGGGCATCCTGGAAACAGAGCCAGAGCTCTAACGAGCCCCAGTCCCGTGGCTTCCGTAGGGTGGCCCAGGGGTGCTGAACCGTGACACCGAGAGGTACCCCAAACTGTCATACCCAAAACGGAGCTCAGGCCTTGGCTCAGTTTCGCCATATGAAAAAGCGGTGACAACAGCACGTCACACATGGCATTGAAGGATGACATGCAGCCTGGCGCAGAGCCTGGCTCGCCATGGGCACTTGTACTTGCTCCACCGTGAAACCAGAGCTGCGGGTGCCATGCTGGGTCCTCCTTCCCACAAGTCAGTCCCGCCAGCACCTTCGCCTCCTGCCCGTGACTGGAATGCCCCCTCGGCACCCTCTCGACCCTTCTATCCTCACTGTTCCTCCCCACTGCCTGCCATTCTAGCTCATGTGTCACAGGTTACAGTGATACATTGTGTACGCAGTGCCCGCCCCGGTGCCAGGCACCCCTAGGTTCTGGTGGGTGGCAGTGCGCATGCAGCCCTAGCGGGCAGAGTGTCCCTGACTGGGAGTCCTGCTCTGTGCTGCCCCCGCCACCCAGTGCAGTGACTGACCAACAGGAGGCCCCCAGCCCACTGCGGAAGGTGCTGGCTTCCAGCAGAGCTCCCCTCCACGATGCCACCTGGCAGAATAACCTGGCACCTCACTGGCTCCTTCACAAGGGTCAGGCCAGCTCATCCAGAGTCCCCACCAGGGAGGGCTCGCTCCCCTTGGTGAGGTCACAGTCCCCATCCCTGGCTCTGCCTTCTCATGGCCCTGCCCCCATCTCTCTTCAGCGCCGCCCCCCCCCCCCCCCCCCCCCGTACTGTCCCTCACTTCAGTCCAGAAAATCCCGACTGCCAAGTCTCAGGCAACCGAAGATGCGCGCTGAGCTCTCAGAGGGCCACCTCTGCCATTCGCAGCCAATTCTGACTGACTCACTGACTCACGTGTGCTTCCGATGGAATTCTAGTATCTTCTCCAAAGAGCGCTCCTGACGGGGCAGGTATGTGTGAACTCGGAGGTGCTCGCGGTCCTGGGCTTCGTCATAATCTCCAATTTCCGCTGAGATAATAGGTCAGTAATTTTAATTTTTAAATAAAGCAAAATACAAGTGTTTGTACATGCAAATACACAAATTACAACTAGAAAAAATTATCCTAAATCTGTACTAAATTATATATCCTTAAATAAACAAGAGTTTATATTTGATTTTTCCAAATATTTTATCTTATCAAAGGCAAATAAACAGCAGCTAAGGAGAATGTTTTGGGTTTTGAAGAACAAACACGCAGCTAAGGGACTCTGGAGGCAAACGGCCACGTGACTGAGTGTCTGGGTTTTAAATCACATTTTATCCACCGGTTGTGCCGAGACTATCATGACCAGGATGATGTATTTTAAATAGTTTCTCCTTCAGGGCCTCTCAAATTCTTAAGGAACAATGTCTCTAATTTCATGTGTTTTCAGGCTATAAATGTTTTAAAAATAGTAGTTAAAGCCCCATAATATTAAGCAATATACTTTTTTTTTGTTTCAAGACAATTTCAAATGCACAGAAAGGTTGCATGCAGAGTGTCCCACTTTAGTGTGAATTTTCTACCAACCAGGACTTCCGCACTCCTAAGTGTAGCACAACCACCCAGATCAGGACAGGACGGTGATCTGCGGTGATCTGCAGTGACACCCGAGCCTCAGGCCCTATCTGTTTTACCAACTGCTTGTCTTTTACGGCAAAAAGGCCCAGTTTATAATCGTACGTTGCATTTGGCTGTCATGTCTCTAGCATCCTTCAATCTAGGCAGCACCCTTCAAAGGTGAAAATCCTAGTCGGGAAAGTTGTTATAACATAACTAAGCTGTACACAGAGCCCTCAAGCAAGTGTCACAGAAAAGCCACCTGCCTACCTGAGAAGACTTCAGGCTAAATAAAAAATAACTACCATATTTTGCCGTGTATAATGTGCTCCCATGTATAACGTGCACGCCATATTTTTGGCCCAAACTTTGTTTTAATTCCTCCCCCCCTTTTTGCTTCCCCTCCCCACACCCCCGTTCAAGCCGTTGTTTCTCAGTCTAGTTGTGTAGGACACAGCTCCCTGGCCCCTGCTGGTGTTATGAGCCTTGTGTTCCCCCAGCAGTCGGTCGTTGGTCAGCCACTCACAGAAGCTCACCGCCGCTCACACTGGCCACCAGCTACTCCTAGCAGCACAGGGTAGCCCACAGCAGCACACAGCAGCCCAGGTCCAGGGAGAGCCGTTGTTCACAATCTTAGCTGTAGAGGGCTCAGCTCACTGGTCCCTGTGGGAATCGAACCTGTGACCTCGGCGTTAGGAGCACGGCGCTCCAACCACTTGAGCCACCGGGCCGGCCCTCGTTTTAATTTTTTAATTCAAATTTTTATTTGTTTATATTTAAGTACTTGTTTTTTTGTATTAGATAGCAATTTTAGCATTTACTTATTTATGATTATACTGTTAACTTATAAGCATAAATAAAAGAATTAAAAACATTTATATAGATACAGAATTATACTACCCATGTATAACGTGCATCCTTACTTTTCCCTCACAAATTTGGGCAAAAAAGTGCACATTATACAGGGCAAAACATGGTAAGTCACTTTGAAAACTTATCTCAATGAGGGTCAACAAGCCCCACAGCGTCCGATGGCAAACCACTGATAAAATTTGCTATCTGAAAGCATGTCAGGGAAGAGCCCAGTAAACTGCAAACTAACCCATATACTTATTAATTCCTAAGCTTTCTGAAACTTCCTGCCTTCTAAGTTCGGAAGCACGCATTC
This sequence comes from Rhinolophus sinicus, assembly GCF_036562045.2. Taxonomy (NCBI): domain Eukaryota; kingdom Metazoa; phylum Chordata; class Mammalia; order Chiroptera; family Rhinolophidae; genus Rhinolophus; species Rhinolophus sinicus. Next base: position 209,279,916 of record NC_133751.1, on the reverse strand, counting down.
TGTGGCAGGAACAGGGTGGGCCGGCAGCAGTGTGGATGTCTCCTTCCTTCTATCGCGCCAGCTGGCCAAGCACACACCTCTTGTCAGAACCTCTCCTGACATTTCTCGTTTATCTTTGAAGCAACTATGGTTCTTCACAGACTTCCGAACCATCTCGTGCTCTGTGCGACATACTAAGAAATGTTCACTTTTCCCTCAGGGGGTAACGCCTAACTTGTCACCAGAGGGGCTGTGATGGTCACCCCAAAAAGGCCTCTTTCTGGGGTGCTGAGAGTCCAAGTCTGGCTCATACTCTGAAGAGGTTTGCAGTAAAATGCACGAAGGATCAAACGTGAGAGGACCCGAAAGAATGCACGAGGCCCACGCCTGGTCCTCATGCCTGTTTCCTAGTGCAGACTGTTTGCCTCCAGGAATCCCACTTGTAGAAGTTAGTCTTCAGCTTATCAAAACATGTGCAACCTGCCCCCCCCACCCCCACACACACCCATCACACACGCCTCCCTCAGGCCTGGAGACACTACTAACACTGCAAAAGGTGGGAAGTGAGGAGGGCCGCCGTGGTGTCTGTGCAGCTCAGACGCTCTTCCAGGAGGTCTCTCTTAAGTTGCAGGGCAAACAAGTACCTAGAAGGGAGTGCAAAACATCAGAGAGCAACTCCAAAGGTTCTACAACACACTCCCCTTGCCTCCGTTGCAGGACAGCACACAGCTCCAGGAAGCAGCAGCAACTGGTGACATTAGAGCAGACAGTGAGCAAAGGACAAGTGACAAGTAGTCCTTCACAAGAGCTGAGGGACACAGTGCCGGACGCAGGAGCGCTGGATGTGAACGCACTTGTGCCTTCCTGGCACACACACCCTACAGCACTACACACTTTGGGGGAACTCACAAATCCACGTTACTGCTGTTACACACACAAGTGCACTCATGATTTTGTGCGAAAGAGCAGAAACATCCAATTAAGATACAGCTTAGAATGTAGCTAGGAAATTTTTAAGCAGACTGATACCGTCTGGTCTTGGCTAGCATCTGAGGAACAGGCACTCCTGAATACCACCAGTGGGGGTATAAGTAGAGAAGGCACTTTGAAAATATTTATATATTCATTTATTCCATCAACAAATAACTACTGAGCACATATTATGGTCTAGGCACCGTTCTTGGATCTGGAAACACAATGGTGAACAAGACTCTCTCTCCCCTTTTTGGAATTTACACTCTAGTGCAAACTGTTCAACTTTACTGTATTCCCTTAAAATTTAAATGTGCAAACCCTGTAACGCAGCAATTCCACTTCTATGGACTTTTCCTCCAGAGGCGTTTTCAGAGTTCACAAAGATATGTAGACAAGGGTGTTTATCTGCAGTGTCATAAGAAGAAAACTGGAAATAACCCACACATGCACCAACACGAGGATGGGTACAGCCACATGTACACTAATAAGGAAAGATGCCATGGTCTGCTAGGGACACGTGGGTAAAAACCAACTGAGCTGTAGTTCCGTGTGCACAGTTTGACACTGCTCGTGGCACAACAGTCTCTTTAAAGCCCTAGGTCGACTTGTGCTCTGCTGTGAATTCACCTGGAAAACACACTCCCGTTAGCTTCTGGGAGAGTGAGCGGCAGGCAGTGAAGGGAACGTTCTGCACTCTGCACAGCTTGATGCTAACATTCTTCTTCTCTTACCACAAACGTGTGTTTTTTAATAAAATTTAAAAAAAAGGACCTTCTGCACAAACATGGCTTGGGCTTAGGGCCCAGAATTTAGGTAACACTTCTAGTTACTCATCATTTTCCAGGTACATATATTTATAAGTTATTCCCTCAAAAGGGATTTTTTGGTGAATGTCAGGTATTTAATATGCGATTAAGTTCTGTGTTCACGCTACAAACACTTTGGCCACATTGGGGGTCATTTCCTCACCTGTCAAATAAGGAGCTGAACGACTGTAATCTCAACATTTCCTCCCAGCTGACAGTCTATGGTTTTGTGATGGTAAAAGACCTGCAAAACCCCTGGAAAGAGGCTCCTAGGACATCTAGGCTGCAGGCATGAGTCCATGTTTCATAAGGAAGGCCTGACAGTTACACCATCACATTCCACTTCATTTCACATCTGACCTGGTGCTTTATTCTTCATTACAAAATTGGTACAGAAAAGACAAGGAAAAAAAACCTTCCACAATTCCGTTCCCCAGAAGAAACAACTGTAAATGTTGTTTTCTTTCAATGATTTCTGCAAAGAACCAACCTTGAATTCAAGAGCAGCACAAAGAAAAACCACGGGAAGTTTTTGCCCACCCACATTTGGTACTTCTCCCAAGTAAATGTATTTTGTTGACAAGTAAATATACAGGCAAAATTCCTAAGAACTTTATGCATATGTATAAATCTATGCCCATTTGGGGATGTCTGTTCAGCCGAACCCTAATGCCCCATTTTTTATTCTCAAATTTGTCTCACACACCTTTCTTCCAAGTCCTATTTGCATTTGTGTTTGTGCAAGGGTTAATTGCCAAAATGCTTTAACTTTTAACGATGACACACTGATTACAGTTTTTATGTGCATCGTGGGCTCATTCGTTCTTTGTATAAATGTACCCTGAGCACTTGCGGGAAACACAGGTGAATTCAAGGCCCCACTGAGAGCGGCTGCAGTTCAGAATAGGCTCTTTACCGTGTGTATTCTTCTTGCAACTGACCCGGATCAGGTGGGAAAAATTTCACCGCTAGGCGAAGCATTGCATTCTTTGGCCCTATAAAAAGAAAAAATTTAAACTTCACAAATAAGGCCAATCTCTGATTTGCTTTCGTCCCACATATGGTATGGCTGAGCTAGTGCTTTCAAGTGGACTGTTAAAGGGAATCTTTTCAAATGAGATATTAAGGAATTTCCTAGACACGAAATTATGAGTCCCAAATACTAGTCATATATATAAAAGAAAAAAGTTTAAATCTTTTGTGTTTAGCAGAGATTACTTAAGGAAACCCTAAAAACGGGTGGGAAACTGCACATTAAATTTTGAAATATATTCTTATTTATATTTTAGAATTAAAATAATGATAAAAAAGGGTGTTCACATGATTAATAGTAATAACTAAAAAATTAGTTTTAAAATCCTTATATACTTCACTGAAAGAAAAATCATCACTCGCTATACTGATCTAGGACAACCTGATTACCATAAAGAAAAAAACATAAATTAGCTCATCTGAGTATCTTAGCTTTATTGCAAGTTTCTAATAACACAGCCATGTAATTTGCACCAAAAGAAAAGAGCAGTTTTGCTAACATGCTATGGCGACCTAAACAGCCCTAGCTTACCAGTGAATAATGAAGTTACTTCCACACATCCTTTTCTCCTCAGTTTAGGACCAAAAAAGTTCCAGGTGAATTCATACTAGAGATTTCATCCCTTGCAATTACGTAAGAACAAGGAAGCATTACTATATGCCTTAATTTTTAAACTGTAATAGAGACTAACAAAAACAATTATGTTTATAATTACAGAACAGTATTAACTATTTTGTTCAGAATGCCAATTAAAGGAAGAACCTCAATGTCTTTTCACAGCTTAGAGAGAAATCGCATACTTGTTTTTGCATATTGGTCACATAAAGTGATACCAAGAAGCATGTCCTATTACTTCCAGACTCAAGGCAAGTAACTGGGAACCACGAGAGAAAGTACCGCCCACCCCACATCTATTATATTTAAACAGCACAGTGACTTCCAGGTTCCCTGCTGCCAGCGCTCACTGCACTGCCATCCAGAGCTGTGAAGTGAACATTGGACATGCCCTGAATTGGGACAGAATCTTAAATGAACAGAATTTTAAAGAGTTAAAGAAAAGCACTTACTTCGTACTTGCCTAATGACGGGTTTCATAGGTTCGAGCCAAATCTAAGGAGCATTTAAGAAAAGAGAACAAATCCATTATGTGATTTCTCCATTTGGTATTTTACAAAATACAAAAACATAGTTAGGAGAGACGTTTAGGCAGCGATATTGTGGCCCTCCTGCGCACACCCCAGCCCAGTTCTGGCAGAACAAACTGAGGCCTCGCAGTGCCTGCTCTGAGACGCTGGGCTTCACGGGCACCTCCACAGGTCACAGGATGCTGGTGCGACCACGTGCAGGAAGGGCTTCTCAATTATCTGGGGTGCCGGTGAAGGCCAAACAAATACTGCATACACACTGCATCTACCAACAAACTGATGAGACGACCACTGCGTAACGGAGTGGCCAGAGCTCCACTGTGCTTTTCAAACTAGGCGGTTGATTGTGGTTTCTGTAAAACAGTCCCGCCTATATTAATAAATATCAGAGCTCTGCACCTCTAAAGATTCACCTGTTAAATGAAATGAAGTGCAACCAGTTTGGTAAAACAGTTTGCTCGAAACCCACTACAAAATGATTCCCACGCAGTATGTGCATATGGAGAGAGGGTTCCTTGCACGTGTGCAGGCAGATGGAACCAATTGAGGGAGGATGCGAGCAGGTTCAGGTCACAGGCAAACATAGTCCCTGCAGCTGGACCGTCCTAGTACAGCTGTGACAGTAGGGACGTGCAGTGACCAAATATCTTGCTTATGTCACTACAGTAGGTCCTCTGTGACCCATGGGCGCCACGAGCACTTAACGACACACCTGGAGCCTCTTCCCAAAGGCGGATGAGAAGCACGTACCCAGAAGGATGGAACGTTCTGGAACTCCAGCCCAAAGTAGTCGTACTCCATCAGATTCAGACGCTTCCACACTTGTGTCAGTAACACCTGGCCATCAGATTTCGGCTGTGGGGACAGGTGAGAAAAAGCATGAAAAGGATTACATGACTTTAAAGGACAACTGATGCACAGTGGCACACAGTGACTCCTACACGACGACACCATGACATCTCATTCCCGCTTCACTTCACCTTCCAGGACGGCTTACAAAGCATCCTGCAGCAAGCGCCGCAAACAAGTGAGCCTAGGACTTTGTGCTCGGAAACTGACACCAAAATAAAGCTGAAACATTCCTTCCATTTCACATTCTCAGTGTCTTCAGTCATACTTCTTTGTAACTTTCAGCTATAGAAACCATTTTCGGCCTCAGTAATAAACATTTTATCAAATTCTGATTTTTACTAAATAGGTGGGTCTCACAGTCCATGTTTACATAAGATCTCAATGAATGACTTATTACTTGGTAACATTTCACATTAGTGAGAAGAGCTCGGACTAGTCTCAAATGAGGTGGGGCAACCAGCTCTTCATTTACAAGAAAAATGAAGTTAGATCCCTGGTTCACACTGGCCCCAAAAAGAAATTCCAGTGGACTAAATACTAGACTAAAACAGAATATTTCCACAATCTTGGGATAAGTAAGTCTTCCTAAGCATAGCAGAAAGGAAAAACTGAGAGATGCGATTAAATAATAATGAAAAACTTCTGAATAGAAAGACACTGAACAAAGTTACAATCTAGAATCATACTGAAAAAAAAAGATAATTTGTCTCTCAGATTGCTCTTATGAATCAGGCGAAGAAATACAAATGGCTGTTAGGCATACAGAAATAAATGAAATAAAGCCCTCTAGTAATAAATGAAATAAATGGTGAGATACCCTTTTTCAGACACCAAAGAGTGTTAGAAGGATGATGATGGTGACAGTGGTGTGGCCGTAGGGTGACAACCACATCCACACACCGACGGGAGAGGGAACACTCACATGATCTCTGGGATAATTTGAAAACACCCCAAAACTTAAAAAGTGTACAAATAGTTAACTATAATTAAAATATATATATAGTCACAGGATGTAAAGTACAGCATAGGGAGTACAGTCAATGGCATTGGAACAGCTTGTATGATGTCAGATGGGTAGTAGACTTGTTGGAGTGATCACTTTGTGAGGGCTGTGAATGTCTAGTTATTATGTTGTTTTGTACACCTGAAATTAATAAAAACAAAATAACATGCAATTCTGAACTAAAAATAAAATGCACAAATACCTTTCTCCAGCAATTCCACTTCTAGAACTTTCTCCTACAGATATTCTCACACAACTAGACAGAGCTACATATGCAGGGGCAAACTGAGTAAAGAACTGGTAAAATAAAAAATGGTGCATCCATAACTGAAAGTTATGAAACCCTTAAAAAAAAAACAGAACCCTGCCTGTACTATCATGAAATAAAGTCCAAGACTAGTTTAATCAACAAAAACAGTTCCCATGTCTCTACAGTGTATGTGATCTGATCCCACTGCATAAAACATGCACCCTCCCCCCCCCACTTATATATAATAGAAACAAGTCTGGGAGGCTGTACACCCATCTTTATTTTTATTTAAAAAAAAATTTTTTTGGGAACAGTGAGTTTCTCCGGGGCCCATCATCTCCAAGTCAAGTCGTTGTCCTTCAAGCTAGTTGTGGAGGGCGCAGCTCAGCTCCAAGTCCAGTTCCTGTTTTCAGTATAGTTGGGGGGGGGACGGACCGCGAACCCCACCACCCCATGTGGGAATCAAACCGGCAACATTGTTGTTAAGAGCACCTGCTCCAACCAAGCTAACCAGCTGCTCCACTACACGATCTTTTTTATTTTTTTTTGACAGTTTGGGCACACAGAACTTTATTTTTCAGGTTATCCCCTCACTTAATGACTTTTAACATCACTGCTTCTTCTGATGCTTTATTTTGATATTTCCACAGGCTTCTGTAACTGAGAATTTATTCAAAGTAAGATAAGTTTTCTACAGGTTAGTAATTCTTTTCAAGGCACATATTTCAAGATGTAGACCCACATCTTGCTCTAGACTCTAGAAGATGGAAGATTTTGACGCAAGAGACAAAGAATGGGTCCTTTCCCAATGCTACAGGTTGCATTTGCAGGACAGAATCTCTGGCTCTAGGTTAGAATCAAACACCTGAGGATATTTTGAGTCTATATTTGGAAATACCTTTCCAACACTGAAGGCTGAAATATGCTGCATTTATGCAGTGCCATCTGCATTTATACTGTCACCTTTGAGCTTGGGAGCAAAGATTCATGCAGCAGCAATGGCCACCATGTGCTGCTTCTCCATTTCTTGATGAAGTGTCCACTTTACTTTCCTCTGGACAAGTTGGGGGAAGTGCACTGAGATTTTAAATGTCAGCTGCATTCACGTGAAACAGAGGTAAGGGATGCTCAGCCACCGTCAATGTCCAATCTGGATGTGGCAAGAGCTATAGCAGCTGACCACACATTTAAGGGTGTGAGTTCTACAGTGACTCCCAATGACTGTGCTGCCTGCGCCTCGGAATTACCAGAGGCAACTGGGTTCAAGGAGGCTTATGTGCAGCTATAAAGCTATGATCAGCCCCAGCAGGACCACGTGTTGTAACTGAATCAACAGAAACCGTGGTTTGGCCAAGGCGTGGTCATGGAGAGATGGAAGCAAATCCTCTGGCCTTAAAAATCAGTCAGGTGGCCCAGGAACAAGACTACGGACCCGGAAGCTCTGGAAGAGGAGCATAGAGACTGGAAGTTGGCCCAGAGCGAGCCTGGAGGTGGAAACTATGAGGTCCACGGTCAGGGGCCACCCAGCCCAGGGGTGATCACTTCTGACTTTAAAGGGCCCGTGCTCATCGGGACAGTCATCAGTATGCTCTTGTCAGCCAAAATTTTCTCAAATTGTCTTGGGATCTTCTCAAAATAGATCCAGAACTGTATCACTAACTGGGATAGAGATAAAGGCTCCCAGATGTGTGCACACCCATCTATAAAGGTAACCACTGCAGAAGGACGAACAGAGGTGGGGGATGGGGATGAGGGCCTTCACTTTCATCTAACTTATTAACTTTTGTAACGTCAGAATTTTTCATTAAAGGCATGCCAGTTTTGTAATTAAAAATAATACATTGAAGTGGGGGAGAGGCAAATCTCCATTGTCCTGAAGGGTTTACCTGACAGACTTCCTCGCTGCGTGTCCAAGGAGTGTTCCCGCTCCTAAAATGAGAGCTCTTATTGAAGAGATCCAACTGCACCCCGCTGTAACTAAGAGAAACAGCACGGAAGAGGAGCTACAGCGAGCTCACATGGCAAATGCAACTTGTAAAGGACAGCAAACCTCGTGGGTCTGTCCCTC